>NC_132917.1:21410713-21719307 GCF_047675955.1 Chlorocebus sabaeus
GAGATCAGAGAGAAGTATTGCTCTACATTAAGAGAGTAATTGATATCAATGCTATATATGCTAAGATCAATGGATAGCCTCCACTGGCAGCTAAAGATGAGTTTTAAACAGTTCCTCTTTTGGATTGATCATTGTATTTATATAATTCTCTTTATTCCTCTATCTCCTGTAGGAATGAATCATTCCAACATATGAACCATATTGGCTTTAATGGTTTCACTTTGGGTCAGGTCCACTGGAGTATTAATCATGCCTAAGGGCTGAGTTAGGTCTCTGTAGATATAAGTGGCTTTTAAAATTCTATTTCATAAAGTTTTATCTCTCTGAGTTAAATAGAGCCTTATAGCAGCATTGCCTACGGTGAGGACAATGACTTAAGTGTGGCCAAACTCAATTCCCCAAAGCTTCATTTCCTCTTTTCTGCATCTTCATACTATCTTTCTTTTGGGTCATTCTTATCAATCTTATGTACTTGTTTATCTCTGATCTTAACATGTACATGCACGTGAACTCACACTCAGAGACTCACCAAAAATCTCTCACTTAATACTGCATCTTCTTCTAGCCACTCTGATTCTCTTCCCCTTTATAAAGTCAGACCTCTTAAAAGCAAGAAAATCTGCACACTGACATTTTTGCAGTTCTTCTGCTCACCGTTTCTACTTCACGGAGGGTAGGCAGTAAATGTGTGAGGAGTGGGGCGATGACATCACAATTGGAATAGTAGCTAAAAATAGAAAAGAGTTATGCAGAAGAGTGGCCAGACTGAGACTGCAAGTGGTTACAGAAGTACATATCTTCTATTTTCACAAAGTAGTTATTAGTATGATTACCTCTGATTTGGAAAGCTAAAAATTTACATGCTGAAAAATCACAGAAAATTCAGAGTCCTCTTTTAGAGCTAATTATCTGGGAACATTAAACTAGACAACCCTTCAGAGCTGGCTTTGTTGTTGTTTTTGATTGTACAGCATCGTCTGGTGCTTTTTCCGACCTGCAGCACTTAGGGGCCCAAGGAAGTTGTGGCTTAGACTTTGGCCAGCAGGAGAGCAGTCCAGCTCCATACTTAACACATGTGCCCTCTGTTCCACCTGCAAATGCTTGATCATGGCTAGATTTAGCTTTATGAGAACTTTATGGGACTTTCACAGAATATGTTCTGATTTTCTTGATAATGTGCCAAGTCATGAACTAAATGATAAACCAAGGTTCCAAGCCCTTAGGTAGATAAATCAGGATCATGTCCTTATCTGAAACTCTGCTGCCATTTCTAAAAGGTTTGAATTAGTTCTGTCATATCAAAAGCAATGTGTGTAGTCATTAAAATGGAAAGAGATAACAAAATACACTTCTGATATAAGGAAGAATACTCAAAGCCCAGCTGATGACTTACTTAAGAAAAAATATATCGGTATACACATTATAGAAAATAATGTGATTTTTGCAATACTTTAGAGTTTATTTGATCATGACTTAAACTTTAGTAATAAAGAAGTCACATTAAAATTATAACATGTGGCTTCAGGTCATTTGCTTGATTACATTTCTTTATTTTATATAAATGCATTCAATGCTTATTAAATACTCTCCTGTACCTGTCTGTGCCTGTAAGAGACAACAGAGAAACAGATATTAACAAGTGATTTATATGTATGTGTGCTTTAACTTGCATATTTAGTGTTAGTTGAATAATGCCTATTCCACCAATGCTGCTTTGGGAAGTGCTCAATTTGCAGAGAACAGAATCAACTGTAGCTAATTTAAGAAGACATAGGGTTTTTAAAGGTTCTTAAATGACTTATACAATTGTTGACAAGGCTAAAAGGACATTCTAAGAGTAATTCCTGGAGTTATACAATAGAAATGAGCCACGAAGGGGGTTGATTATTCTGCCATAATCCGGACATTTGCCTGTGGGATTGGCAATCCATTGATGCAGCTGCTAGCTCAGAACTGTCACTACTTTTATGATTTGGACAAAAAAAGTGGGTGTCCATCGTCTGTATTTCTCCTCTGTAGTCCTAATCTCAGCCTCTTGCTTGTGCTTGTGATTCATGGGGGTACATCATCTCTGAAACCACAGCTGCAAGAAATTTTAGAGATAGTAAATTTAGTTTTAGCTTTTACATTATAGGAATATATCATAGGAATAGACGTGTGAGCAAACCCACGATATCTGCTATGGATACAAATCTCTACAATTGCTGGCCAATAGCACTATAATGCAAACCATATATGTGAGGAAACAATAGACACTGGGGTCTACTTGAAGGGAAGGGTGGGAAGAGGAAGAGGAGCAGAAAAGATGATTATTGGGTACTGGGCTTAAAACCTGGGTGAGGAAATAATCTGTACAACACACCCCCGTGATACATATTTACCTATGTAACAAACCTTTGCATGTAACCTCAAACCTAAAATAAGAGTTTAAAAAATGGTCTGATAGCCATGTGAGAAAAGTAAAGAAAGACAATCAATCGTGATAATGTTTTACTTAATTCAATATCTCTCAAATATTATTTTAACATTTAAAATTATAAATGGCATACTTTATGCTATTTTTACACTGTCTTCAGAATTACACGTATGTTGTACACGTGCAACACACCTCAATTAAAAGTAGCCACATTTCAAGCATTCAACATTGACTTGTGGCTAGTCACTACCCTGTTGGACAATACAGATATACAATCATCCAGTGTTTGTATATGCATTAGTTCCTTCTCATGCTCCTATGAAGAAATACCCAAGACTGGGTAATTTATACAGGAAAGAGTTTTAATTGACTGACAGTTCCACAGGGCTGGGGAGTACCTAGAAAATTACAGTCATGGCATAAGGGCAAGCAAACATGTCCTCCTTCACATGGCAGCGGGATGGAGAAGAATGAGAGACCTGTAGAGCGAAGTGGGTTAAAGCCCCTCATAAAACCATCAGATCTCGTGAGAACTCACTATCAGGAGAACAGCACAGGGCACCTGCCCCCATAATTCAGTCACTCCCCAGGAAGTCCCTCCTGCAGCATGGGATTATAATTTGGATTACAATTCAAGATGCGATTTGGGTGGGAATACATAGTGAGATCATATCAGTATATTACATATAAACTCGGGAAAAATTTTCCACTAAGTTCATCTAGGCTTGATAACTTTTTGTGTGTGTGTAAAAAGGTTCCTTAAGGCAATTGGTTTCTCAAAGTAAATTTCTAGTCTCTGTGCCCTTGGCCTCTGCAGAACCTCAGAAACCTTAACGTTAAGGATGATGATTGATAAGTAACATATGCCTTTTACACCATCATGCCCGTAATAAGTGTTCAGTGCCTATTTTACTGTATAATTGAATGCAGTGATGAATCAATTAATGCATGGGAACAAACAGTGGGCATTAGCTATTAGTATTGTACTAGATTAATAAATTAAATTAAAATATATAACATAGATTATGCCCAGTACCCTTGAAGAGTATCATTCACTCTAACTTCATGAAATTCTTGCATCCATTTGTTGATTCCAGGCTGACATAATGCAGATAATTCACACGATATGTGATATTTTATTTCTTTAAGTACAATGTCTAAAATTAAACATAGAAGCATTAAAAATGAGGTTCTTTGGGTGGGATTCAGATTTCTGAATATCTGAGTTGATAATGATAGCAGAGAGATTTTTTTTTTCCAAATGCTTAAACAAAAACTACTGATTTCCTTGTGGCTTGTCAGATAAATTAGCCCTTAATAACAGGGTGACTAAAAGACTGTACATTGAATAATTTTCTTCATCATTCTCAAGCTTGCAGTATCCCTTATTAAGGAGTAACTTAAAAGCAGAAGACGATTAAGCTACTGTTAGAGCCACATTCAACAGTATCCCCACCAACACACTTGGTTTTACTGCTGACCTCAGTCCTCAACGAAGATTAAAGATAGAGAACTATTTCTAAATGGTGTCAGTAATCTTGAAGAGACCTTGAGGTTCATAAATTTACGATTGTCAGTTTGTTTCATAGTTGTTTGTATGTATTTCTATGGATGTAAAAATCCACAATAAAACTTACATTTAAAAATATTTTCTTTAAAAGACAACAAAAATCCAAATAAGCACTGCAGTAAATGAAGAGACAAGAGCAGAAGAACTACATGGCTTGAATAGCTCTTCTAATTCTGAGAGTTCGTAGTTTCCTGGCTCCAATAACAGCCAACCTAACAGAATATCCAGACATTTGGATAGATTTCAATTTATTCTCCCACTCTGTAGGTTGCCTGTTCACTCTGATGACAGTTTATTTTGTTGTGCAGAAGACATGCACACGTACGTTAATTGCAGCACTATTTACGATAGCAAAGACATGGAATCAATCCAAATTGATTGGTGGTGCAGATACACCAGGGAATACTATGCAGCCATAAAAAGGAATGAGTTCATGTCCTTTGGGAACTCCAGGGACATGGATGGACCTGGAAGCCATTATCCTCAGCAAACTAATGCAAGCACAGAAAAGCAAACACTGCATGTTCTCATTTAAAAGCGGGAATTGAACAATGAGAACACATGGACACAGGGTGGGGAACAACACACACTGGGCCCTGTTTGGGGGTGGGATAAAGGAAGAGCATTAGGAAACATAGCTGATGCATGTTGGGCTTAATACCTAGGCGATGGGTTGATAGGCACAGCAAGCCACCATAGCACACGTTTACCTGTGTAACAAACGTGCACATCCTGTACATGTACCCCACAACTTAAAAATAAAGAATACCCAGACATTTAGGGAAACAGGCTTTTCATCATTTTCACAGAAAACAAACTATTTTTGCCTTCTATTAAGACAGCACAATGCAATCTTGAGATAGTGCAAGGAGACGAACATGGAGAATAGAATACATGATATAACTCAGTGAAAAAAATTCTTAGCAATTTTCTTAGCCGTTTCAAAAAATGAGTAAAAAGGTAACTTATAAAACAGACATGGATTACCTTCTATGGTGAGACATGCCGTTGGTCAATTGGTGTAAAATAGTATGTGATCCCTGAACTTCAGGAAAAATAAAAAATAGTCTAGAGTGGGAAACAGACAAATGTGTAGAGAATGTAGTGTTGATAGAATATTATAAAGGAATATATTTAATTCTATGGTGTCCAAGATGAAAAGAGTACATTTTGGTATCATGGCAAGTTGTGTGGAATAACTGTCATATGATCTAGGGTATTAAAGAATGTGGTGGGAATTTACAGATGAAATTGAGGGAGAATGTTTTAGAGACAGTAGACAGCATGTAAAAATACTTCAGAGTATTATAAAACAAATTGTGTTCAAGGAGACATAGGGTCTTTGATATGAAGGAAGATAGGGCACCCACTTGTGCTTTCTTACCTCCTTATTGCTGTCTTCCAAACTCTCCATGGAGAGTAATAAGGAGGTAAGAAAAATGACCAAAAACACTATGCTGAGTCTAGAACATTTTCTCATATGTCATTCCAAATATGTTCACTTATGTTATACTGGTGTGTCCCAAACAATTCTGCAGAAAATATTAATGCATAATCCAATAAAATCAAATGAAGGTAAAACTTAAAATACTTAATTCTGTAGTTAATTAAAAGTGGGAAAATCTGATTAAATGAGGTGAGGTTCCTTCAATGCAAAATTTCTCAGAGTTTAATATACTAATATTATTTACATTACAAATGTTAAGTGAAATAAATGCAAGAAACATTTCCAAAATACATATCACCATAAAAAAGCAGTTTTGAGCATGTAGATTAATAATCTAAGAGTTCTAGGGCTCTATGGAGCTCAGTTTAGGAAATGCTGTTCTATAGGCCATAAAAATCGTATCTGTCATACCTACCTATCATATAAATTCTGTTGATAGTGTACAATATGATTTGTGTAAAAAGACTATTTGCCAACCCATTGTAATATTTCAAGTCTACATTTTCTACAGAACACTACTTCCTTGAACAAATTAAGTACTATAAGAAACAAACAACAAAGTGTTTCATATTTAAGTCAATTGTGAAAAGATGGGATAAAGGGCTTTATTATTGCAATTCTCCTTGGAGTGAGATTGATTACCCAAGACAAAGGAAATTACTGGTAAGGGGAGAGCTTGGATGAGGGGAAGTGAAGTGGATAAAAGTGGATGATCTATACCGTTAGGTTATTCTCCAAAGGAGGGACCCTTTTATATATACACAACATTGAAGAAAGCAAAACCATGGTCAGTAATTTTGTGATCTTTGGTCTATTGCTGTTTAGACCAGTAGGATCTTGCCTGGCCTCATTTAGATGGTACACAGAGATAAGACTCTGACTATCTGAGTTGCTTTAAAGAATTTTGAGAAAGAAGTAAGACATAAAAGGCTGCTTTAAAATGGATGGCTACCGACTGGATATATCTTGCAATAAAAGCTGACAAGAGAATGAAATATGGGCTAAAAGACAGTGCAATTTGGTTGATTTGTAACTGGTTGAAAGACTATACCCAAAATGTGATTATTCATCCTTTCATTTGTTCATCATTCATTGATAGGCAAGGAAAATGAACAGGTGCTTCACAAAAGACAAACCCTAATGACCAGAGCACATACAGACAAGAAATTTAGCCTTACTGTTGGCTGCACATCCTATATTCTGGTAGAAGTCAGTTCTTTCCTACCACAATCTGTACCATCCTATCTTACTCCCACTCCTGATCACTTCTACCTTAGGGAAGGAGAAACATTGTTTCTGAGCAGGAACATTGGAAATAACAATTTGGCCATAATACTGTGGGTGGTGTGGGTGTGGGTGTGGATGGGGAGGGCAGGAGGAAGCTGTGTGTGACGAAAACATTAAAGGATAGTTAGGAGCCATCCATTTTTGGAGTGGTATGTCTGATGCAATATGCAGAGTGTAGAACTGCAACCCAACTGGAAAGTGTCATCATTCTAGGGAGACTAAGTAAAGGAAAGACTATTTTTGTTTTGATTTATTTGTTTTTTGAGACGGAGTCTTGTCACCCAGGCTGGAGTGCAGTGGCGCAATCTCGGCTCACTGCAAGCTCCACTTCCCAGGTTGACGCCATTCTCCTGCCTCAGCCTCCCGAGTAGCTAGGACTACAGACGCCCACCACCACGCCCGGCTAATTTTTTGTATTTTTAGTAGAGACAGGGTTTCACCATGTTAGTCAGGATGGTCTCGATCTCCTGACCTTGTGATCCACCCGCCTTGGCCTCCCAAAGTGCTGGGATTACAGGCATGAGCCACCGTGCCTGGCCAAGGAAAGACTATTTTTAAAAGGACCTAAACTTAACTTATAACAAAGAAAATAAAGATATTAAAAAAAAAAAAAAGCTCCTCAGTTTATAGTCTCACCAGTGCCAGAATTTCTGCTTAAGGCTGGTAATGAAAGTCTACATTTTCCTGGCCTTACCCTTTAAACATATATCTCCTTTGTAGACTTATCAGAAAGTGGTTTTATGGCCTCAGTAAGCACTGAACAAGGATTCAAAGATTCAGGGCACTCTTTCTTACTATTAATCCAAAAAATGCAAATTAAAACAGCAAGCTATCTTTTTGGTCTATCAAATTGGCAAATATTTAAAATGAAGATATTATGCAGTGTTGATGAGGGTGTAGGGGCATAGATACGCTCATACTGCTGGTAGGAGTGTAAATTAGTTCAATCATTTTGAAGAGTAATTTGACAAGCTGTATCAAAAGCTTAAAAAAAAAAACCCATGAGGCATTCCACTTCTAAGAATTTATCCTAATAGGATAATTCTAGGTATGCTCAAATATTTATCTATATGCATATTCATTGAAACATTGTTTAATAGAAGAAAAGTTGGAAATAAGCTAAATGCTCAATAATAAAGAAATGTTTGAATAAATCGTGTTATATCTGCAGAGTGAAAATACGGTGAACTCTTTGAAATGCTGCTATACAATAATGATGGGGGGAGAAATAAAACAAGATGGGCTGATTACAAGATATTTAAGAAAAAACCATGTTCCATATTAAAACTTTGGACACTGATTTAACAAACCAACTCTAAAACAATCACTATGAGGCAATCAGGAAAATTTATTCACTGACTGGACATTTTATTATGTTAAGGAATTATTTTAAATATTCTGGTCTGATAATAGCATTATGGCATGTGCCTTTAAAAAGGTCATCTTTTAGGCCGTGCACGGTGGCTCACAGCTGTAATCCCAGCACTTTGGGAGGCCAAGGTGGGCGGATCAGGAGGTCAGGAGATCGAGACCATCCTGGCTAACACGGTGAAACCCCATCTCAACTAAAAATACAAAAAAAATTAGCCGAGCATGGTGGCAGGTGCCTGTAGTCTCAGCTACTCGGGAGGCTGAGGCAGGAGAATGGCGTGAACCCAGGAGGTGGAGCTTGCAGTGAGCCGAGATTGCACCACTGTATTCCAGCCTGGGCGACAGAGCAAGTCTCTGTCTCGAAAAACAAACAAACAAAAGTCATCTTTTAGAAACACATACTGAAGTATTTGCTAGTGAAGTAATATAATGCCTAGAATCTGCTTTCCAAGAGCCCAATGTGGGGAGTGGGAAGGCTAATGGGGATGTAGACAAAACACAATTGGCTAAATGTTGATAATTATTGAAATTAGATGATAGATAGACATGGATTTATTATGCCTTTATATCTATTGCATATGGGTTTTCAATTTTCATAATGAGAAATAGATAATTTTGTTGTTGAATGATTATATAAAATATTTTTATGATCATAATATAGTGTTGTTTAAAAATGTCAAACAAAATATATAGAATAACCCAATATTTTCATATAGGAGATCTACATATACAATGTACGGTCAAATATATATATTGGATTAAGTGATAGACTCTTGACTTTTTTTCCCAAATGAGTGTTTTCCACATGGCTGAGAGAAGAAATTATTTTTGAAGAAGCTTTGTCTAAGTAGTAGTTTGGGAAAAGATAATGGTTGATGTTTAATGAAGTTGCATTGAACAACTATTGAAGGTTTAATTAATGAATTTTCAAAAACAAAAATTTTCAACAAATTTTACTGTATTTCAAATAAAATAATAAAAATTTTGAAAGATAACTTTGATTCTTTAAAAATATGCCATCAGCATGACTATATTTATTTGAAAGATTGAAGTATCGGAGCACCCAGAAATGACAGTTCTTCGATCTCCAGAATGTTACAGGTCTAGGCAATGGGAACTATGGTGGTGATGAGCATATCTTTAGCCAATGTCTTTGAGAGAGAGGCATCCAATAACACACGGGTAGCAACAAAGACAAGATGAGTGCAGGCAAAGCTGAAATCGTTGAATGTATTTTTAATGATGCACTAACTCTGTGTTACTTACTTGAGTTAATAAAAGCTCGTATTAAATCATTGTTTCTATGAAATTTCAAGGTTTTTAAAAATCAGAGTAAATACGTAGGCCTATATAATATGTTACGTCCAATATCCTATCACAATGGTTTAGTTTTCAATAATAATTTATTTGAGCACATCTCCCTACATATCTGCCCAAATTGGCTAATAACTTTTCTGAACTTCATTTTTTTAATTTGTAAAAGATGTTCATAAAAGTAAATAAAACTGGTTTCATTTTTAAAAGTTATATACAGTTTATGCAAAATCCCTTAGCATAATGCCCCCAATGTTCTTTCTTTTCTTTCTTGATCCACCCTTTCTTTCCTTTCTCCTATTTCTCCTTTTATCCTTCTTTCTTTCCTCCTGTTCTTTCCTCCTGTTCTTTCCTATCAGAAATTTACCATTATGTGGTAAAATGCCTTTACCATATAATAACTTGATATACAATTTTTAAAAGAAGCCTCTGAAAACAAAAAGGCAGGTACTCAAAAATAAAATACAGAATATTTACTATGTGGAAGAAAATTAGATCCCTTCCTCACATAATATAGCAAAATAATTTCCAAAGGATCTAAAGGCTCAAATATTTTTTTAAAAAATTAAAATACTGAAAGATATGGGAATATTTGATGGTAAGAAAGGAAATTTAAAAGGCGTCTGAACAGAACTGCCTTTAAAACTTGCAAAATGTTTATGCAGATTTTTGACTGCAGAAAAATCTGCATGCTCAGTTATTCCGGACACCAGTCCTCAGAAGTTCTTCCTCCCACATTTCAAAGTTTGTAAAGTTGTTTGCATCTAAACCCCTCTTCTAAAATGGCAGTTTATCCAGAATTGTTCACAGAGTTTTAGTATCTTTCAAAATAGTTAATTCAAGCCCTTGATTCAGAAGATCTGCCTCATTCATATGGCCAAAAATATCTTCCAAGGCTTCTATGAATAAATCTCTCTCTCATAAGTGTTCTGAAAATGGGCTTTCCCTTCACTCACAAAAAAGCAAAAAAATTTTCCTGAAGTTCAATGAAGTACTCTAAGTATTTTTTTTCCCCTAGGAAGCCAGTACAATTCCATGTAGTAGAGAGTAACTTAGTATGGGGTTTTGACTTTAAAAAAAAAAAAAAAAAAAAAAAAAGCCTGTAAATAGTCAGTAATTTAAGACCCTGGCTTTGATAAATCTCATCAACCTGCATGGGCTTACTCACTAATTCTACTAGGACTATGGGAGAGATTTTGTGCACGCTGAATACTGATATATGAAGCAGTGAGTCAAGGTGAATTACGTGACTCCATTCTTCTTCCAACGTAATAACACTGCATTGCTGTCAATAACTAAAGTTGCTCCATATGTGCTCCAATAAATGAAATTTTTCTGCCAGTTGGAGTTTAGTTGGCAAGGAATATTTTCCATAATTCAAAGATCTCAACAGCCTGTTCAGTTTTCAAAAAGACTTCTTGATATATTAAAACCAGGGACTTGCTGCCCTTAGAATCATCCATAGTTTTTATCAGTTGTATAGTAATCGTGGACAGTGTGGCTGCCAATCTTCCCATACCTGCTACATGGTTTTGAAAGGATGTCACTGATTCTGAACAACCATGGAAGAGTTGACTCAACTTTCTTCATTCTGACCCAAGAGACAGCTCCAAAATTTCTAGGGCATGTGGTTTTAATAAACTTCAATATTCGTTTGTTTGGCTTGGCAATGTGGTAAGAGATCTTCTAGACTGTTTCAAGATAAAAATTTGTGTTGTAGAAACTTGAGTATCAGCACATTTCAGCTTCTTACAATCCAGGTTGGAGTTCATGGAAAAGATGTAAAGTGTCTTCTTCCTCTTTTAGATAGAAGAAAGTACAGCAATATTTTAGATTTATATGCTCTATGCTTCCTCTGCTGAGAAGTTGCCTTGTGAAAACTACCATCATTTTTATGTCCTAATACACCAAGATTCTGATTAAAAATGAGAAATGAACAGTATTTCTAACTTAAGACATACTTGTTATCAACAAAGCTAATAACCATAGTTGTAAAGACAGGATATGTTTTTATTGATTCCTAACAATGAGAAGACATACTAGGCATCAAAATAATGCAATGTTAGTGATTCTATGTTCTCCAATCATGCAGAGTATAATCTTATGTTTTAATTTGTTTATTATCAAATATTCACCAATTGTATAATTTTATATGGATCAAGAGTCTTTTCTTATACCTGGCGGTTCAGAATTTTTCAACTGACATTGCACCTATTTGCAAATATGTGTACCTCGGTCACATTTTAGTTCTGGACTCTGATGTCCTAGATGGCTTTAATTAGGCTTTATTCCGGTATCTGATGCAAAGCACAAGCTCTGAATCACAGTAAGTATCAATGAGTGTTTGGTATGTTGAATTGAATCATAGGGAAAAACAAAAACAAAAAAAAAGATAGGAGAAGGCTTCTGAAATGATCATAATGGCAGCTTAGTTTTTCATTTTCTCATTTCTCTAGAAAAGTTAAATGCATAGAAAATGAAAATAAATGAAAAGAGTCTCATTTTCTATGAAATTAAGATGTATATAAACCTTGTAAACTCCATTATTGTTAAGTACTTTTAAAAGCAATGGGATCAGCAGAGACAGGCCATACTTGTGCCTTTTGTGAGAAGGAGAGATGATGGGGCAATGGAAGAATAGTGTATGGAGGAGGTGTTTGGAGTACAGATTTCAAAAGTCCCTGGAAATTATTTACTTCTAGAAAGAGGACCTCACCTAAGTTGAAACCACTATATGAGGGACTTAGATCAAATAAGTTGTTTTGTTTTGTTTTGTTTTTTGAGACAGAGTCCTGCTCTGTCACCCAGGCTGGAGTGTGGTGGTACAATCTCAGCTCACTGTAACCTCTGTCTCCCAGGTTCAAGTGATTCTATGCCTCAGCCTCCCAAGTAACTGGGATTACAAGTGTGCACCCCCATGCCTGGTAATGTTTTTGTATTTTAGTAGACATGGGGTTTTGCCATGTTGACCAGGTTGGTCTTGAACTCCTGGCCTCAAGTGATCCAACCGTCTCAGCCTCCCAAACTACTGGGATTACAGGCACAAGCCACCATGCCCAGGCTGATCAAGTGAGATTTTTGTGCTATACAAAATGGAAAAAGAAGTAGCAGATCTCACACAACATTATTAAAATAATATATAAACATTGTAAATTAATGGGTCATTTAAAATCCAGGAGCGGTATATTTTAGTGACTACAACTGGTATTGAATTTAACAACAGTAAGTGAACCATAAGATTAATGATAGAGACCTAAGAAAGTAATATTTTAAAATGCTGGCATACTTTAATAATCACCATTTTGACTGGTGCAAATTGATATCTCATTGTGGTTTTGTTTTGCAATTATCTGATTATTAGTGATGAGCCATTTTTCTATGTTTGTTGGCCATTTGTATATCTTCTTTTGAAATGTGTCTGTTCATGTCCTTTGCCCAGTTTTTAATTTGATTTTTTGTTTTTTGCTTATTGATTTAAGTTTCTTGTAGATTTTGGATATTAGGCCTTTATCAGGTGCATAGTTTGCATATATTTTCTCCCATTCTGTAGGCTGTTTGTCTACTCTGTTGATATTAGCTTTTGCTGTGCAGGAGCTCTTTAATTAAATTAGGTCCTGCTTGTCTTTTTTCATTTTTGTTCCAATTGCTTTTGGGGACTTAGCCAAAAATTCTTTACCAAATCCTATGTCAAAAAGGGTATTACCTAGGTTTTCTTCTAGGATTTTTATAGTTTGAGGACTTACGTTTAAGTCTTTAATCCATCTGTAGTTAATTTCTGTGTAATGTGACAGGTGGCGGTCCAAATTCATTCTTCTGCATATGGCTAACCAGTTATCTCAGCACCATCTATTGAATAGGAAATCATTTTCCCATTGCTTATTTTTTGTCAAATTTACCAGAGATCAGATGGTTGTATGTGTGTGGGTTTATTTCTGGGTTCTCAATTCTATTTCATTGACCTACGTGTCTGTTTTCATACCAGTACCATGATGTTTTGGTTACTATAGCCTTATAGTATAGTTTGAAGTAAAGTAATGTGATGACTCCAGCTTTATTCTTTTTACTTAGAATTTGTGGCTATTTGGGCACTGTTTTGGTTCTAAATGAATTTCAGAATAGATGTTTCTAATTCTCTGAAACTTTTGATAGTGATAACATTGAATATGTAAAGTGCTTTGGGCCGTATGGCCATTTTAACAATATTGATTCTTCCAGTCCATGAGCATGGAATATGTTTCCATTTGTGTCCTCTCTGATTGCTTTCAGCAGTATGTTATAATTCTCCTTGTAGAGATGGTTCCCTTCCTTAGTTAGATGGATTCCTAGATATTTCATTTTATTTGTAGCTATTGTAAATGAGATTGAGTTCTTGATTTGGTTCTCAGCCTACTTGATTGTGGTGAATTGAGTTTTTGATGTGCTACTGGATTCAGTTTGCTAGTGTTTTGTTAGTAATTTTTGCATCTATGTTCATTAGGGGATATTCGCCTGAAGTTTTATTCTTCATTGCATTTATGCCAGATTTTGGTATCAGGATGATACTGGCTTCATATAATGAAATTATTTATATATAAAAGAGATATACAAAAGAGATTGTTTCTATAGCAGCCAGTAGGGGCGACCCTTCCCTTCCCTGCATTATCCCTTATCTCTTGAAAGTAACTATTCCAGTGAAAATCTAACTTATTGGTATTCTAAATTAAAGGAACCAGTTTAACAGCTATACAAATATGTTATAAGAAATGTGTAAAATAGCAATAAAAGTTTCCCTACCAAAAGAAAAATAAAGAAATAAAACAACACACTTAAGGCAAACTGTGACCAGAAAGCAGAAAGAAATGTGTTACTTGATATTCCAATAAAAATCTTAAAATATCAAATGAAGAATCTTAAACTATCAACGGCAGTTAAGAAGGAAAATACTCAGCAGAAGTAAAGAACTCAGGGAAGAGAAGGCCTGCCATCAAAGCTAAATAACAGAAGGAGATGAAATCAATCTTGGAAAAATATAGGGGAAAAAGGAAAAATAAACTAAGAAATGAAGATTACATTCCAAGGAGCCAAAGGGAGATGGTAAGTAGAATAAGGAACTCTTTTGTCTGTTACATAACAAACCATCTCAAATCTTAGTCATCTCAAATAATGAGTTGTGGTTTTTTTTTGCTTTGTTTTGTTTTCTCAGTTTTATGGGCTGGCTGGGCAGTTATTCTGCGGGGCTTGCCTGAGTTTCTCACGAAACGACATTCAGCTGTGGGTTTTCTGTGTGCCGAGACCCATCAGGGTGGCTGGTACAGTTGGGACATTGTCTCAGCATGTTCTTTCACTTTTAATGAGTCCAGACCAGACTTCACATAGTGGTCAAGACAACATGACCATTATATATTTGAACAAAAAGGAGTTCAAATATACAAGTACTTATTATTCTCCTGCTTATGTCATATTTTTTGGTATTCCACCAGCAAAAAAACAAAAGCAAACTAAAAAAAAGACCCCCAAAATTTAAAAAAGAAAAAAAAAGAAATTTAAAAGGAAAGAAAAGCCAAAAAATCACATAGCCAAGTCCAGAGAAGTCTATTTGGTCCTAATGATTTTTTTTTTTTTTTTTTTTGAGAAAGGGTCTCATTCTGTCACCCAGGCTAGAATACAGTGGTGCAATCACAGCTCACTGTAGCCTCGACCACCTGGACCCCAGCAATCCTCCCACCTGAGCTTCCCAAGTAGCTGGGGTTGTAGATGCATGCCACCACAACGAGCCAGTTTTAAAAAATTTTGTAGATCCTCCCAGCCTGGCCTCCCAAAGCTCCGGGATTGCAGGCATGAGCTACCTGGCTGGCTCTAATGATTTTAGGTTGGAGTCCATTCAGGCTCAAAGACTATGATTTTGTACAATACATCTGAATACAGAAAATGATCCTCAGATGTAGTTTTTTGATCCTGGTGTCTGATGCAAAGTTTAGCACTTGCTCTGTATCACAGTAAATATCAATGAGTGTTTGCCACCTTGAATGGAATCTTAATGCCAAAGATATGAAGCCATGGGGTGAGGACTTCTAATACAATCAGCTTCTGTTGATCCAGAGACCCATGAACAAAAAGATAAGTTATCTGCTCCACTCTCCCCCACAGATCCAGCACAGAATAGTGGAACAGGAACAGTATAGCCACAATAGACGTTCTTGTCTAAAAAGAAAATAAATTGGAAATTTACAGCAATCACTGGTCCATAATGATTCTGACATCTAACTGAGCCTATGTTTTTAGGAATCCTTACCTGGGGGCAGGGAACGCTCCTTAATTAAGGCTGGTTCTGCTCTTCTGAAGTTGTTTTCTAATCTATTGTTTCCCATGGGCCTTGGTTCTTCCCAGTGGGCTCTTGGCTCAGTTCTCTTAGAGATTATTTGTAAGAAAGATAATACCTGAGTAATTTTTTTTTTTTTTTTTTTTTGAGAGGGAGTCTCGCTCTGTCGCCCAGGCTGGAGTGCAGTGGCCGGATCTCAGCTCACTGCAAGCTGCGCCTCCTGGGTTTACGGCATTCTCCTGCCTCGGCCTCCCGAGTAGCTGGGACTACAGGCGCCCGCTACCTCGCCCGGCTAGTTTTTTGTGTTTTTTTGGTAGAGACGGGGTTTCACCGCATTAGTCAGGATGGTCTCGATCTCCTGACCTCGTGATCTGCCCGTCTCAGCCTCCCAAAGTGCTGGGATTACAGGCTTGAGCCACCGCGCCCGGCCATACCTGAGTAATTTTATCAGCCAGTTTTCTGTATATAAAAAGATGAAGTCCCAGAAATCTCTTTTTATTTTAACCTCTCTTCTTTTTAATCTAAACTGATACAACTACCTGAAAAATTCTAATGATTTCTTGTGTGACTGGGATTCACATATATAACTCTTTTTTAAGATAAACTTCACTCTAATTTGGGCATGTCAGTATGCTATGGGATAATGTTTTTAAAATTTCTAGAAGCCCATTTGTCCAGCTGAGGGAGTCTACTAAAAATCACTTTTGATTTTTCTGAGATCTTAAAAAGAGGACTATGTGCAATGGTTCATTCACAGGCCTCTTGGTACTCTGGGAGGCCAATGTAAGAGGATCCCTTGAGGTCAGGAGTTTGAAACCAGCTTGGGTAATATAGCAAGACCTTGTCTTTACTAAATATAAATAACGGGGTGTGGTGGCATGTGCCTTAGTCCTAGCTACTCAGGAGGATGAGGTGGAAGGATTGCTTGAGCACAAGAGGTAGAGTCTGCAGTGAGCTATGGTTTTGCCACTGCATTCCATCCTAGGCAGTGTGACAGTGTCACCAGTGTACCACAGTGTAGCAGTCTTATTGCCTGAGTACCCAGAGTCCTATGTCTCATGACCAGGAAAGTTAAGGAGCATGGACACTAAGGGTGAGGTTGGAGTGAAAGTTTAATAAGCAAAAGAAGAAAGCTCTCCACTGTGGAAAAGGGGAACCGGAAGAGGGTTGCCATTTTACAGTTGAATGCAAAGACTTTTATAGAAAACTGAAGAGGGTTGTGTGTCTCATTTGCATAATGTGCAAATTTCTGCTAGCTCCACCCCATCCTCCCAATGAGCATTAGTCCTTAGCGTGAGTTACTCCATATTATTGCTTTGTTCCCCTTACTGTACATATGTCAGGGGATGGAATTTTCCATTTTAGGGTATGTTTGGGCAAGTCACCTCTCTAGATTTTCTTATCTCTGTGGGTGTAGGCATGTCTTAGGCAAGCCTCCAAGCAAGTTCTCTTATCTGTGCCTGCAGGCTGTTCTTTGGTTTGAAATAATTCAACCGAGAACCCACCCTACCTGCCTGCCTGACTGGTTCCTTCCTTTCTCCTCTCTCAGCAACAGATGAGACCCCATCTGCAAAAAAATAAATAAATAAATAAATTGAATAAAATAAACTTTTTAGGAGAGGTCTTATATCCATAATCTTGATTTGATTTTCCCTGAGGCTATTTACCATGCTGAGAATAGTTTTCCAACTGGAATATCTGGAAATGTGGTCATTTTGTTTTCCAACCCTTAAATGTCCACCACTTCTTCATGCCTAATTTCCTCTTATAAACTAACCAGTCATCTCTTTAGCATGTCTGTCTTACTATGCATTGATATATGCATGAAAAAGAAGCCAATTGACACTTGTAACATTATGGCAAAAAGTCTCCTTAGCCAGAGCTAGCATTTCATCAGGTATAATTTTAGCTTCTATGTAATCGCATGTGACAGGTTTGCCAAATGTTTTGCTATTACAAAATATGGGCTGCTATTTTTCCTGCTACTAATAATTTCCCAAACCTATTTCTAGCCGTTGCCAATAGTTTTTGTTGTTGCTGCTGCTGTTTTGGTTTGATTTTTTTGCTATATTCTGTTTTTGCCATTCCTTCAGCCATTGCCAACAGACCCCTCACACTTCTCAAGCCTCCATCTGTTGCCTATTTCCAAAGCCAATGCCACATGTTTTGGGTTTTATTACAGTCATGCCACACTTCTAGGTAACAATTTTTCTATCAGTCACCTAATAGTGCATAACAACCCTAAAGTTTAGTGACTTAAAGTAGTAATTTACTGTTACTCACGATTCTGTGGGTTGGATAGGCAGTTCTCCTACTAGTTTAATGTGGTCTCATTTGAGTGGCTGACTGACTCCCTACATGTAGTCTTTCATTCTCTAGAAATATAAGCTAGGATTCTTCACATGGTAATGGTAGCATTCGCAGAGGGCAGGCCCCAGTGTGAAAGTGCTTGTTAAGCCTCTATGCTTGTCAAGTTCACTGATGTCCTGTTGGCAAAAACAAGTCACATAACTAAGCCAAGAGTCAGTATGGGAGGAGACTGTAAAAGAGTGTAGATATCAGGAAGAATTATTAATTGGGAAACATTAATTAACAATATAACACATGAGCAATCAAGATAAAAATGAAAAATAAGAAATAGAGAAATTAGAGAAAAATGGCTTTAGAATATTGGGAAAGGAAAATAAAACAGATATTACAGATATTTGAAAATATAAGACACCTTTTCTGAAATAAAAGGAAAATGAATCTACATATTGAAAAATTACTAAGAGAAAATTATAAACACTAAGACAATTTATATAAAAATGAGAGATGAATATTTTTGTTTAGAAAGAAGATGAATATAAAGTGAAGAAGAAGAAGAATACAATAGATAAGATGATTTTGAAAAGGCTGTTTCAGGCAACCACAACAAAAGATCAAGCCATGCATACTTGGGGAGGCCATATGGCCTTGTTACCCTGGAACAGTTCCAGTTTATGCCTGTTGTTCTAAACTAAACATAAACAGTAGCCCCCTTAGCTCTCAAAATGTGGTTTCGATGACAATTTATAGTCAATGTTGTTCTAAGGGAAAAACAGTAAGAATTCCGACAGACTTTTTACTGTAATATTCACTATCAGGAGACAACAAAGCACCAACTGTGATATGTTCCAGAAAAGGGCACTTACCTACAACAAAACTTTTCTTCAAATTTAAATCTACAAATAGATGTGGCCCACGCTGGGTGAGGTGTCAGAGCCCTGGCAATGGAAAGTGGTGGCTTGTGAGTAATAAGAAGAATTTACCACCAATAGTATAGGTTTGAAAAAGAGAGTTTTGTTAAATAGAAAGAATAACTCTGGAAGAGTGCAGCAAAGCATGTCAGCAAGTAAAGACTGAGCTCTCCATGGTGTACTTTCTTTTTACGGGTATTTATAGACCTTGAAGCAGGAGTTTAAAGGTAATTTGGACTATATTCGTCACATAGGTCATGAGAAACGATTACAATTGTTAACGTTTTGGTGCCTTGATGTCAGCAAGGGTTACACACTGAGTTTCAACAAACATGCATTCCAGAAATCTAGAGACATTCTAGTTACTTAGAAGTTTGTGGACAAGAAGCCTGGTACCAGATGCTGCCTTTAGATAATAGGGAAGTCTAATTACTTCTGAATTCCTCAGATAAGGAATTTTGCCTCTGGATGATCTACTTGATGGCCATCAGGTGATCTTTGCTTCCCTCAACCCAGGGAATTTTTAATGAAGAAATGATGTCTCACTTAATATTTTAATAAGGAGATGATATCTTCTTGGGGAGACTTATGAAAGATCAACCATAGCCAAAATAAAGACTTCAGAGGAAACTTCAATAAAAGGACTTGTCCTGACCATTGAATATCCTTAACTGTAATTGAGTCGAACCAAAAAGTATCAATATTGAATGTTTTACATGTTTTTTAAAAAGCAGAAACTGCAATACAAATATGGAGAAGAACAAAATGTTTTAAGAGGGATAAATTTACTGATTGACTCCTCTGTGCCTCATCTAAAAAATCAAAGAACCTACTTTCAAGTGGATAAATCAAATAGTAAAAAAATTAAGCAAATTTATCAACACAGGAAAAGAATTAAGCAAAATAATTGTGTGGATTAAATTTAGATGGTGGAGGAAAGCAAGGGAAGATGGGTAGAAGTGTCAGAGCTGTCCGAACCAGAGCAACTTCATCCTGAATAGCAACTGCGTAAAATAAGGCTGAGACTTACTGGGTTGCATTCCCAGGAGGTTAGGCATTCTAAGCCACAGTATGAGACGGGAAGCCGGCACAAGATACAGGTCATAAAGACTTTGCTGACAAAACAGGTAAAGACGCAGTAAAGAAGCCGGTCATTCCCACCAAAACCAAGATGGTGATGAAAGTGGCCTCTGGTCATCTTCACTAGTTATTATACACTAATAATAATGCATCAGCATGCTAAAAGACACTCCCACCAGCACCATGACAGTTTACAAATGTCATGGCAACATCAGGAAGTTACCCTATATAGTCTGAAAGTGGGAGGAACCCTCAGTTCCTGGAATTGCCCACCCCTTTACCAGACAGTTCATAAATAATCCACCATTTGTTTAGCATATGTTCAAAAAATAACTATAAGTATCTTTAGTCAAGCAGTTCATGCCACTGCTCTCCCTATGGAGTAGACATTCTTCTATTCCTTTACTTTCTTAATAAACTTGCTTAATAAAGTTTACTTACTAAACTTGCTTCCACTTTACTCTATGGAGTTGCCCCAAATTCTTTCCTGTGTGAGATCCAAGAACCGTCTCTTGGGGTCTGGATTGGGACCCCCTTCCGACAGCAAAAGGGAATACAGACATAATAAATTGCTGCTCATGGTAAGGAGTTAGTAGACATTGTCTAAAAAGAAGGGGCAGAAGTATTACAAAGAGACATGTTAAAGATAACCACTGTAATCTAAAACACTTTTAAAATATCTGAAGAACTGCATTCAATACAAAGAAAACATACTCTATAGTAAACATAAACCAAAAGAAACCCCAAATAATATGACAGTAAAAGGAAATGTACCAGTTATGTTAATAAATATAAAAGAGCTTAACTCATTTAAAGGAAAAGGATTTGTACATAGAATTGCAAAACAAAATTCAACTCTAATTTGCACGAGACACACTTAAAGCAACTCAGAAGGACCAAAAGACAAAATAAGGAGGGTAAAGTTATATCAGGTCAATGCAAACGCAAAAAAGCAGGAGTCTGATCTTAATTTCAGATAAGATAGACTTCAGGTCAAAAAGCATTATCTGACATATAGAAGAACAATTTAGAATGTTAAAGGGTATAGTTGACAATGAAGATATAACAGTTACAAACACCTATGCACCTGAAAACATAGCAGTAATTTTCATAAATCAGAAATCAGAGATACCAAGAATAGATCTAGAAATATTCAGAGATTCTATTCACTCTCCTCAGACTAAGATGGAACAAATACATAAAAGCACACTTAAGAATATACTATTTCTTAACAAAGTAAGCAAGAAGATATATATATAGATATAAAACTTATTACTGTAACAATGAGAACATACCATTGTGACAATTTTAAAAAATTGGCTATAAAGAAAGCCTCTATAAATCAAAAATTGAGGAATAGTATAGATAATATATTTTCTGATTCTGATGTAATAAATCTAGACATTGTAGCAAGATATTTAAAAATACCTAGAATTAAAATTTTCCTCAAATATACTTAGGTAAAATATTGTTTTAAAATACACACAAATCACAGAATTTCTGGATAGCAACAATACACCAACCTATGGGACAGAGTTAAAACGGAGCTCAGAGGAAAATTCATAGCCCTATATACTTATATTTACACAAAAGAAAGAATAAAAATTTAATAAAATTCTCCAACTAGATTTGCTTAACAAGGAAAACAAAACTTATGCATATTTAATATTTTATATTTTTACAACTATATATGTCATTTTTAATAAAACATGCCTGGTTAGGAATTCTCAGAATCCAATCAGAGTGGACTGATATAAATAAAAAATCAGTGGGCCTGGGGAGTTTTTAGAAGGTCAAAATACTGTATGTCTATTTTCTCTTATCTGTGGAGGAACTAGCCAGAATTCATTTCAAAAACTCCCCAATTCTCATTCTTAATTAAAATCCTGCTTTGGGATTAGACTTTAATAATTCAAAGGCAAGTCAAGTTTGTAAACTTTACTACAGTACATCAAATACTGTATTTGAAGGCAATTTTGAAAATGGCCAATTATTAGTGTTAATGTATACTTTGTATATTAGGTAGATTTTTAACATGGGAAAACATTTAGTTAAATGTTTTTCTCCCTTTATATCAAAAATGGAGTCAGTCCACACTGGGTAGTCTGAAAGTCATTTAGATCTGAACAGTTATTGGTAAACTTGGTATGTTTTAAATTATTGAGAAGCAAATTGTCTTCTGTATCTTCATGCTTATTCTTTGTGTCTGCTGTTCCTCTGTTGGGGTCCTTTCTCATCCCAACAGCTCCTCTCTCTCTGATTATCTAAATCATATTCCTCCTTAAAGAGTTATTCAAGTCTTTTTGCAGAAAACTTTTCCAAAGTATTGAGGATCTACTAATATGTTTAGTCACTGGTCTTCTGTGCTTTTAATCTGTACCCTAAATTCTGCCATTTTATCTTATGCCATTGTCTTCTATGCTTCATAATCTGCAATATAAAATCCTGACATTATATGCCTATCAGAACAGACATGATACATACATGTCGGCAACGAGACAATGACGTGGTAATTTTAGAATTACTAAAGCTCTTCTTCTTTGCAGATGGTTGTTTCTGGTGTCTGAAGACCCACCAGAAACAATTACACCATTGAGTCAGAGTGCTTTCTCCATTTGGTTCAAATGAAACTCATATCCTGCTAAGAGTAGAACATATTAAAGTTATTCTCTTATTGGTTCCTTTCCTCCCTCATAGTGAGGGTGACTGGGGGTTTGAGCAGCATTATCATTTGATGATCTGGAGATTTTCATGATTGTCATGCATAGTGAAGAGGGAAAAAAATACTTTGAGAAAATCAGAAAAGAATACAAAACGGAATTTAGAGACATTAATGACAGTCTTTATCAATTTCAGAATTTCCCAGTAGCAAGCCTGTCTGTTTTTATGTGTAGACCTATAATATTTATTTTTTTCTCCCTATAAACCTGAACAGTCCTTATAGAGAAGAAATGTATCCAAAGATTATACTCATTTACAATATCTCATAGAATCTTAGACATACAGACATTTCTGAGAATATGACTGTTGAAATAAAATGTTTTTCATTATTTCTATTTTATTTTATAATGGAAAAATGTTTAGTTTTCCTAAATTAAAATATTATAAATAGAAGTTTACATAATCTTAAAATTGCTAAAATTTTAAAAATATAGGGCAAAATACAAATTGAAAAAGAAAAAAACAGCAAGATTTAGTATTTGGGTAAGAACCTGAGGGATCGCACAGTGTCAGTGTCCACTCAAGTAACATTCATTTAATGACTCTGGTGCTAATCAAGTGTCTTTTCCGCTGGCCTTTATGGTAGAAAGTGTGATGGGGAAGGTTTGGTGTGTTGCACAGTTCTGGATTATTTGCAGCTTATATGATAAGACTGGAGAATGCATTGGCAATGAATTATTCATGGAAGTTTTCTATGTGGCAATTCAAGTGCTAAGCACAGTTTCAGTTGATATTGTCAAGGCTATGCTTGACAATATCAAAATTTTTATTTTATGTAAAAAATTCTTCCTTTGGCAAGAAACAATAGGAGAGGGAAAGAAGACCTGAAGGAAATGGCCAAAGCGATGCTGTCCATTCTTCCCAGTGTATTTGTCATTTCCCCTATCCCTTTACCGTTTGGTGCTTTTCTTTCCAGCAGAGAGGTGATCCTCCTGTTTCGCACTGCCATTGTGCCAGTACTTAACTCTATCACAATCCTCAGCACATTGCATTGCACTTACTTGATTCTGTCACTTCTATAATATAGTATGCACCTTGTAGTAAAGGCTATGTCATATTCATCTCTAGATCCTTAGCACCAAAGATAGAGCTTGGAACAAAGTAAACTAGTTTCCTTGAGTAAATAAATAAATGCTGGTTTCTTGAATAAACAAAGACTACACAGAGAGATAAAA
Source organism: Chlorocebus sabaeus (assembly GCF_047675955.1). Lineage (NCBI taxonomy): Eukaryota > Metazoa > Chordata > Mammalia > Primates > Cercopithecidae > Chlorocebus > Chlorocebus sabaeus. Next base: position 21,434,611 of record NC_132917.1, read on the forward strand.
TGATTTATACATAGAAATATAAGGTTCCTCTTAAACTGTCAAATGTTGCTATGTATTCTGTAAAGAAGATTCAAAATTCTGGGGTTTTAGGCTCAAGGGACACAAGTCATAAAGACTAAGAAAGTGAAACACAGCTTCCCCATCAGTTTGTGAGACTTTCGGTCTAAGAGGTGGTGTATATTGAGACAACAAATGGTAAAAAAGTGTTAAGGAAATTAATGGGTTGTCTACACAGAGTTATTTAAAAATCACTGGCATGTTCCAAAACAACTCATCTCTCCACTTGGAGGCCAACTTCTTGCAGAGAGAAACATTGTTTTGGTCCCAGAGTGCTGGACTCTCTCCCTGCCTCACAGAGGACTCAGTTTCATGAGAGGGTTCTGGGACACTAGTAAAATCTTTTTTCATTCTTTCCTTTTGTGTGTGTGTAAAATAGTCTTTCCAGAGCTGCCCTCTCTGGTTTTCTTTTTGTGTGTGGTTATTTCAGAGTTAGCTCAGTGCAGTTAGTAATAGTTGTCAAGAAGAGAGAGAATTACTCCTTAAAAGACTTAGATTTTTTTCTCTTAACCTTCCTTTTCACATCAAATATTTTCATAGCTAATAAATTTTAAACTGTGAAAATTGCTTTGATCAATTATGCATTTAGGTTTTTCATAAACATGCTGATTTTATTACTTATGGAAACGATTAAGAACACATTTGTGTAGGATTTCTCTTGTACTGTCCCCAAGTGAATTCTTTATGTTTGCAGAGATTGTCCTATTTAGCGATTTTATGGGGATCTTGCAGATATTTTTATTTTCGTGAAATAAATAAGGATGTAGGTATTGTTTAAAGAAACATTTTCAACACACAAATACCCATGCTGACAAATAACGGTTAGATATTCAGCAAAATTTGCATTTCAAGGTAAACAGGTAATTCTACACCTACCCCCAGACATCACAGGTGGTACTCAGGGGTGCCTGTAGGTGGCAGCAAAAATGTTGCAAATTGTACCTACAAAATAATACCAACAGCATAATTAAAAGGGAAGGACAAATTAAAAATAACTTCATTGTCATGTTCAAAGTACTGTATATTTAGCTTTCGGCAGCAGATTTATTTTAAAGACAAAAACAGGGCAGGCGTGACGTGCATCTGGGAATGGAAATTAGATAACCTCACAACACAAAGGGCAAAAGGCATACCCTGTTACTTTATGAGACTGGATTTTGGAAGCAGGCAATAAGAGGTTCTATAAATGCTTCAGTTGGTACTGAGGATGGCTCAAAGGCACATGGCAAAAGCTTGATATTTCAAATGTGTTTTGCCTTACGTCGTTTCAGTTTTATTTTCCATAGCAATGAATTCAGAATGCGGAACACACACGAGCCACAGATTTGGGTTGCCCAGTATATTTTAGAAAAATCAAGCGCAATATAAATTAAAAAAAAAATACCTGCGATATTTTTTAAGCTTATTTTTAGGCATAACTTTAGGCCAGAAGGAAACAGCCCTCTTCTTATATCACGTGTCGGGAGAGGTACAGCCCTCTGAGTAATGAGAGACTAAAACAGCTTCAAACCTTGATTTCTATTGACCAGGTGGTGCTCTTCAGGAAGGTAGTTTTGGGGTAAATGGAATGTTAACTCATAACTACTAACTTCAGAGTGGATCATGGCATTATTTTCCGGAGACTCTTTGGTAAGTTGTGGGAAATTGACTTGTGAAGTGGTAAGATAGAAGGAAAAGTTGCTGAGAAAATAAGTCTAGAAAAAAGGAAGATACTAAACATTGGCAGCCAAGAGGTGTAATTATTCCAAGTTATGGCATCTACTGCGCTTCTATAAAGTGTGCATCTTGGGGCCTGACACAGTGACTCACACCTGTCATCCTTGCACATTGGGAGGCCGAGGCGGGCAGACTGCTTGAGTCCAGAAGTTCAAGACCAGCCTGGGCAACACGATGAAACCCTGTTTCTACAAAAAATACAGACCAAAAAAAAAAAAAAAAAAAGGCGTAGCAGTGGGTGCCTGTAGTCCCAGCTACTCGGGAGACTGAGGTGGGAGGATTGCTTGAGCCCAGGAAGCAGAGGCTGCAGTGAGCCATGATTGTACCACTGCATTCCAGCCTGGGAGACAAGAGAGATCCTGTGTCCAAAAAAAAAAAAAAAAAAAAAAGCATCATCTTGGTATGGATGATGATTTAAGACATAATAGAGGATCAAATGAGCTATTTGATTTCAAGGATAGCTTCCCTGCAATTTCCTGAATTTCAACCGCTTATTCTATGATCAAATTGTATACCTTGTAATTGCTGATGCTGTTCTCCAAAATGCAACCCAGAAATCATAATGTTGTCTCAGATGGATTGAGAGTGGCTGTTTAGTCACAATAGATATCATTTGAAGATATTTTTCTTTCTTGAAATTTGCCATCTTTGGGATATTTGTAATTACAACAAAGGAAGAAAACAAACTCTTGTGAGTTCTGAATATGAGTGAGGAAGCGTTCAGGGGAGCAAATGTTGAAAGACACTGTGCACTTCCTATCCCCTCTCCTCTTTTCCAAAAGGTCAAAAGGGTTCAAAGGCAAATGGTATCATTCCTGGCTCTTCATCTTGGTAGATCTCTCTGTTCTTAATAAAGTCCTCTCTGTTTTGGTGATACGTATTGAAAAGTAGCAATAAGAGGTTGCTAAATGATACAGGAAAAGTATAATCAAAGTTGGAGGGGCGATTCAGTGGGTGGAGTGACTTATTTTCTTTGCATAACTATTAATAGAATTAATACCAACAGGGATTCCCAACTCCCTGGCTGTGGGCCTGTACCAGTTGAGGCCTGGTAGGGACTGGGCTGCACAGCAGGAGGCAAGTGGCTTCCAGCATCACTGCCAGAGCCCCACCTCCTGTCAGATCAGAGGTGAGCCAGTATTACCACCTGAGCCCCGCCTCCTGTCAGATCAGCAGCAGCATTAGAATCTCATAGGAGCACAAACCCTCCTGTGAGCTACGCATGCGAGGGATCTAAGTTGTGTTTTCTTATGAGAATTTAACTAATGCCTGATGATCTGAGGTGGAACAGTTTTATCCCAAAACCATTCTCCTCCCCTCTCACTATGAAAAAATTGTCTTCCACGAAACTGGTCCCTGGTACCAGAAAGGTTGGGGACTGCCACACTAGAGGACAGAAAATGACAAAAAACTTGAAAGAGAAGGTGGTATAATTCTTTTGTGTTACCTAGAAATGGTGAGTCACAGCAATGTAGTAACAAGGAGAATGACCCCCAGTTGCTATTGTGGTAAGTTGTTTTGCCTTGTCTTGTTTTTGCATTCGTTAAGAGTGATACTGTTGGATAACTGATATACAAAGAATGGCACATATTTAATGTGTACAATTTGTTGAGTTTGAGCATATGCAGACACTTACAATACCATCACCACGATCAAGGTAATAGACAATAAAGCTGTTACAAGAAGGACTACGTTCACATTTGGTTCTAGCTTGTAGCTGCTCTCCTATTTTCTTTCTACATGAACATTTTCAATAAATGTCAAATGTTCTATTAAAAAAATGAATCAAGATGTTTTAGTTCATTCTGGCTACTATAACAAAAAGACCATATGCTTGGGTGGCTTATAAACAACAGAAATTTATTTCTCACAGTTCTGGAGGCTGAGGGCCTCCATAAATGATGAGGGCCAGCTTCCTGCTTCACAGACAATCGTCTTCTCTCTGTGTCCTCACATAACCGAAGCAGAGAGGGAGACCTCAGGTTTCTTTTGTAAGGGCACTAATCCTATTTGTGAGGGTGAAACCTAATTACTTCCCATAGTTAGACTCCACCTCCTAATACATCAGGTTGGAATTAAGATTTCAACATTCTAATTTTGGAGGAACAAAAACATTCAGGCTATAGCACAAGGTTATGCTGGCCTGATAAAAAGTAAGAAAGAATTCCTTTTCTATTTTGTCAAAGAATTTATCAAATATTTGTTTTACTTCTTCCATAACTGTTTTGAGAATTCACCTGTGTGTCCATTGAACCTGGGGTTTTTATTATGGGAAAGATATCTTTTAATGGATAACCTTTAAAACAAACATAACACTACTCAGAAAATCAAGATAATCCCTAATTCCATCACAAGGGAGTCAGGGAGGACATAGCCTTGGCTTTATACAAACTGTTGGTGCCAGGGCTTGGTTTCTGAGAATATCACAGTAAAGGTAGTATAGAAGAGTCTGGGACCAAGTTCAAGTTGGAGTTTGATAGGGCAAGTTGCTAGTTAGATGCTAAAAAGAAGAAAAGCCCAGAAGGCAAGAGGGAGTATTAAGTTTGAAGAGTGCAGCCAGGAGCTCTGAGTTGGCAGAGATGGGATTGGAGAGAGAGCAGGTGGGGAGCAAGTGAGGAGGGCTCTGAATAATCACAGCAAATAGCTTTGGGCAAATGCAACTTGCTTTATCAGCTGGTGGGTGGTGGTGCAAGAGAGTCTGGCTGCCTGAACGGCCAGATCCCTCTCTCTAAGCAGCAAACACATTAACGTCACATGTCGAGCTGAGAATTTTATCCACTTTTGGGAACTGTGGAATTGCATTTCCACCTTGGCACAGCCTCCTATTTTTGACACATAGTGATTTGATATAAATTGTCATCTCCCGGAGACAACCTGACAACAAATACTGCTAATCATTTCATTCTGAACTGCGCCTGGATGGCGGAGAGTAATTAGACACATGCCTGTTGGAGACTTTGCATTATGAAGTGTATGGGAATTTGCTTTGAAGGGGAGAAACAATTAGAGATGGAGATTTACAGAAGACTGTAAGAGGCAGGGGGTCTCTTATGTTTTATTTCCTAAAGCCAAAAAAATTCCTATAAAATCCCTACTTAGCTCACATTCTTAAGCTAGAGATCAAGCCTTTTGAAGAATAGGCATACCTTAAAATCAATCCACATGGCGTTGCTAGGATCAAAGAAAAGATAATGCTCCAGGGGGCCCTGCTGCTTGAATTGTTGACCCAAGTCAACCCCAACTGACTTGCAGGAGTTAAGGTAGTCTGGAAAAAAAATTATCTGGAATCCATTCTCCTCCTTAAACAGATGTTTTCGGGGTCAGAGAATGGAATCTCTTCTATAGCTGACCCTGGGATTTTGCAGATCCCTGAATCATATTCTAAGGAAAGTGGGACCCATGTATCCATATTATAATTGATATTTTGCAATTATATCTTCATGGCATTCAAAGAAGTGGCCGTTGGGGAAAAATAATTTCTTTTTTCTCAGATAAGGTAAAACCTGTCACAAATCTAAGGAAGTGTTTGTGCAGCTGGTGATGGAGCACCTACTTCCTGGGGCGTGGGCGACATAACTCCATGTCCCTAAACATGCTTTAAATTGAGACTCCAGTAACTGCTCTCCTTGTCTTTTACATCACATTTGCATGATCTCACAGATGGCTGGCCACAGAATATTTGTATGGTCTTTGAACTCAGAAATCATGCTTTGTTTTGGTGTCACTACTACTAAAGATAACTAGAAAACTTTTAGGTTTTCAGAGTTTCTGGCATCCCTTATCCTCTAAAATTCTAAGTATCGAGTCTCCATCCTATCTGTCCAGAAAATTATTGTATTATTAAAATTATTATGTCTCCTTTAGCATTTCTAGGCATCCTTGAGGGGAAGCTAACATATCTGGGGTGCTACCTGCCACCTTTTGCTCTTGCCTAATGCTCTTTCTTTCTCCTGATTACCTCTAGTCTGGTGGTCTCTGAACTTGTTCTAGTCTACTTTGCTCCCAATAATTGAAGAGTCATGTGACAACTTACTTCCAAAGCATCACTGATAAATGTTTTTATTGTTAATTTCTAAGGTATGTTATGAAGATAAAAAAAAAGGGAATCAGAATGCAGAAAAGATATTAAAAATAGGCATCATTGGATATGACAGCTCCTGAAATTTGCCACCCAGTCCTCTTTACAGAAACCTCAACTGTCATTTTTATGACATAGAACATAGAGTTGCTCTTAAACATGCTCCTCCCTCAGATTACAGCTCCTTTCTTGGTCACCGTTTGCCAAATTCCAGGATCCTCTGTTGTGGACTATCCCAAATCCATAGCTCCACACCTTGAAGCAAGTGTGTTGTTAAGAGCATTTTCTTTTTTCTTTTTCTTTTCAGCTGTGTTGTTGTAGAGCCATTCTTTCATATAGAAAAGGCCTATGAAAACGTTTTTCCAAATCAGAGAAAGAAGCTAAAGAATAATTATGCTTTCACCTCTAGACCAATAACATCAGTCACATGGCTTTAAAAACAAGCAAGCTTTGCAACTCTTCTGATTAACACTAATAATGACCATGTTAAATAATCCTCCAGTTCCAACGGAAACTTCAGTAATTCTGACTGGCCTTTTACTTTGCAGCTGTTGGCTTCCTTTTCCATTTCTCTAAAAGCAATCTTTAGATGTTTACTTTGCAGCTGTTGGCTTCCTTTTCCATTTCTCTAAAAGCAATCTTTAAATGTTTACTACTTGAGGGGAATGATAAACCACACTCAACTCAGTCGAACCCACTCAATAACCCACTCAAACCACAAACCCAGAACTTGTAGTGCAAAATCTCTCTTTAATTTGGGGAGGGTGGTTGAATAGCTTTTGCATCATTACCCTCAACTTTCAGCCCTTCTACAGTGTATTTAAACTCACCTATATTCCCATCACAGTTACTTCTTCCTTTACAGTTTTAGAGAATGAGCTTCTTCTCTTCCAACCCAAGGATACATCATCCTCTATGTGTGCTCTGGAGGTTTTTTTTTTTTTTTTTTTTTTTTTTTTTTTTTTTTTTTTTTTTTTTTGTGTGTGTCAACTCCATTAGCTTGCATCTACATTGTGTACAATCTTTCTCTTATTTTTTTGGTCTGTATCACTGCAATGGTTACTTCCTCTAATGATTAGCCACACTCTAGGTGGTGGTTGTGTTTTCAATCCTAATATTGACCAGTACTTACATTCTTGGGTTGAATGCACTTGGTCTCAATGTGTTGTTCTTTATGCTTTATTCCTTTATACATTTATTTTACTGCCAAATTCTGTCCAGTATTATTGTATTTAGCATTTTTTTAATCTACATTTTTAAGCGATAGTAGATTAGAGCTTTAACTTTTGGTACTACCCTTACTGTTTCAACATCATAGTTTTGCCAGTCTTATAAACTAACTTGGGAGGCTTTCCATCACTGTATTACCCAGAAATTAACTGGATAATTGGATGAGGATTTGGAACAACTTGTATTACGTAGTAATACACTGTTGCCTAAAAATTTGGCAGAACCCAGCAGCAAATGTACATTTAGTGACATTTTAGACATATAGTTGATATCTTTAGAATATTTTAGTTATTTTTCTATTTAGTTTTATCCTTCTTGAATACATTTAAATCATTTTTTGGTTGTTGCTTTTCACTTTAATTTTTTTTTTTTCTGTGGTGAAATCTGTATCTGTTTGCCTTTTTTTTCTTGCTGCTTGTCTTTTCCTGATGTAGCTTTTTTTTTGCATTTATTTTCACATACTAACTGACATTGTTTCAGGTATCACCCCTGTAATTGGAATACATTTTTTTCTTACTTTGACTGTGGGTCTCTGTTAAGAAAAAAAATCTATTAAACCTGTGAATACACTTTATGTTTATCATTTTTTAATTTCAATTTACCCTTTTTTTTATTATGTTGTAATTTCTTCTTTCCTCTCTTATTTTTCAGATCAACATAATTTTTCTGGTAGCTTAACATACTAATTATCCCTATAGTGATTATCATAAACATTTAACATGCATTTTTAATCTTATATTTCCTAAAAATTGATCTTTGGTCTATTTTTAGACAGATACTCCTAGATAAAGGCTTCAAAAGCTTATAATTACCCCTTCCTTCCTTCCCTAATAACTTGCTATGTTAAGATTATTTGGCTTTTTATTTCAATTTTTTATATATCACAAAGTTTTTCTGTGTTATTCATGTCTTTACTCTTAGATTTCATATTTTCTCATTCTTCAATTTATTTTTAATTTTAATAGAATATACAGGCATGCCTCAGAGATGTTGTGAGTTAAGGTTCAGACCACCACAATAAAGCAAATAGTATCATAAAGTGTCATGTGAATTTTTTGGTTTCCCAGTGCATACAAAAGTTATGTTTACACTATCCTGCAGTTAATTAAGTATGAAATAGCACTATGGCTAAAAACCCATGTACATATCTTAAAATATTTTATTGCTAAAAAATGCTAACAGTCATCTGAGCCTTCAGTGAGTCACAGTCTTTTTGCTGGTGGAAGGTCTTGCCTCCATACTGATGCCTGCTGACTGATCAGGGTAATGGTTGCTGAAGGCTGGAGTGGCTGTGGCAACTTTTGAAAAGATGAGAGCAATGAGGTTTGCCACGTCAGTTGACTCTTTCTATCACAAAAGATTTCTCTGCAGCATGTACTGTTGTTTAATAGCATTTTACCCACAGGAGAACTTCTTTCAAAATTGGAATCAGTCTTCTCAAACCCTGCTGCTGCTTTATTGACTAAGTTTGTGGAATGTTCTAATACCTTTGTTGTCATTTCAACAATGTTCACAGCGTGTTCACCAAAAGTAGATTCCACCTCAAGAAACTTTCTTTGCTCATTTCTTAGAAGCAACTTTTCATTCATTCAAGTTTTATTATGAGGTTGCAACAACCCAGTCAGTTCTCCACGCTCCACTTCTAATTCAAGTTCTTTTACTGTTTCTCCCACATCTGCAATTAGTTTTTTCCCACTGAAATCTTGAACCCCTCAGAGTCATCCATGAAGTTGGAATTAGCTTCTTCCAAATGAAACTGGAGAGTTCCCTAACCTCCTCATGGGACTTCTAACAGGAGTGAGGCTCATTTGCTCTGCTTCCTCAAAACCCTTATGGGAGGGGGAACATGAAGACAGATAGGTGCAGGTGCCACGGCAAGTGCTTTTGGGCTCTGGCCCCATAGTAGAGTCTACGGTATGTTGCAATTAATGCTCTTTTAGCAGTTGCCATTTGCAGATGGCTAAATGTTAAACCAGCTCAGTGGAGAGTCAGGGTGACAGCCTTTTGCACCCTGCCCTCTTGATATTCAGGTCCTTGTTTGGCATCCAGGAAGAATTAGGTCACCTGGACTTAAAGGATGGTGAATACTGGGATTCCACTGAGTGGTGAAGGTGGTTCTTAGTGGGATGGATGGGGAGCTGGAGCAGGGTTGGAGTGGAAACATGATCTCCCACTAGAGTTCGGCCATCCTGCGTCCAATCTCCTCTCAGACCATCCCCAGCCGAACTCCTGTCAATGTTCAGGTGCTCCTTCTCTTCTCTCCTCTGCCATGCCACTCTGCAGGTCCTCTGCTCTTCTGTACCTCTGCTCTTCTGTACCTCTGCTCATGGAGCTTGGGGTTTATGGGCACAGCATAAGGGTGTGGCAGGCCAGAGTGGTCTAAGAAAAGGCAACATTTGGGTACTAAAACAGGAATGCCTGTTCCCAGTTAGGGCCAAAGTTTCCAGGCTTGAGGGTAGGTCTTTGCCAGGGTACCACCCTCTTCTATCCAGTATTTCACTGCCTCCTGTCTATATCACAAACTCCTATTAATGTTGACATTTTGACTTCTTCTTATGAGTTATAAATGTTTCTAATGACATATTGAATGGTAAATTCTTTACAGAAAGTTTTCAATTTACTTTGCCTAGATCCATCAAAGGAATCTCTATCAATGGCAGTTATGGCCTTACAAAATGTGTTTCTTAAATAAGAAGACTCGAAAGTCAAAATTACTTATTGATACATAGCTACAGAATAAATGTTTTGTTAGCATGCATGAAAATAACATCAATCTAATTGTACTTTTCAATCAGAGCCCTTGGTTTATTAGGTCCATTGTCAATGAGAAGTAATAAACTGAATGGAATCTTGTTTTCTGGGTGGTAGGTCTCAACATTGGACTTAAAATAATTAGTAAAACATGCTGTAAACAAATGTACAGTTGCTCAGGCTTTGTTGTACCATTTTTAGAGCACAGGCTGAGTAGATTTAGCATACTTCTTAAGGGTCCTAAAATTTTCAGAATGACAAATGAACACTGGCTTCAGTTTAAAGTCACCAGCTGCACTGGCATCTAAAAAGAGCGTCAGCTTGTTTTGTGAAGCCAGGCATTGACTTCTTTTTAGCTATGAAAGTCCTAGATGGCATCTTTTCCAACAGAAGCCTGCTTCATCTGCATGGAAAATCTACTGTTTAGTGCAGCCACTTTCATCATTAGTCTTAGCTAGATGTTCTGGGTAACTCAATGCTGTTTCTGCATCAGCACTTTTGATTCACCTTGTAGATTTTTGTTATGGAGATGGCTTCTTAAACTGTGAACCAGCCACTGCTAGCTTCAGACATTTCTGCTGCTGCTTCCTCCTTCTCCCTATCTTCATATAGTTGAAGACAGTTAGGGCTTTCATCTAGATTAGGCTTGGGCTTAAGGAAATCTTGGGGCTGATTTGATCTTCTGTCCAGATCATTAAAACATTTCATATCAGCAACAAGGCTATTTTGTTTTCTTATTATATGTGTGTTCACTGGAGTAGCTCTTTTAAATGTTCTCAAGATCATGTTTTTTGCATTCACAGTTCAGCTAAATATTTGGTACAAGAATCCTAGCTTTCAGCCTGTATCACCTTTCAACATGCCTTCCTCATTAAGCTTAATCATTTTTAGCTTTTGATTTGAAGCAAGAAATTTGTGACTCTTCCTTTCACTTGAACACATAGAGGCCATTGTAGGGTTATTAATTGGCCTAATTTTCATATTATTGTGTCTCAGGTAATAGGGGGACGTGAGGAGAGGGAAAGAGACAGAGAAATGGCCATTGGTGGAATAGTTAGAACACACACATCTATCTGTTCACTGTCTTATATGGCTGTGGTTCATGGTGACCCAAAACAATTATAATAGTAACATCGAAGATTACTGATCATAAGTGATAATGAAAAAGTTTGAAATATTACTAGAATTACCCAAATATGATGCAGAGACATGAGGTGAGCACATGGTCTTGGAAGAGTGGGACCTATGGACTTACTGGACACAAGTTGCCATAAACCTTCAATTTATTAAAAAAATGCAAAATCTGTAAGCAAAATCAAATGAAGTGTAATAAAATGAGGTATGTCTGACTGCCTAAGCAATGTCTTTAGAGAGTATGTGTAGGTGAAAACCTTTCATGACCATACACACATACAATTTCTGGGTTTGGTTCTTTCTCAAGTTCTTTTTGCCTAGGTCTAAAATTTTAGGTTTGAGATCATTTTCTTTTACATTTTTATAGAGATAACCCAAAATCTTCCAATAACTGTAATGCTAATAATTATTTGCTTTATATTTTCAACTTGAATGCTAATTCTTTTCTCTATGAACATGTTTTAGGCCTTATCCTTTGATTAATGTTCTAAAATTTAACTTACGGGCACGGTGGCTCATGCCTGTAATCCCAGCACTTTTGGAGGCCAAGGTGGGTGGATCAGCTGAAGTCAGGAGTTCAAGACCAGCCTGGCCAACATGGTGAAATCCCATTTCTACTAAAAATACAAAAATTAGCCAGCCATGGTGGCATACACCTGTAGTCTCAGCTACTTGGGAGGCTGAGGGAGGAGAATCACTTGAACTTGGGAGGCGGAGGTTGCAGTGAGCCAAGATCACACTATTGCACTCCAGCATGGATGACACAGCGAGACTCCAGATTTTTTTTTTTTAATTCAGTGTGTTTAAGTACGATCTTACTTTTTTTCCCCCCAATTTTTTCTTTTGGAACTAAGTATATTTTTAAATTCATAAGTTTATATTTTCATTCAATTTTGAAAAGTTTTTTCCTTTATCTTTATTATATATCACTTATAGTTGTTATTTTCTAGAAATCATATTAAATATATCATAGAACTTTTACATATATCTTCTATGGCAATTAACTTTCTGTCATGTAGTTTGTTTAACATGCTGCCTTCCAGGGGAATTTCTTTACTCCTTCTTCTAACTTGATAATTCATTCCTTAATTGTATTGGAGAAATATAATTAAAAACAAAAACTCCTCTCCACCCCAGAAAACCTCTCCACAAAAATAGAAGAGAAATATATTAGTTTAATTATTGAACATGCGTTAAATCATAATGTGATTTGTGTTACAGACAATATTCTAAGGGCTTCAAAAACAAAGACAAAAAGAAGTGTTACCATTTTATACAGTCCAGAAGATACAATACATTACGTATGAGTTCTTGAGTTAAACAATAACTAGTCCTCAAGTAAGAGGATTTGATAGCACCATTTGTCACATGTATTTCAGGTTAAATTAACTTGGTAGTTTGGTTGACTAGGTATTTTATGCAAAGAAAAAATATACTCTTCATGCCTTTATGACAGAAGGTCGTGATGCAACTTGGTGGATCGCAGCCTACCTAAGTTATGCTCTTACCCTTCCACAGAAAATAGGAGAAGGGGCATCATCATTCTCTGGATGATTCTATTTAAAAAAAAAAGGTTTCCTAGGTACTTGATAAAGATATTCCTAGGTTGTAAAGCTGGAAATGATCTTATTTACCTTTTAGAAAGATTTACACACATTTCAAAAAGACAGAACGATTACTTGCAAGTAAAGTTTTCTAAAGTAAACGCTGTAATAAATGGAAAGGGGGAGCCTATTCCTTTATTTTCAACAGGGAGAATTAAGTCTTTTTGTATTAATTTGTATTTGTCCTTACAGTTGTCTTTACTTTCATTTTCAATATCTCTAACTGATTGTGTTTTTTGTTTTGGTTTTTCTAGAAGCCTGTAATCATTTTATAAATGTAATAGTTATTTGAAGTTCTTTGACAATAACACTTTTACTTATTTTATACTTATCTGATGCTTGTACACTTCAACCTACTTTTCAGTTCATTGGGTTTAGTTTGGTGTTTCTCTTCCATGATTCTTTAGCCATATTTTTAAATTGAGGATCTCTGATTACCTCCTTGTAAATGGAAGTTCTGACTCTAGGAGTTTTCCTTTGGTTATGTTCAATGGGAAAGGACATGCTGACATGTGGAATTTGCTGAAAATTTATAATATGGTTTTTAGATTCTCTGTACTTCTTCTTGGATTAGGAAACCGTCGGGGGCATACTCTACCAGTCCAATTACTTATCTGGCTTATCTGGTTCCAAGCACAAGCAATGACCACTGTTAAGCACAAGCTGGAGAGACGGAAAGGATACATGAACCTCATTATTTCAATGAAGTTCTAATAACAACCTTCCTGACAATTATTGCTAGATCATGTCCAGCTCCTTCTGTTACTTGAATCTAAGTTTGAGTCCCATGTGCCTGGCACAATTAGTTATCCACTGTCAGTTGGTGCCCTTTATTTCTTACTATGAGAAACTTCATTTTTGAGGAGCTGCTGTATCTAGCCCCAGAGTGTAAATGATTACTTGTTCACTTCTTCATGGCAGGCTCTTGTCTTTGTGTTTGGTCAAGAAGTGAACATGTCGTGTGAATCTGGCTGTAAAGGACATAAGTTCTAAGAAGCATGCTGAGGTTTTATGGGAAGATTTTTCTCCTTCTTCCCTTATAAAAGAAAGAGCTACATAAGAAGAAGATCTTTCTTCCCTGCTTCCTTTTTCTCCCACCTCGGGGGTTTTATGTGAGGAGATAGTGTTTGGAGTTATAAGAAACTTTCAATGACCTTGATAAGATGAAGATGTTAGCAGAGAAGTAATGCAGCAAGAACTTGAAGGTCCCTGATGCTGTAGTGAACCCACAGAACAAACCTTGGAATGGCCCATATCCAGACACTGTTGTAAGTGAGTTGATGATGTAACTTTTTTCAATGCCCTTATTTGTAGCTCAACACGCTCCACTCCATTCATTGTCACTACATCAACAGCTCTTACTGTTGTGAATGTGTTTTGAACTGTCACTGTCTATTATGTTTCTCTATAGATCTGATATGATTTGATTTTATCATTCAGGAATCCCTCATCCTTCATCTGATTGGGAGTACTTTTTAATGTTTTCAGTCTTTTTATAGATTTATTCTTAATAACAATTATACAAAATTTGTGTATGCAACTCTTCTGACATAAAAGGGGTTTGGAGCAGGGTGGGATAGAAAAAGAGACCTGGTCTGTGTCTTTCTACCATTGTTTTCAGAAAACATAAGTTATTTCCTTTGATCCAACTATGTTATCATCTTCTCTAATAATATTCCTGTGATCTATCCAAATTTCTGTTGTACTTTGTGTATGCCTCTATGGGGATTTACCACACAGTATTGAAATTGTCTTGCCTTTGGATTATGAAGCTCTCCTATTACACCTTAGGTGTTACTTATATTTTAATTTTGCAAAATGGCTTATTCATTGGCATCTATCCAAACTTTTTATTGAACTGAACATACTCTGGTTCTTGAGAGATTTATTTTCTACAAAGAGCTTAGAATCTACAATGGCACTTCTTATCAAATTCTGAATTTTTTCTTCTTGACTTTCTCCTAACTACTTGAATCTAAGAGATTTGTACTTAGATCTTGCAGATAAAACTTTCATGGAGAATTTCACAAAAACAACTATAAAGTGACTTTCTTTTTCTTCTCTTGTTTTTCTCACTTAGTACCTCTTTTGTATTTCTCTGTTTATAAATTAGATTAAGTCCAGAAGTTTTTATTGATGTGATATTAAATGATTTGCAATTATAACTTCCAGCCATCTGTATTGAATCTGATTACATTTTAAATTCAAGTAAGTTCATAAAAGCTCTATTGGAACCTATTGTGTTATCACATAGTAAGTTTGTGCCAAATTTGAGTACAAATGTCAATTTCTCTTTGTTAGGGAACACATCTATATTTCTATCTATCTCTACACCTTTCGATAGATATTTAAATAGATGCATTTATATCAAGATTTTGATGCAAGTACTCTCACATGTGATTATAGGATTTTTCTAAGTCTTTTTCTAAAAGAAAAAACTACGTATATCCCTTCTATACCTAAAAATCTATTAAGCGGTATATCTTAGTTAAATTAGCATTATCTACGGTAATAGACAGTTCTTGAAATCTGAGGCACTTAATGCATAAAAATTTACTTCTTCTCATTTAAAATTCAATCGGCGAATTTATTTGGCCATGCAATGCAGTGACGCTTATGAAGTCATTCAGAAACCCAGTCTAGAAAAGTCTGCATATTTAATATGTGGTTTATATTTCACCATGAGCGAAATAACTTAGTATAGATTACAAAGCAGATAGAGAGAGGGGGAGAGACAGGGAAGGAGGGAAAGAGAGAGGGAGAGAAATTCATGTCAGATATGAATTATGCATGTTTTATTGCTTATATCTAAAAATAGCATACATTTTTCTCGGAGAGATAAAAAGTGGAAGATGGAAGCTGTTTGCAGGGAAGGCTGGGAAACGTAGCCTAGCTGTGTCCAAGAAAGCAAGCCTGGTCTACAGAATACCCTGAAGTCTCTGCCACACACCTCTACCAAGTAGTCACAACACCTGGCCAAAGGCAAAGATTGTGTGTCGTGGAGCGGGGACTCAGGCTCAGCTTCTGTTTTTCTCTGCTAACTTTAAATCTCATCTCCATTTGTTTTAATAAAACTTTCCTAATCTGGCCAGCTTGGGGAAATTGACCAGACTAATACATACAAAGTTAGAAGCGAAAATGGATACTTTACTCAGCAGGTGGCTCTCTTCAAATTCTCTGAGCTCCAATGATCAGTATATGAGAATGTATTTTCTCTTATTAGCCTCTGTAATGAGCTACCAGTCAACAAAGATAACGCTGTATCTGTTTATTTTTTTTCTCTTTAGTTTAATGAGGAAAGAGAGAGAAGTTATTTTGTTGATGTTGTAACCATTAAGCAACTGCAAAAGTTTTCCAAGATAAATTGAAGAGGACAGGAGGAGGTGGTGGTGACCGGCTATGTGAATTTTCCTTTTTCTCTGATTTTTAATAAATAAAAGTTACCATGAGGTATTGATAGAAAGGCATCAAAGTAAAAAACTAACCACTTGAAGAATCAGGAGTGAGGGCAATTAATCATATGCAGTTTTGCTTCCTAGCAGAAAAGTCAGAATTTTATTTCTCCTCTTCTCTAGTTTTATAGCATGGTGGTATGGATGGATCATGGGTTTTATGTTTAAGACATAATTAGATTCAAAGTCTTAGTGTTCTTCTTCTTACTATTAAACGTTTGAGAAATGACCTATATTTCTTGAGCCTCCATTTCTGCATCTGATATATTGGTACAACTATACTTATGTATAATATATTCATATAACAAAACTGCTTGGAGGATTGGATACAATAAGTTGGAGCACCTAGCATGCACCTGTCTCCCAGCAAGCACTCTGGAAATGCTAGTTCTTTTTGGCTGGAGAAATAAAGAACAGAGTATCTTTCCAGAAAGTATTCTACGTGAAATACTGGGAGTGTAAAACTCTTCAAATTGTTTCTTCAACATTTAACGAAAGACTACCACGTCCAGCAGGTATTCCATTCTTGGTGATCCCAAAGCGCTTGCACATACTTCTCTTAAGATATTACACTTTTACACACCAGCCTTTGAGCACAGAGTCTCTTTAACTAGACTGTGAAATTCTAAGTGGGTAGATCACGTGTTCTCTTCTTCACGATTCCCTCTTAATTCAGTAAGAACTAAGTGACAGCTGTAATTTTTTATTCCAGGCACTGTGCTAGGCACCATAGGGGTGAAGACTAGAAAGGCAGGTATCCACTTTTACAGAGTTTATTTTCTATAGCACCTTGCTCAGCTCCTTTTCCTTAGGTGAGTTTGAACCTGGCCCTGGAAGCCTGGGATTGTTCAAACATATCTGGTTAGAGAAATTGTATTTATGTCCAACCCATGAAGACAAAGAAGATGGAAACGAATAGATGAGAACCCCCTTCTTCACTCTACGACTTCAAACCTGGACCATGCCCAAAGGGAACAGAGTAGGGGAGAGGCAGTCCATGGGAGTTTCCCAGCCAGCCCCCTAAACTGTTCCCAGTGCAGAATAACTGTGCTCTTGGCTTCATTGCTTCCTGTCACAGTTCCTAATATGCCATACACAGATTCATAGTGTGAGCCACTGTGGACATTACAGCAATTACTTTTTATACCACTAGTTGGAAAAAAATCCAAAATACATCAAGGAATATTCTCCATAAAAAGAATAACCCTTTAGGAAAACATAGAAAGTGGGGCCTCCTAATGAATATTCCTACCAAAAGCCCATCATATATAGCTTAAATGTGGGCATTTTTAAGGTGCCTGGAAAATTCACTCACACCTTGTGCATTGTGTTTGTTATGGTTTTGAAGCACATCCCTGCAGGCACCTCTATGAAAACAGAACAAGGAAATAAGTTGGCAGATAGAAAAGAAACAGGAACTCGGAGGTGAATCAGGGCTGCTTGCTCAGGCCCAAGCAGTAGCAGTGGAATATTTATATTTTTGAAGTTAATTTTGTTAAAAAACTGCTTGTCTGCACATTAATTTGTAGTTTCTGTCCTTTTTCTGCACCACATGCACCAGATTTGGTAATTAACTTTTTAAGCCGAGTTCAGCAATTTATTGGGCTTAGTTTGCAGTCTAGAAACTGATCACATACCTACCCTGACAAGACAGTCTTAATGAGTCTGAAACCAGGAGCTCAAGCCCTAGATGAGCTAATTCTGCAACCTGAGGCCCTGAGCCAGTTGCTGGAAATTATCCCAAATGAATTCTGAATCTTCCCGCCTGCAGCACAATTCCCCCATGCTTGCCCTCCCAGAGTTGGATGGGGTGGCACCACTGAAATGTCTTTAGAATTTTTTTTTCTGTATTTTAATTGCATGTTAGGATAAAATAATGTACAGGTCTGCAATATTTATTGCTCTGTTCAAATGGAGAAAAGAACCCTACATAATATTGAAGAACTTACAAAGGTCAAAAGATTCTCTCTCCTCAGGCCATTTTATGATACAGAGAAGCAGTGCTTCTGAACACATAATGAATACCACAATCTCCGTTTGGATTGGAAAGAAACCCCCAGCTCCCAGCAAAGGTGTTCTAATGAGATACTGTATTAGTATAATACTGCTTTCAAAGCAATCACCAGCATGCTAATGGTTCCCTGGGCAGGGCTGATCCATGAGCCTTATTTGTAACAAGATGAAGGCATATTTGACAGGAAAAATTGGTTTTCAGAAAGAAAGAAGTCACTGGGATGTGCACCACTGAGCCCAAAGAATCACTGCCCCTGCCTGAGGCTTTTAGAAGCTTTGGAATAGATAAAATAAAAAATCAGAAATCAGAAAGATAAAGCAAGATACCTTGACACGTTTCAGCATATGAGGACACAAAGATACCAGCTTTTCCTGTGACTCAAATCTTTATGAACAAAATCATTACAACTGGAACAGAGGCTGTACTGGATCCAGGACCACCTCTGGGGCCTGGGAACTTTAACCTGACAGCCTCATCGGAGTTGTGCAGTGCCTTCTCACTCTACCCACAAAGGGCTGGAAGTTCAGGTTGAAGAATTCTACCTTCATAGATAGAGAAAACAACAGACAGAAAAAGGGGACTTCTGTCAGCTCGCATAGTCAGGGGCCTAGAGCCTGTTCTTTATTAAAGAAAAAGGCTAATTGACTGTCTCCAAAGTATTTATTGAGCCTATATGTGCTCAGCATGGTACAAAGCATGGTCAAAAACCGGAAAAGTGTTTTGCCCCTGCTGTAAAGGGAAGAAAATAACTGCTTCAGTGCATCAGTCATGATAGAAGCATTTGATAATGTTACGAATGACACAGGTATGATGGAAATAACTGCTCTAGGGGCCAGTTTAAACAGACGTAACCCTGTGGTTGGCAAGGTGAGACTGCTTGATTTGCAACAAAGTCTTGAAGGGTAGGTAGAATTTAGGACCAGCAAAATCACAGCAGGGGTAACAGGAAAGATACATAGAAGTGAAATGAATGTGGCATATTTATAAGTTGGCAAAGGCATTATCAAGCTTATTTAGGTAGCTCTTCTCCTTTGCTTTATTTTCCAAGCTAAATATTCCAAATTTTAAACCATCCCAGTTCCCTTACCTGCTCCTCTCCCCATGAAAAAGTATTGCTGTCTCTGTGCCCCCACGGGGCTCCATAGACTATTCCATCCTGATACATAATATTAGAAGTATTTGTATTTCTTCCTATGCAACTGCTCTTCAGGGAAAAAACTGAGGCTCATTCTTCTAGATTTTTATGATTTCATAAAATCATAAGTAAAAAGTACTTAGAATGGGAAGGGATTTTTGATGAGTGACTGGGCTTCCTTGAATCACAATTAGTTTATATGATTCTTCAGACTCATTGACATCATTGGCCTCTCCAGATCTCCCTGTCCTCTTCCTTCTCTGCTCCATGCTTCTTAACTGACCAACATGCTTGTAAAATTATGAAATTGAAAGTCCAAAATTCCTAGTGCAGGGTTAAACTTTAGACTATGACTCAGTAAACTTAACTATAAATCCAAGCAAGTTCAGTGTTAGAACGCAGTAGGTATATGAGATCACAGGCTCATACTGGCCCTGTTTTAAAAATAAAACGTTCAAAAATTGATGTTCTCCCTCGTTCTTTACTGATGGAAATGAATTTTTTACCCTAAATATGGAACTTCATGCATTTATAACTGTCAGATTTCATCGTATTCACATTACAGATGTTCATGATAATTTTGAGCCTTGATTTTTCCATGTATGATACTTAGGTCTCCCTTCCAACTTTACCAAGAGTTCCATTTGACAAATACATATTCTATTTTTTCTTGGTCAGTTAATGAGTTAAAAATATTGACTAAGGGAGGAAAAATAAAGCTAAGGGAGGAATCCAGAGTGGCATCCCTGGAAGTTTTGTCTAGGCTGACAAGTAGCCAGTGAGTTATCTCACTTTATACATATTGCTCAAGTGGTTCCATAAACAGTTCACTAACGTGGACGTGCTCTGGCTAACATTCTTTTCAGAGCATCAATGAAAAAATCATTTTAAAGGCTTTTCTACAGCTAGGATAAACTTATCTCAACAGCCTTCATCTGGGTAATGAGAAAACAAAGTTAGTGTGATGTAATGTGATGTTTTTCCTCAAATTATTCGCCAATAGTCACTGCCACCTTACTCTTCATAATTTTGAAGCCATCAGTCCAAACTTGTCAGTTAGATATTTCCACAGTATATCTTCTACCTGCTTTTGAAAATCCAGACAATATCTCTCTCATGTTCTCTCATGCATCTCCTGTGCTTCAGGGACTGTCAAAGATTTTTTAAGGATCATATTTCTAATTAATAAAATAATCATGTTGAGCATCATAAAGATATTGACACAATAAATGAATAACTGTTGTGCATCAAGAATTCTGAAAGTTCCATTTTTTGGTGGCGTTTGTCAAACCAACTACTTTTCTTAAATTTTAGTTTCTTTTCACAAAATGTAGTAACACTAAATAAGATAGTTATAAAGTTCCATTTAGTCTTGAAATTTTATACTCTGCGTTTAGCAACTTTAGACAGCCAGGCAGTCCTTTATAACTTGTTTTCTGTAGTGCGGAGATTTGCCACTGACATGGAACTGAATGCACATTAAGATCTATTACCTTCAAGAGTTTTAGTTAGAGGTGCTGCCTCCTTTATATAGAGGGCAGAACCAGTCTAAGAAGGAAGAAATGTTACTTCTTAGCCCGGGCATAGCTGTCAATCAGAAAGACCATTTGGGGATTTGATCCTAAGTTATTACTGGTTGATGACGCCACATGCCAGAATTCTCACTGATATTTTTAAACCCCTGCAATAAAGTCTCAGTAGAAGAAACTGCAAGACGAATTACATGCACTTATAGATCTGTCTCTGACAAACTTCAGAGTTTCCATTCATCTTAGTAGTTTCAGCACTTGGTGTCCCAGTAAATCTTTGGGGAATCGAATTGAGAAGAAAAGCAATGATCTCACCCCACAAAGTGGTAAAGACCAGGGGTTAAATATATTGTTTTTCTAATTGAAGGCAAGAAAACAAGTTTCCAAATCCTCTACAACAGTTATTTTCCTTTCAATTCCCTTAGGCTTTAGTTGATGAACTATTTTCTAAAGAATTTCCTTTGGAGATGCCTTTTTATTTACTGAAAAGAACTAATTGTTTTCACAGTGATGTATAAAAATACAGCGTGCTCAACTCACCATTCTGTATCAAGGATTAGAAAAATATTGTTCTCAAGGCACTGTCTATTCTGAGGAAATTTGCTTTTATAATGTACACTAACAGCAGAGCTGCGCTTATTTAAGCAATCACTAGGAATCACTTCTATGTGGTATCTAACTCAGGTTGATTATTCACACCCTATAAATTATCAGGAGGAGGAAATGAAAATTTACATCCACATCTTTAACCCTGCTGTGAGCGGTGTTTCATTTTGCTCTTGAGTCCCTTGATACTGAGGTCAGGTGCTGTGTGTTTATTACTCAGACTATGTGTAACCTTTTCTACCTGAGACCACTCTCATCTGGGGAAAACAATTGTGTAGCTGAAAGCAGCTTTCTCCTTCCCTTGCCATTCTGTCCCCTCCAGGTAGGGTTGCTTATCTCAGTGGTTCCCAACCATTTTGGCACCAGGGACAGGTACATGGGTTGGGGGTGGGGCAGGCATGGTTTTGGGATGGCACTGTTCCACCTCAGATCATCAGGGCATTAGATGTGCAGTTCACAATAGGGTTCATGCTCGTTATGCTGACTCTGATCTGACAGGGGGCAAAGCTCAGGCAGTAATGCTTGCTTACCTGCTGCTCATCTCCTGCTATGTGGCCCAGTTCTTAACAGGCCACAGTACCAGTTCTTGGCCTGGGGTTGGGGACTCCTGGCTTATCTGACTGTTCACTTTTCAAGATGCTAGAAAATCTTCATTTACTAATAGGCAAGATCAATGTGCATTGAAAGGATACATGTGCAGGTGCCTCATCCTCTCTACGCTGTTCAGTTCAAGGTTCAAGATTTGAAGAAATAGCTCTTTTGTTTTCTTTTATCCTTTGTTCATGAGGTGTTGGGATCCTTGCTTCCCAGGAGAAGGCCTGAGATGGTAAGGTAGGGGCCTTCAGGTGAAGAACTGAGCCAGGCCTTGAGATTAAGCCGGTGCTCCAGACCTGTCTTAGGCAGTATTGTGTTGTATAAGGTGCAAGCTCAACTTATAGTAAAGGAACAAGTTGATTTCACACTGCTGTTGTCCCTTTGGCTTTTAACTGTCTTTGGAAACTAACAAAGAGAAAGGGTAAAAGGTCTGGCAGTGGCAAAAACAACAATAAACAAGAAAAATAACCTGTCTGATGAAATTATTAATAAAAAAGCATAACATGGGGAAAATCTGCAGCAGCACTGTAAATTTGGAGGGATGATTTCCTGGTAACTTAAAAAAGTTTCCACTATGTATAGCATACTTTGATCAGGTCGAAAGAAGGAAAAAAGAGCTCTTTTTTTTAATGAAAAAGCAGCATTATCAGGCAGTCTCCTGGATGACTATGATTTTTAAACCCTTTAGTATTCATTATGTTGTAAATTTATATTTTGCTTTTTCTTGCCTTTCGTTAATATACTTGATATGTTTGCATACATATTATTGGTGTTTTGTTTGAAAAGCTTTCAGATGCCTTTGAAACTTTCACTATTTTCTAATTTAATATTTACTAATTGATTAAGTTTATTTTGATGGGAAGTTTCCAGTTTCTGGAGTTGAATATTTATTTCATTTAGCTTTATTCTTTCTTATTTAATGAAAAATATAATTAAGTAAATGAATTTTGCTCTTTGTAAAGCTTCTGCTACACCTGTAAGTGAATAGCTACGATGAGATTACTACGATACATAACAATCTTATTGTAGTTAATTTTAATAACTTGTAACAGAGCTTTGATTTATTTTTTGATCTAAAGATTATTTAGCAGAGGATTTTGTTTTTATTTCCAAGTGATTAGATTAGTCATCTTTATCATTTTGCTATAAATTTTTGGTTTTATTACATTGTGAATAGAGAATTTATTATTATGGCTATGATATTTTGTTCGCAAGTGTATTGAAACACTGTTAGGAAAGTTCTATATAAAAGACGTATTTTATATCATCTACTTGACTTAATATGTTAATTGTGTTATTATAATACTATATATATCATTTTGGTCTAATTGAACTGTAAAAAATGTAACAATATGTATCAGTCTACCCAAAGACCATGGTTCTTTTTCGTTTTAACTGGTTGTGTTCCTGTCTTTTCTTATACACTTTGGAGTTAGTGAATTCAGAACCAAAATCTATGACAGATGTATCTTTATTGTAAATTATCCCATTTAGTAAATAATTTTCTTTTTCAGAGTTAATGCTTGCTGCATGGTTTTGCTTTTGTTTATAATATTACCATCTCTGCAATATCTATGATGTATACATATGCACTTCTCATTATCTGCCTATTATTATCCTTCTGTGTAATTTGTATTTCTTGCAAAACTTATAAGTTAAACATTTTTTTAGTCTCAGTGTTGATCTTAATCAGGAGGATTCAACCTGTTTTCATTTATTTTAATAATGGATGTGGTTGTTTTATTTGTTCAACCTTTTCTTAACTACTAAAAAAAGTCATAACGACAAAACTCATTATATATTTCAAGGTGAATTATACTCATGTAACTGTCATCTGGATTAAGATATATTACTTAATGCAACTACCTTCAGGCCACATCCCAGTCATTACATCACCTGAATGTAGTCATTCAGACTATTATTACCATAGATTACTTTCCTTGTTTTTGAAGTTTATGTAAAATAAATCATACAGTATATAATTATATCTGGCTTCTTTTATTTATTTTTTTGTGCCATTCATCCATGGTATTGCAAGAGCAAGTTTATAGTTTCATTGCTGGATAGTGTTTGATTGTATAACTCTCACAAAGCATTTTGATCCATTCTATTGACAGATATGCAAGTTTTTTTTCCAGTTTAGGGCTGTAATAAATACCACTGATATAAACACTAATGTACATATCTTTCAGTGCACTTTCCTTTGGGGAAGAGATATAAGGAACATGGGTGTACCATAGAACAAATAGACAGATAGATAGAACCCTAGCAGGTTTGATAATTCTTTCTTGGAGTCTTGACACTGTTTATTTATCTAGGAAGACTTTGCCATTTTCTGCTCTAGGGATAGATGGAAATATATCCGCTTATTCTGTTATTCCAACCGTACACTGATTATGGATGGATTGAGAGACTCAGTCAATCTTTGGTTCATACAAGCGCCCAGGGTAAACTCTCTAGGGGACCCAACTGAAAGACTTGGATGTTTACTAGGACCTTGGCAGGCCCTGGACTCCAATTTTGCCTCCTCAGGACGATGATACTTCCAAAGCCTCAGCTATAGATTTCAGTGGTTTTATGATTAGCCTCTTAACTTCTACCCTGCACAGCTTGAAATTCAGCAAATGCCTGAGAACCGCCAGTGTTGTGCTAGGGTCTCTGCACCTCTCTCTCCTCTGAAATCTTGGCTTTTCATATCCTGCCATCCTTTGTGGGCCTCAACTGTCTTCTGTCATGTAAGATTGCTACGTATCAGTCCTTTACTGTGGATTTATGATTAGTCTGCTATCCTCTTGCTCTCTAAAGTTAGGAACAATCCTGAGGAGGAAAGTGGCTTGCAGAATGTTGACTCGTTCTCTCTACTTTTTCTCTTCTCTTGGACGTTCAAGTGCTGATAGCCTCATCAGCACACGTCTTTATACAGATGATTTTTTTCCTCTATTTTATCCAACTTTACTAATTGTTCTTGATGGAAACAAACAACTGGAATTGGAAGTCTGAGTCTGAAATGTGCTTTGCCTTTGTTTCTATGCTATTCTAGATGTTTCTTTTTCTGTCATGTTACTTTTGTTTCAATTTTTTCCTTATTTTCTTTCCTAGCTTTAAAATTACATGTCGTATTTTAGTTGTTGTGGTAGCTTCTTTCATATTTTAAGCAACATACTTAAGCTTATATTTCTATATCTATCATGTCATGAAAAATAATATTTATGGACCTCTACCCTTCTTAATCCCTCAAAAATCCCTTGGCATTCTGCCATTGCCTTTAAAATCATGTCTACCAATACATTTCTTTTCCTCTTTCAGGTGAGATTTGTTTTCTGTGCCTGGATGCTTATTAAAATTTCACAAAATTTTTGTAGGATCTGAGCCTTTTGTTGTTTGTCTTTGTTTGCTTCTTTCAGGTTTCCCAGCTTACTTGACTAAACTTGTAGTGGGCAATATTTACATGTACCTGATTGTCAGTTTGAAACATTAAATCATCATAAGTGTGAGTGTCTTTATGTCTAAGCTGATGTTTTTAAAAAGGATCCCGTTGTGTTGCCCAGGCTGGAGTGTTGTGGCATGACCATAACTCACCACCACCTCGAACTCCTGGGTTCAAGCGATCTTCCTACATTAGCCTCCTGAGTAGCTGAGACTGCAGCTGTGAGCTGCAGTGCCTGAATATGTATGTATGTATTTATTTATTTTAGAAATGAGGTCTTGCTATGTTGCCCAGGCTGGTCTTGAACTTCTGGTTTCAAAAGCGATCTTTCCCCCTTGGACTCCCAAATTTTTGGGATAATAGGCATGAGGCATGAGGCATTGAGCCTGACCTGATTCCTTTTTAATTTAAATAAGTCATCAGGTGTCATGGGCCAATTCCCTCTCACTTATGGTCAGTAAAGGAAAATGAAGATGTGAAAAAGATAAATAAAAAAGATAATGTGAAGGAAGTATGGAACTTAGTTTCTGCTTTCAAGGAACTCATAACTATTTAGGAAAATATAGCCAGTCATTAGTTGCCTTCCCAGGGTCCAGTTACCCTTTTTAACTGATGGAGAGAACCCCAGTCTTTAGTGCTACAGGAGTGGCCACATGACACTCTTTCCATTGAGATATAAGTGAAGTCTGCTGAATGTCCTGGGAAGATGTTCGCTTCTTAGAACCAATGCTAATAAATGCAATTGACACTGTGGCATCGTTTTCCCCACCTCTTTCCCCACCTGTCCTGACATGAACATGAACTCTGAAGTTATAACAGCCATCTTGAAACGTTAATGTATCTGTAGTAAGACAGATGTTAACAGAATCATAAGGAAGAAGACCTGGATTTCTAGAACTATGCTTCTAAACAAATGTCAGTGGGCCCCTTGGATATAAACTTTTTGAGATCTAAGAGAAACAAGCCTCTACTTGTTGAAACCACTGTGTTAATCAAGTCTTCAGTATATGTAGCTAACTGATACATTAGAAAAAATCAATATGCATAACTACACAGGGCACACTGTGATGAAGAACAGAATGTGTGATATGGGTGAAAATGGTTGTGATTTTTCTCGGCTTCCTCACATGCAGGCCAGTCTTTATGCATCTACCTGGGAAAAGCCCTATCTGGCTGGGTTTTTGCACAACTGCATTTCCTACTGCTTGCAGTTACCTAAGCAGCAAAACCAGAATCAGGAGCTGGAAAGCACGTCCTAGGGGTGCTGAGAAAAATGTTTTCCCTTTGAATCATCGAAAAGAGTTCATTGTGAGATTCTTCTTTTCCCTAATAAATTACCAGAGTGAAACATAGATGGTCATAACTGCTAGAGAGTGTGTTTTCAGACACTTTTCATTATAGAGCCCCCCCAAATCCTGAGTAAACACTAATGTGGAAGAAAGTAGAAATTAAATTCAGGAAAATAAATGAATATAAAATTTCAGTAATCTCTGGGACTTCATTTTTCCCTCTAGCACTACATAATCCTAAAATATGAGAGCTGATAGCACTAGAGGAATCTACTTTAAGTACAAATTATTTAATTAGATTAATTTTACCTTAATTGCAATTATTGGCCCACAATGACTTTAGACACTTTGCTGAGCATTTAAAAGAAAACAAATACATAAACTGGACACAGATGTCTTGGTCTTTATAGTATTGGAAAGTTCTATAACCATTTTGATGAGAAGAAATTACAGGAAAATTGTTCCATAAAGTCTATTTGGGAACTACAATGATGCCTAACTCATTTGGAGGTACTTTTAATGAAAATGGAATTCACTGGGAAAAGTCAATCCTAATGACCTTATACTTTCAACATGTGTATATGATGATGTTTCTCATTTTTGAACCTCTCATTCATTCATTTATTGCTTTGAAGATGTACATATATTAGACACTGCTTTTAGGAAGTGAATTCCCCCAGTTTACATCCCACAGTGAATACTCCAGTTTTCCATGCAATATATGCATTGATTAGATCTCTTCAAATGTCAAGGTTAAGACCTTCCAAGTTCATCGAGTTTAAGCACACAAAGAGATTTCTTGGCTCACATCATATAAAATAGTAAATGTTCATGGCTGAAATGAATAGGAGTCAGGGCTCAATACTCACCAGGAGTTATTTCTCAAGCCCTTTGCCACCCCTTTCTTATTTAGGCTTCTCACAGAGTATCATCATTTCATCTCCCGGAATTCTCAATGTATAGTTCTGGGTTAGAACTAGATGCCAAAGAAACTTCTGCAGGCCATTTTTATAATCAGAAGATGGTTGTAGGCTCAGGTGCTGTTGAAGTTAACACAGGTAGACATAGGTGTGCTAGCTCACCGTGTTGGCATGGGCAGTAGCCAGGCCTGCAGCTCCTCGTCTGCCAACCACTGGCTCTCCTTCATGAGCATCTCCAACTGCTGTGTTAGGTACATGTTTAGCTCCATGAGGAAGGGCACCAGCTGCTTCTTTATAGTAACTGGATTATCGAAGTTGAAGGCTTGGAAGCAGTGAGAAATTAATAAGGGTGCCTGTTTGTCATTATGGGTTCTGGAATACTCTGTGATTCCCGTTTGTTCTTTCTCTACAGAGCTTCAAATCCATCTTTCCATCCTGAATTCCTGCCATGTGAACTTCAGGCCCCAGCACCATGTACAAAAGCAACAGTCATACATAGACTGGTTAACCAGATTGCAGTCTTGTAGTCAGCTCCCTATAATCAACCCTTTAATCTGCATTACTCTAAGAGGTTCTGATTCTTTCATTGAACCCTGACTGATAAATTGACCATATGAAATTATTTTTAAAAATTTACTTTCAGTGTTTGTTGAATGAATGAATGAATGTGATAAGTGAAGTTATTCTTAGTACACAACCTTCACTCATTCACTCTCCCTTTTATGAATATAATAATACATCCTCCTTTCTATCCATAAGACTAATTAAATGAGTTAAGACATGTAAAGTACTTAGAGCAGTGCCTCACACATAGTAAATGTTAGGTAGGTCATTATTACAACAGGTTTAGCAGTATGATGTGGTTGCTAAAAAGGTAAAGGAATCTTTGGCTGTAATGATAGAAGTGAAGGATCAGGATCAAGGGAGGCTCATGGCCCACTGTATTTTTCATTGCCAAGATTTTTGTTCAATTCTGGATGTCTCTAATTTAAAAAGTGTTTATACCTTATGGGGGATTGAGTGCTGAAAGTGGTAAAGTGTGTAGACTCATGCCAAGTGAAGAACATGGAAAGAACTGAGATGGAGAATACGACTTCTCTTGGAGACAGATTCAGAAGCTGAAATAAAACTTTCTTGAAAAATTTGAAAGGCTGTCATGTGGAAGAGGAATTAGAGTATCATTTTAAAAGCATCCATGAAAGCAACTGTAAATAATGTACAGGACTCTCTTACACATGCACCTGCACTCAAGTGGAAGATGACAACAGAACTGGGTCAATAACATTTTGCTACTGACTTCCAACATGGGGAAATAAAGACTAGCTTTCCAGCTGAAAGTACTGGAGAATTTTAGGTTGATAAAAAGTAATTACCTGGGCAATGAAGCAGCATGAAGCACTATAAATGGCTGCATTAGAACACTGATTGGGAGTTAGCTAATTTCTCTGGTGAATTTTTCCGTGAAATCTCAGCTGTAATATAACAAAATTTAGGGCAATTTTCTTTTTTTCCTCCAACCAATATCCTTCATAGAACCTCTGTATTTATTTATTTTTCTCTATCTCTTGTCAAAGTAGACATCTGCCTGATCAGATTTATCCATCCACATTCTGTTTAACTCCCTTACTAAACCATCACTGCAAGTGTTTGCAATGAGGCGTGGGCCTTAGCTCCATTTACCACTGGACTGTAACTCACACGGAGGCTCCTGTAAGGCTCAAGGTCACGGCCCATGAGAGAGGAGAGTCAGTTTGCTGCAGTCTCTCTCCTGGTCTCACCTGCCAAGGTGAGAAGACTCTTCTTCCAGTCTTTGTGTTGCTTTTTCTTGCCAAGAATGAGGAATAATGCTCCTACTCTATGAATATCTTTCTCCTACATCCTCTTCAGAGATTGCTCATATTTCTGTGGCTCAGTGATATCTTTCTCTGACTTTCAGGCACACACCTTTGAGTAAAACTGCCAGAAGCAAATGTCATTCTTTTTCTTTTATCAATAGTCTTTCAGAGTTTGCACAAGTGACTTGCTTCTCAACTGCTACTGTGCAGTAGAGAGAGCACGGGGGGATTTTATGTGGAAAGAGCATTTCAACTGCAGAGAGCCCCCGCAACTCTCTGAAACACGATTCCCTGGGTGTGTTGCCTGGGAAGCTTGTGCTAAGCATGGAAATTAAGTTGTGGCAAGTCGAGTGGTTGTTCTATACTTTGAATAAGAGTTTACAATTCTGGGTTAAACAAGAGGAAGGATAAAGAATGACTTCACTGAATTGTGCATTCATTAAATAAACATTGAATCTCTAATTATTTGGGGATATATGAAAAAGACTTGCTGTTTGACCTTATGATGCTTGTAGTCTAGAAGAAAAGACAGTTATAAATAAACTAAAAAATAATTAAATATTCTAATGCAGTCTAAGTAGGTGTAGCGAGAATAAGGTGGCAGGGAGAAAAAAAGTGGATTCTACTTTAGTTACAGTTACCATGGCTGGCTTCTAGAAAAATGTGAAATTTAGTGGAGATATGACAAATAACTAGTCCAATGATCACTAGTACAGGCATTCCTCACTTTCCTTTTTCTGAGCCTGGGAAGGGGGCCATATAATACGGATTTCTCTAGGACTGGCTCTGCACTCTGCCTTCTGCCCTATTGGGTAGGCCTGCAATCTACAGCCAGAAAACTGTAACTAAATGTTAATTATATTTTTCCAAAGAGACAAATATTTTTGTTGTTAATGATGTACATGCTGTGGGCCCACTGTGTGCAACTCACTGAGCTAGCGCATTGATAAATGTAGAATGGGTATGAACTGCAGATCCTGAGCTCAACACATGACCTTGATTATTCCATAGCAGGAGGAAAGGGAACCAGGATATCTCTGAGAAGCAAAAATTCGTGATTTGTTATAGCTGATGAATAAAACAAAGTACTTTCCTAAAAACACACCACTCACTTGGAAGTGTTAAAAATATACAGTATTAGCATGAATCAAAGGGTAATGTGTATTGGCTGACTACTCTGCGCCTATTATGATAGGCACATGAAATAAGAGCATATTTACAATGATGCTTCTATCTTTGAAAGACTTATCAGATGCACTTCATTAATGACCATTTATTCAACAAAAGTGCAATATTACACATATTGTGGCTTCACTTGGAAACTTATAGATTCACACACATTCATTTTCTGTGATGTCTCTGCATAGCTTTCCCACACTTCTCATTCCCACTACTTTTTTGCTTCAAAGTAAAATTATTGTTCAGAGTCCCTAGTGTTACAAAGCAGTGTGCATGCTGTGACATTGATCTCCTGAACACAATAGGTATCTTAGGCAGAAAATAGTGAATAAATAGAAAGTCAGTGAGAAGGGAAATAAGGTGCTTATTAGACACTGTTGAATGAGCAGGGAGAAAGAAGAGAAATCAATGAAATGTGGCAGTGTTTAAACCAAGTATCATAATAGTACCATGTCTTAAACACTTTCTACCCACATATGCATCTACACATAAGCAGGTACCCACAAGTGCACATGTACTACACAGCTTTGCACCCCTTTAGGGAGCTGGCCCTTTTCTGTAGATCTTATTGATGTTCATGGGAGATTGTCTGGTGACTGTAAATGGAGTTTGGAGATGGGCAAACATTGGTTTTAAATCCTACCTCTGTTGAGCTCTGTTAGTTAAATATTATTCAGAGAATCATTTGTCTCCTCTGTGTCTCAGTTTTCTCATCTGGGAAATGTGGAGAGTAATGCCCAATAAGTAAGAATAGTGTGAGGTAGAGCCCATGGCACAGAGTTAGCATTCAAATAAACAGTTCACTGTGAAATTCACCTAAAACAACCAATTACAAAGTCGGATACTATTTAACAAAAATGCTGTTAAACCTTTTAAGTATAGAGATGAATTTTTAAAGAAATTAAGATTTGGTAAAATCTGCTTAAGAACGTAGATGCTTTCTTTTACTCCATGACTTTAGGCCACTAAGCCATCCCCACCCCAGAAGAAGTCTGGAAGTTGATTCTCTGGGGATAGTAAAAGGAATGGTTCCTGAAATAGGGGTATCCAGGCACAGTCCTGGGATGAACAGGAAAATGTACATAAAGAGTGCTCCATCTAAGTCCCCTGACCGCCTCTCCCAATCTGGCTTCCAGAACGTTGGAGGCCATGTCCTCACCCAGGCAGAAGATTGGGAGGCTTTCTCCTATACCACCTAGGTAGCCCAAGAGGGAAGGCCTGAAGAGAGTGTGAGGTGATGACAGGGCTGATTCCCAGATCACCCTGTGTGATGGTGGAGCCAACACCTTGTCCTTGCCCATCAGTGCTTCTGATCAGCTTTACAGTTCTCCACCCTTTTCTTCTTAATTCTGAGAAGACAATGAAGATTTATCAGACATTGAGAAGATCCTCCAACCAGAAACAAAGGTACCGAAGTAAAAAGAATCAGGTAACTTGGAGGAAACAGGGACCATATAGAATGGCGGGGGTGGGGGGGGAACAAAAGAAAATGAAACCATGATGAATGCCCTCAAAGAGATCAAAGAGGATATTGCAGCTTTGAAATGGGAATAAATTGCAACAAAAAGGAACATAGAATTGGAATAGAGTGAAAGAAAATAAGATATATTTTCAGAAAAATAAAGTCGGAGAGACTTTACCATTCACAGACTCTTATGGAATGAATTACTAAATGAATGCACTTCACGAAGAATAACTGAAAAAAATCAATGGATGAAGTAGAATGCAAAAAAATGATGAGCAAGTAAATTTGTAAACAAATGGTTTATATACATATATATACACACACACACACACACACACACATTTTTATAAACAAGAGTAAAATTATCTTATAAAAATAAAGTGAAATTATGTCAGTAGAAATCATCACCAGAAAGCTGGAAGGAGACTGATCAGAGTTAAAGCACCCAGGGGTATGTGCTTCATTCAGGAGTTGGGTAATGATGTGATCAACTTTAGATTTTGGTAAGCATGCACGCTACAGAACAAGAAAAGCAAATATATACGTGTGTGTGTGTGTGTACACACACATCTATATGTATATAGGTGATAGAATGGAAAGAGGAAATTGAGGTAAAACTGAAGCAAAAAGAAATCATGGTAAATGAAGAGAACAAAATAGAAGGGAATAGATTCCAAACATACACACGTGGGTTTGCATGTAAATTAATTTATTCATAATATTATGGATATTCATAAAGTTTATATGTTAAATCAACTATAACAAAGAAAAGACAAACTAGAATTTTGAACAAGAACAAAAAGTGTCAAAAACCAATACTGTTTCATCCATTAAATTTACCGAAATTACAATACGATAAGAATAAATCTTAGAAAAATTATGTGGAAATTGGAAACTTTATGTCGAGAGAATAAATTGACACAATTACAGTCATTTTGGAGAGCAATTTGGTAGTAGCTAGTAAAGATAAAAATGTACATACCAGATACCTTGGCAATCCCAACTAAATCAAAAGCGTGTTCTCCAATTCTCAACCATGCACAAAATATATGCTGCCACACAATTGCCGAAAAAATATTGATAAGAGTAAAAAAATAAAATCCATCTCACTAATACACAGTAAAAAAATTAATAAACTAATTAGTTCATGCCTTGGAGTACTCTATTGCCATTAAAATGCATGACCTACAACTTTATGAACCGACAGAAACATAATTTGGAATTTGGTTATGGTGCAAACTTTGATAGTTTGTGAGTCTGGAACACAAAGTATATGTTCATCAACACATAATGTATTATATGTTATATGTCTAATATTTATAAATAAACTGTAGTAGGAGTATAAAACAATGAATAATACCTATCTCACCCAAAGAAGACTAGTTATCTCTAGGGAGAGATGAAGGGAAGAGATCTAGAGGCAGGTATTTTGCTGAATCTGCAAAATTTTCTTTCTTTTAAACCAAAACGAAGAGCTGAAGCCATTTGACAAATTATAAATATCTTTTTCAATTTGGTATTGAATGTACAAATAGCTATGATATAATTTCCTGTGATTTTCTGTATCTTTGAAATAACTCATTATTTAAAAGTTTTAAAAATACATAAGTGCATGAAAAGGTAAGCATATGGGTGGAACTGGCATCATTCAAATCATGTAAATTTTATATTAAGCCTATTTATTACACTATTTCACAATAATGTAATTAAAATTAAAGCCGTCTAATGATTCTTCCTTTGCCACGTTGCTGTACATCAGAAGGACTGTCTCTATAAAAATAGGGTAGATGCTATCAGGAAAACAGCAAGTTACTCCTGGAATTTAGAATTTGGAGACGCACAGGATTTTCTGAGTGTGATCTGGGATTCTTTCTTAAGTGCTTTATTAAAAGACGCTTGAAGGTGAGTCTCTGTTAATATCGTTTATGCATTTATTGGTGACTTAGTTCCCAAATAGTGTATTTTAAAATATTTTGAATGAGAGTGCACTGTTGAATTAGCCAAATTCTTCCCCAAGTGACTTTTTGGAAGAGAGCAAGCCCCATAGCCACAACTCTTATATTTGTTAATTATCATGGCATCCCCTGTCTTGAATAGGTCCTTAATGTACAAGTAGGAAATGTGCCTGGGCTCCATATTAGGACAACTATAATGCCTAGTGAGGTGGTGGTGTCCTTTCTTTGAGGTTCACAGCCCCCTGAGAAAAGCTCTATTATAGCACTGATCACGAATACTGTAAATGTGCTTCATTTATCTTAATATTCCATAGATTGTAAAATTCATTTTTTAAAAGTAAACTTTTTAATGTAAAACATTTACCTAGAATCCACAGTGTGTGGGCTATGGATAAATAAGATATGATATTTACTCACTAACAATCTACAGTTTAGAACAATCGTTCTGAATACTACCTGCAAATTGAAAATTTGTGGAGGATATAGATACACACACACACACACACACATACATATATACCTCAGAGCTATTGCAAATTCACTTCCAGATTACTATAATAAAGTGAATTTCCCAATAAAGTGAGTTATATGGATTTTTGCTTTCCCAGTGCATATTAGTTTAAACTATATGGCAGTTTATTAAGTTTGCAGTAGCATCATGTGTAAAAAATGTACATTTATTAAAAAATACATTCTTGCTAAAAAATGCTGATGATCATCTAAGCCTTCACTGAGTCATCATCTCTTTGCTGGTGGAGGATCTTGCCTCAATGTTGACGGATGCTGACTGATCCAGGGCGGTGGTTGCTGAAGGGTTGGGGTGGTTGTGGCAGTTTCTTAAAATAAGACAACAGTAAAGCTTGCCACAGCAGTTGGCTCTTTCTTTTACAAAATATTTCTCTGTAGCATGGAATGATGTTTGATAGCATTTTACCCACAGTAGAACTTAATAGGGGTCAATATTCTCAAATTCTGCTGCTTTCTTAACAAGTTCACATAATATCCTAAGTACCTAGATGCCATTTCAACAATGTTCACAGCATCTTCACCAGCATGGATACTCTCAATAAAC
This sequence comes from Chlorocebus sabaeus, assembly GCF_047675955.1. Classification (NCBI taxonomy): domain Eukaryota; kingdom Metazoa; phylum Chordata; class Mammalia; order Primates; family Cercopithecidae; genus Chlorocebus; species Chlorocebus sabaeus. The sequence goes on from NC_132917.1 coordinate 21,469,653, forward strand.
CACTTTCTTTTCTCATCCATAAGAAGCATGTCATCATGCCTTAAAGTTTTATCACGAGGTTGCAGCAATTTAGTCACATCTTCACGATCTAACTCTAGTTCTCTTATTATTTCCCCCATATCTGCAGTTACTTCCTCCACTGGAGTCTTAAACCCTCAAATTCATCCATGAGGGTTGGAATCAACGTCTCACCTCCTGTTAATTTTGATCTTTTGATCTCCTCCCATGAATTATGAATGTTCTTAATGGCATCTGAAATCCTTTCCAGAAGATTTTCAGTTTGCTTTGCCCAGATCCATCAGAGAAATCACTATCTATGGCAGTTAAGCCTATAAAATGTGTTTTTTAAATAATAAGACTTCAAATTCAAAACTGCTTCTTAATTCCTAGCTGCAGAATGAATGTTGTGTTAGCTGACATGAACATATCATTAATTTCTTTGTTAGTTTCCATCAGAGCTTTTGCTTTACTAGGTCCACTGTCAATGGGAAGTGATATATCGAATGGATTTTTTTCTGAACAGTATGTTTCCATATGGTGCTTAAAATAGTCATCAGTACACCATGCTGTATACAGATGTGCCATCACCTATGCCTTTTTGCCACATACATAGAGCATAGGCAGAGTAAATTTACCATAATTTTTGAGGGCCCTAAAATTTTCAAAATGGTAAATGTGCATTGGCTTCAACTTAAAGTCACCAAGTACATTAGCCCCTAGCAAGAGAATCAGCCTGAGCTTTGCAGGGTTGAAGACAGGCTTTGACTTCTCCTCTCTAGCTATGAAAGACCTAAAGGACATCTTCTTCTGACAGAAGGTTGTTTCATCTATTGAAAATTGGTGGTTTAATGCAGCTACTTTTATAAATGATCTTAGCTAGATCCTCCGGATAACTTGTTGTAGCTTCTACATCGGTACTTGCAGCTTCATCTTGCACTTTTATGTTATGGAGATGGCTTCTTTCCTTAAACCTTGTAAACCAACCTCTGCTGACTTCAAACTTTTCTTCTATAGCTTCTTACCTCTTGGCCTTTATAGAATTAAAGAGAGTTAGGGCCTTTCTCTGAATTTATCTTGGGCTTAAGGGAATGTTGTGGCTGGTTTGATCTATCCAGACCATTCAAACTTTCTCCGTATCAGTAGTAAGGCTATTTTGCTTTCTGATCATTTTTGTGTTCACTGGAGTGGCACTTTTAATTTCCTTTAAGAACTTTCCCCTTGCATTCATAATTTGGCTGTTTGGTGCATGAGACCTTGCTTTTGTCCTATCAGGATTTTCAATATCTTTTCTCACTAAGTGTAATCATTTCTAGCTTTCAATTTAAAGTGAGAGGGGGGTGACTCTGTCTTTCACTTGAACACTTAGAGGTCATTGCTAGCTTATTAATGGCCTAATTTCAATATGGTTGTGTCTTAAGGAATAGGAAGACCTGAAGAGAGGGAGAGAGACAAGACAGCAGCTGGCGGGCAGATTAGTCAGAACACACTTAACATTTATTGATTAAGTTCCCTGTCTCATATGGGAGCAGTTTGTGGCACCCCAAAATGATTACAATAGTATCATGAAAGATCACTGATCACAAATCACCATAACTGATATAATACTAATGAAAATTTTGAAATGTTGCTAGACTTACCAAAATGTGACACAGATATGCACTTGGAAAAATGACACCAACAGATTTCCTCTATGCAGGGTTGCCGCTAATCTTCCATTTGTAAAAATTTATAAAAAATGAAATATCTACAAAGTAGAATATAGTGAAGTGTAATATAATAAGGTGTGTGTGTATATATGTATAGTCATACACTATATATATATGACTATGTATACACACACACTATATATGTATATTACTATATGTATATATGCACACACATATGTGTATATATATCTTACACAAATCTTTCACCTCCTTAGAGTATTCTAAACAGCACCCAGGATTGAGAAAATGAATGAATTAAAATAGGAAATTGTTGCAGGCCTAAAGAGTGAGGGTCGCGATCAACTCCAGTATACCACTGGAGGCTATATGAGTAAATAGCAAACTGTTTCTCGTGAAAGCAGGATGTTGGCAAACTGGCAAACTGTGTCTGCCACCCAGAGGGAATGCTGAGGGCAGTCATGACCCAGGCACAAGTGTTTCTTGTGATTATGCACATCTGAAGCCTGTTAGAAAAAGCGTGAACCTGCGATCAATTAAGCAGCTGACCAATTGTTGCCTCCTCCTCTTTGCTCTTTCTACCCAATAAATACGAAGGGCTGTGGAAGCTCAGAGCTGCCTTTGCTCACTAGAAGCAGGGAGTTGTCTACTTCTTCCCCTGTACCCTTCCTTTAAAACAGTTTCTTTTGTCTTAAGTTTTCATTTCTGCATTTGTCCTTATTTGTTCAGTCTCCTAATAAGGGTCTCAAGTAGTAATAGTAGTAACTGTCATAGTGATGGTCTCAAGTAGTAACCGTGGCAGTCTGCAAGAGGAAATATGTATGAATTGGCAGGAGTTGTTAATCTGCATTGAAGTGAATAGTGTCCATTAAGGATAATTTCAGTTATCCCCATATTATACCCATATACCCCCTAAATATACCCATATTTGTGATTTTATCAAGCTGATATATAATACTTTACCCTATTTGGGGCACTAGCTTCACAAAGACAGTGAATCATTCTGTAATATTGCACAGGGCTCTGAGGAACATGAGAGCATCTACTCCATATTCTATCTTCCACGTTTGACAGTTTTTCAAATTCCCTAGGCCAGTCACTTCTCTTTTATTTCAGGGCATACAGTTCTATGATGATCTTGTCTCTCTCATGCAGCTGGGATTTCTGGGAGAATAGCAATGATTTGAAAAAACGAGCCAGTGGGATTAAGCCAGAATGACTGCATCTTCCCATACAACTGTGGATAACTATGATGCCCTCCCTTTTGTTCCTGTCTTTTCTCCACCCCACCTCGTCATTTTCACTTTGCCCTATTGTCCTCCAGACCTATGCTTTTGGAATCCTTGTGTAGTCAGTCTGCCTTCTCTTAGTCTCATTCCTGTTTGCCAGCCATCAAAGGCCTGTGTGTTTGTAACAGGTTGATCCTGGAGTTTGGCTCCTTGCAGAGACTGTCTAATGGCCTCGTTTATTGATTTGCTGCTGGAGGTATGGCTGACCCAAAGATTAACTGGGTTCAAATCTTTTCTACTTCTAATGCTCAGTCACAGAACAGTCCGTCCGTCCGTTCGTCCTTCTTTCCTTCCTTCCTTCCTTCCTTCCTTCCTTATTCCCTCCCTCCCTCCTTTCCTCTCTCCCTCCTCCCCCCTCTTGCTTTCTTTTTTGCTTTCTTGCTTTCTTTTTTATTTCTTCATCTTTCTCTCACTCTTTTTTCCTATGTGCTTACTAAATGGGTGGCATGAAGTAGAACAGTTAATAAAATGCCTCTTCTCTGTGTCCAGCATCTATGTCTGCACAGCTGTGCACTGCACAGCACCAGAAGAGCAATTCACATAGATCCTGATGTGACGTGTCCCTAGAGTTGTGGACTATGATATTTATGTTTGGAGGCTGTTGGAGGGGCTTCTACTACCTTTTAATTATGTGCAAGCATAAAGGGTCTAGAAAATTCAGACCCTTTACATTCTCACATTTTCATAACATGCAAAGGATCCAATGATAAACAACCTTACTATTTCCTTTCCAAGGTGACATATCCGTATTCCACATTTAAATCCTATAACAATAGAATGTAAGGACTAAAAAAGTAATGGAGATCCTCTGGTATATGCTCTTTGTTTTATAAATAAAGGCAATTCTGTAAATTGCAATGAATATTATTTTTTAAGTTACACAATCACAATGCCTAAGACCAAAGTACTTCTTTTTCAGTGGGGTGTTGTGTCACTGCATGAAATGTAGATTTCTAGACCATTTTGAAATCTTGAAATAAAAGCTATAAGGCATGTATAAAACTATTTCTCTTTAAAATAAGAAATAACGTAGATGTGATGGAGTCCCCATAATTATAGTGGCAGTTTAATATGAAAAATGTGTTCTTAAGTTATTTTATAATGGACTAACACTGAACCTAGATTCTCTACAATTTCTGACTGTTAAAAACTGACCCTAATTTTGACTAGATATTTCATTAATATTCATTTGTGTATAATTGCCTTAATTTCAGTGATAATGACTTCAGCTACCAACTGTTTGATTGATAGGTCTTGCATCTTCGCTGGGAAGAAGCTAAGATATAAAAATCACACCATTCATGCATGTCTGGTATTTTTAGCTGCCTTTAATTACTAACCAGCTAAATAAGCATGCAAACCACGCTGTGATTGATAGGATCTCTTGGTTGAAGTGATTTTTTTTCTCAGAATTTGGAAGATGCTTGAATCAATTGAGTACTAAAAATAACCACTGAAAACTGAATCTTCCAGAATCAGGATGCTCTTGAATAAAAGCATCTAACAAGAAGGAGGGATTAACCTGTAGCCTTTAAGACATTCTGATTGTAGAAAGAAGCAACAGAAAGTTCTCACTGAGTGCAGCTGTATGAAAAAAAAAAAAAACAAAACTGTATTATTCCAAATCTTTATTTACTGCAGACATGCTAAGTAGCAACATGCCAGAAACAAAAGGAGACATGAACTTCAAGTCAATGGGGGCAAAGAAAAGAACAAGACAGAGAACACAAAATATGCAATTGAGCCCGATGACCTAAGGCTGAGAAAAACACATTTTAGCTCAGAGCTGTGTCTGCCTTGGGAGGATGATAGCATTTCTTATATCATACAATGCTGGTAAGCAAAATTTCGAGGAAGGAGTTCAACAGATAGATATTTGAAAATATCACCTATGTGAAAACAAAAATGCTTTCAAACCAAGCACATTGTAATAATAATAAAGCAAAATGTAACAACAACTGAAAAAAAATGCACAATAAATCTGGAAAATGCTGCTCTAGCCAAGAATCAACTTAGCTAAGAAGTGTTTCTAGATACTTTCTTTGTTAATAATGAACAGTATTATCCTAAATAAATATGATAATTAGAATGCTGCCACTCTCTGAAAGTGTTTTTATTGTGTTGGATATCTGACGTTGGATAGCCAGAAGTTGAATTTTGGCACCCCCGTATTCCTTTATGTTCTCTCTCTCTACTGTCTGACCCTTGTTTATCAAGGGGAGAGCACGCTCTCACCTCTTTTTCTTGGCTGAAGTCCTAGACTCCAGTGGCATATCCAAGTCCCAAATCTCCAAAATAACCCACAACCCATAATTTTCTTTCCTCCAGCTATTCAAAACTCTGTCTACATGGTGCTTTTGAAAGAGTTAGGAGGAAAGCAAGCTGATGATTTAAATTCACACCCTTGCTTTTCTTTCTTCTTTAACAATATCTAGACTTTTAAAGAAAATATTTTATAATATCTATGAATCTGTAATGGCTGAATTTCGGAGACATAAAAGGCGAGACAAAGAAAAATATTTGGAATGATTATTTTCTTAAATATGTCATCCAAGTGACTTAATCAGGTAACCCAGGGAAGGAGAAACAACAGGGAGTGGAGAAGATAGCTCTGCTTGATACATCAGTCTCCATTTTATATGTATCAATTGTTTATTTGTACAAGGATATGGACATTTATTAGCTTTTGGGGGAACCTCTCTAAAGGCTCTTAGGAAAACATGATGAATACGTAATAAAGGCGTCATTGGTCTTCTCAGTAAGTAGTTTTCCAGCCCAAAGGCAAACAATGACTGTCTTCTCATCTTTGATCCCGTAAAAGTGGGAATACATGACTATCTTTCTCCTTGCCTCAGAGAAACTATGAGACATAAGGATGTTTTTGTTTTTCTGTTTTTGGTAGGAAAAAAGGGGGATAAAAAAAGAAGCAAAACAAACAGCAGAAGTAAAACTGTACTTATGATAATCTGCAATGTATGGCTTTCAAGGCTTGGTTCCAAGGAAATTGACCCAGTGAAAGAGGCTCAGACACTGCTCACTTTGCACACAGGATGACTCATTCTCCCAGAGACCGCTCGGCAGTGGCTTTATTTATCAGACACTTTCGCTGACTTCCTGCTCCTTCCACTGTGTGTCTTTCTTCTGTGTAGTAAAAATAACCCCATTTTCTTCTTTCTCTGTAACATATACTAGAAAACAAAAACAAAAACAAATGATGAGATGTTGCATTTTAGAGGGTCTGAGGCCATGTGGAAAAGAAGGAAAGTTGCAATTATGATAACATATGGAGGAAAGTGAGTTGCTAATGCACTTGGTTTCTTTTATTTATATTCTTTCTTCTGTTCCAAATAGCGTTACTGGGCTGTGGGCACCTGATGACACCCCTCACACTGTGCCACGGTGTGATTTTCCTGGAATCGAAGCTGGATTATGCTGGCATTTTCAAGTCGCAAATAAAAATGAGAAAGTAAATCCCACAGTCAGGATCTATTGCCTACATTAGTTCAAAGCTGGTTAAGTCAGGAATCTTCTAGCCTGGTAGTGCTAAAATGGATAGAATGTGGCCACTCATTTCAGGGTGTTCTTCCTTCCCCAATTCGTTTGCTTATGCAAGACCATCACTAACCTCTGCCTCTTTGGTAGGTCACTAGTAAGCCCTAACCCATGACTGCAGTGACTCTCAGAACTAGGAAAGGCAGACCACACAACACTTCTCTGTTCTTTAGGTAATGATTATGTTGAAAATAAATGCAGTAGAGGTTAGGAGAAGAAAGCAAATGATATAGAAATTGCTCAACAAATACTTGTGGAACAAATGAATGAATAGATACAGGCTGAAGGTCTTATTAGAGGTGGGAGAATGGGATTTGCTAAGCAGGGAAAAGTGAAGGGGACTACAGGAGAAGAAATAATAAAAGTCACTTCATTGGCCAGATTCTGTGCTAAATACTTGCATACATCATTTCATTTAATATTCAAAATATACCAATTAGGTTAGTTTTATTATTCTCCTTTTACATGGGAAAATTAAGGCTTAAAGACATTAAGTAAACTTCGTTCCATCGCACTGTGAGACAGCAGTAGAGCCAGGATATGAATGCATTTATGACACCAGCTCTTGCTCTGTTCACTGCTCTGTTGTCTCCTTGAAGACTGACTGAGCTCATTCACAGCCTTCCTTTTACACATTCTAAATTCTTTTTCCCCATCTTCAGGTGTTGAAGTTCTTTCTATGCATTTAGTCAGGTGCAGCTAAAGTATCAACTGTTTATGAAGCCTTTCCTGATTCTCCAAATCACACATGAACTCTCTTTTCTAAACACATAGCACTTGTGATGTATACCTGTAACATAGGCACAGGAGACCTAAGCCTGTCATATGGCACTAACTGTATTTTGCCTTGCATCACCAATTCAGCTATGGTCTTATATTCTACAGTAAACTGTAACTTCCCTGAGAAACTATGTTTTATTCATCTTTACCTCTATTTCCCTAGAATGTCTACAACTAAGTTGAATCAATTAGTTTTTTTTTTTAGTTGAATCAATATAGAGAATCTTTGGCAATTTTCTTATTGCTTACATTATTTGCTTATTCGATTTCTGGATTTGAATATTTTTAACTCATTTTTTCTGCTTTAAGTACAGATTATAAAATTATCTCAATTGTTCTATGTCCATAAATTTATGACAGTCCTGAGAAAATATTGAAACTATCACTTTAGAGAACGCTTATATTTATAAAACTCATGAATCACCTGTGTCTGTTGGTGCCATGTGACATGAAATAGGACAAGCAGCCTGAGGGTGTTTTTAAACACCGTTTTGAATGAACAAATAGTTGTTGCAAGAACTTCAAGAAAGCACAGATGATATATAGCTATATTAACTATAATATCCCCTCCTATTTAAAATCTATATTTTTTATTCATATAATAGTACTTAGTCACAGTTATCTGAGTAGAAAGAAGACATGAGGACTTACTTTTCAGGGGTAAGAGAAGGTCATCTTGATTGAAGTGTTTAAGTCTTTTTTTTTTTCCTCTTCCAATCTCAGTTATGGAGCATAATAAATTACCTTTCTGTCCCCATGAGAATTATTAGCATAGGCATACTATTACCCCCTCTAGCTTCCTAATACACAAAACAGCTAAACAAGTGTTTCACTCTCTCACACACTGTATTACCATGGGGGAACATGTTCTTGTGAAGTATGTCCTCCTATAGAAATGGAGATGGAAAGAGTCTTAGAAAACCATATTTATTCTCCATGACAGGCCATTGTCTACCTTTAGCCTAGGGAGCATGCATGGAGCACTGAAGTTGCACCCAGCATAATGAAGAAAGTGGTGATTCCTTTAGTCAGTTAATTCACGAATTCAGCCTGATATATCCTGGGGCAACTGAAGTTACATTTAGCACCCTCTCATGAACACCAGGACAATAGACTATTTCCAGAACCTGAGATATGTCCAGCTCCTTGGGTTATCGTCCAAAGATTTTTCCATCTCTAAAATTTAAAATCTTACCTATGCCCAGCTAATTGCTATATTCTTTTTTGATCACTTGTCTTCATAGAGAACCACTCTCCTGCATTCCTGACCTACAAACTTTTTATTATGAAGTTAGTCATTTCTAAACTTCCATCATCCTTCATTTGTCTTTCCTTAAATGTTTATCACTTTCCACTTTCAGTTATAGTTATTTGTGTTCATGGCTTAGCTTCTTTTTGTAGACAGCAATAATAGGATATGTTCTGAGTCAGCTTTATGTCCTTCATAGTTGCTCAAAATATGTTAAAAAGAATGAAGAAAAATGAAAAAAGAAGCAAAAGGAGAAGATAAAAGGAAAGTAAAGCTTGCCAAATGAAGTCTTTCTAAATATTCCTTTCACTGGGCTTATTTGCCCTAGAAACAAGACGCATAAAAATATAGGTGTTTTAAGTTAGGTATCCTGAATTCATATTCCAATGCTGTTCATTACTAGCTGTGTGATCTCGGAAAATTTACTTAACCTTGTTGAAAACTAGATTTCTTCCTAGAACAATGGGTTCAAGGAATACTAAATTGTAGGGTTATTTAAAGATTATTAGCTTCTGGTGCCTTATGAAGCATGCAGGATAGATGGTTTTCAGGCAATAATGGTAACCGTATTGCCTTAACCTTTTCTTAATGGACACGCTTTCTATCAAACCCACAAACTGATTTCATTTATTCTTTCTCTAAAGTACACTTCCCTAACAGAAAGAACTTTCCCAGCTCCCATTGTTAAGAAATCAAGATCCTACATATTTGTATTAGAATACATATGATAAATGAGGTAAGCTTCACAATAATACTAAAACCTGATTTTTCTTTGAATGTCACATTTTAGAACATGTGATAATTAGACTCTGACGTGAACTTATTTTATTTTATAAAAGGAAGGAGGAATATGCCAGCTGGCTCATCAGGTTGTGCTACTTCTAAAGAATTATCATGATCTTTTTGTAAGGATAGGCTCTTACCTCCTTCCTAAAAGCAAAGTGATTCACTTGTCTCTCTGTTCCTCTCATGCTTTTACTTCTAATGTAAGCTGTGAATAGAGTGGCCTTTTGGTTTCTCCAGTATATACTTTTTCTCAAGTGGCTTTATCAGGATCCATTCACAGAAAATAATATAAAATCCCAGTGAAAATTGGCTTTCATAACAGGGAAAATTGTGGCCTCAAATAAGAAGAAATCCAGACATAGTAGCAGACTCTGTACATAGAAGGTCATGGATTTGGCTCTGAATCTCTATGTTACCTGGTAATTTTCCCAAGTTCTGACTTCAGTTTTGGGTAGTGTTGTGAATATTGCAGTTTCAAGTATTATATCTGGTTTTAATAACATTGGGGGTGTTGGTACAAAAGCATTTCATCTGATTGTAGTAATATCCAGTGGGAGGGTGGAACTCTTTCTGTATCTTCCAAGAAGGCCTTTGGAGTCTTAACTTCAAATTTCATTGACCAGAGTCAGGCCATATGCTCACTCTAAGCACATCCCTGGTGAGGGGAATGAGATGACCATGATTAACATAGATCACTCAGGCCTGTTCACCTGAGACACATGGCATGTGAAACACAGATATCAGAAGCAAAAGTGTTTTCTGTTATAAAGGACAAAAGATATAAAAGAATGTGGGGCAAGCAGCTAACAGAATGGCTGTAGCAGATTTTTGAATATCAAAGTGACTTTTTACAACTCTGAAATGAGTCATTATCTTTTGATGATATAGTGGGAAGATCAATGTGGAATTACACGTCATTTTCATGCATAAGCAAATCACGGGTTGGTTTAGTTTTGGTTTGGTTTTGTTAAGATAAAATCAGGAATATTTTGTTGCAAATATATATATTTTTCCACTTTGAAAACAAACCGTGGGCCAATTTACCTCACCTAATAGATATGGGTGAGTGGAAAAAAATGTTTATAAAGTTAATTCAGTAGCTTTTTGATGTTTAGCTATCTTTAAAATCTACCTCAATGACAATTTTGAACTTTGGATGATTTTTGGGTTTTCTTTTTACCTGGAAAGTGTTACTCTTACCTGCATGGCAGAGTAGGAGTTGTCTTGTTTTATTTCTCCCTATCTCCTTTCTTTTTGCATTTACATGTGTATTTCTCATTTTTGTTTTATCTCCATAGGATTTGAACACTCTCCTTATTTGAAGTCATTCTCTATTATGGACTGAATATTTTCATTTCCCTAAATGTATATGCTAAAGCCCTAACTCCTAGGTGACTAGTATTTGGAGATGGGGCGTCTAAGAAAGTAATCAAGGTTAAATAAAGCCATAAAGCGCAGGACCCTGATCTCATGAGATTAATGTCATTGTAAGAAGAGACCCGAGAGAGTTCATTCTCTGTATCCTCCACACATAGACACCAAGGAAAGGTCTTGTGCTGATATAGGGAGAAAGTGGTCATTTACAAGCGGGGAAGAGACCTTCACCAGAAACTGAATTTGCTACCACCTGGATCATGAACTTTTACCCTCCAAAACGGTGAGAAAATAAATTGTTGTTCTTTAAGGTACCTAGTTAATAGCATTTTCTTATGATAGCCTGAGCAGACTAATACATTCCCTAAAGTGGAATTACAGTGGGAGGCAGTGAGTCTTTCTTTTTACAGAAGCCTTAAAAGGTCCATCAGTCAGCCAACACAGGAAAATGTGTGGTCTGGTTTGGGATCAGCTAAGTTAATGCTCCTGCCCAGGACTGGAAGAAGCAATGGAAATATCCAAATGCAGTTAAGGAATTAGCCACAGGGCAGTAAGAGTGTTGAGATTCTGCCAAATGAGTTATTAGGGGCATGACCTAAGCTGCTCCCTGTCACCTTGCTTTGCTTGATTCTTGCTTGTTTTCTGAGTCTGGTTCTCCAGACTTTTGTCTGTGAGTTGTTTCATACCTTTTGCTACTTAAATGAGCCAGATTTTGTTTGTGTGTTTGCATGTATGAATATTTTGTAATATGCCTCTCTTCATAAATAAGGGGTTGGCAGATATTTAGAACCAAAAGTTAATGATCACGTGACTACTTTCACTCTCTAAGGATCTCAAGAATCATGACTATTTTTTAGCCCCACATTCTCGGTCTTCCAGATTGGCTCCAAATCATTTCCTAACTCCCGAGCCTTTTTTTCATCAAAAAGAAGTTCATTGCCATGTGGCATGAGGGAGAAGATTATGGTCCAAGAAAATAGTTATCTTGGATCAAAAATTTCTTTTAAGGCTATTCTCATTCTGGAAAATAAAGAAAAGATTAAGAGCCTCAGTTATTTTGTGACTTTAGCAATTGTGTTCAGAAATCTGTTCTTGGCAAGGGAGGCAAACCTATCTGCTGGAGGAAAACAGGAAGCCTGCTGGCTTTGCAGAAGGCAATGGTGTTTTGGTTCCTATTGAAATTCATGTGTTTTGTTTGTATACAAAGCAGCATTCATATAAAATATGCTCTTCATCCTTTTTTTCTGAAATGGAAATAACTGGAAAAAGTTTTTTTTACATTCTCCACCAGGGTGTACATTTTTTCCAACTGCAGAACTTGCATTGGCACATCATTGACTCAGGGTCCATAGTTTACATCAAGGTTCACTGTTTTGTTGTTGTACTTGTTGAAACAGAATCTCACTGTGTCATCCAGGCTGGAGTGCAGTGGCATGATTATAGCTCACTGCAGCCTTGACTTCCTGGGCTCAAGAGATCCTTCCACCTTAGCCTCCCATGTAGCTGGGACCATAGGTGCATGCCACCATGCTCAGCGTTTTTTTGTTGTTGTTGTTTTTGTTTTGTTTTGTTTTTTTGTACAGACAGGGCCTCACTATGTTGCTGAGGCTTGTTTTGAACTCCTGGGCTCAAGAAATCCTTCTGCTTTGGCCTCCCAAAATGCTGGAGGCATGAACCACAGCCCTAGGGTTCACTTTTTATCTTTTTATTCTATTAAATTATTTTACCTACAATTGCTAAATATTTTCTTCTTCAAAATCAAACAAACAACAAACCAAATATTGTCTAGTGGAGACCAAAAATGAAATACTTTTAGCATGTGAAGATTCATTCAGTAAAAATTTACTGAGTGCCACCTGTATATAATTTCCTGTAACATTGTTCTTCATTAAACTAGCTGGGGGTGGAGGTCAGGAGCAGCTCTGATTTGTAGCATTTGCAATGTCCATGGTGCAAATACTATACTTTCACCACCATGGCTGATCTCAAGCTACCAGAGTGATTTCACTGAACCTGGAACTGGAAAGGGTACAATCTCCAGCACTAGAATTCCAGTATAGAGAGTAAAAGCAATCACATTCAGCTGGTAGTGGCAATGAAGACGTCAAAGAGGAATAGTTCTGGGAAGGCTAACATTAGGTAAAGGATTATATATGAAAGGAGATAGAAGATGGTGGTGTGGATCAGAGAACAGCAGGAACAGAAGGTGGGTAGAAGGGAGCAGAGGGCTATAATGGAGGACAGTTGAAAAGAGCATATGTTGAGAGAATGAGAGTAATAAGAAGGGAAGGAAGCAGCACACCAACAAGGAGAAAAATGATGAGTTGGTGTTTGACATATGGATCTTCTCTTGTATTAAGGCAGGCAGGGATATCATCACATAAAAACCAGCAGCCACACAGGTCACGTTTCTTGGGAAGGACACTAAGTAAACCGGTGGCAAAGGCATTAAGCATTAAGCTTTCCAAAGATTATTCCATCAGCACTTGACTATTAGGTTACAGCTCTTTTGTGTCTGTGGAAGGTACCAGGAGATCAGTGCAAGAGTCACATCAGTATCCTTGAGCCTGCACCGTGACTCCAGAATGTGGATATCACCAGAGGGGTTTCATTAGAGAAAAACAACTTTAAATGATCTATATTTCTTAGTCATTTTGGGCCTAGCCGGGCAGCCAGTCTCCCTGCAATGCCAGGCCAGTAATTGTGTGGGCTTAGAATCTCAGGAAAGCAGACATTTATCAACAAGGTGCTTTCTGAGATACACAACTCCCTGAGCAGGGGAGAGGCTGTGCTTCCAGGCTCAGTTATCCCTTCTGTTCTGCAGACACATCTTTATTGAGGAAGAACAGGATAATGATGATGCTTTCATGCTCTCTATGGAGCCCAAGGCCCGTGAGGAGGCATTCAGCTTCTCCTTCGTTTTTCCTGCTTGACTGTGCCTGAAGATAGGAGAAGCTTCAGGACGCATGGCATGTTTGCTACTTCTTTTCTCTTCCCTCCCTCTCTCATGCGGCACTGATGTTAGGCTCATTCCTTGTCATCATAAAATTAGATGCTGTCTTTGAATCAATATTTCTTTTCAGCTTCCCTGGAAGGGATCTCTCCATCTGCCATGTCCTCAGGTGATCTCATAGGAAGGAACTAAGGTCCAAAGAAATTCATTGGCCCAGGTTCAAAAAGCAGAATTAGGTTATATTGATCATCTTTAAAAGTCCCACCCATGAAGGGTCATAACTCATAATAACTCATCATACAGAGCATAGGGGATACCACTTGCAAGACATGGAGAGGAACTGGCCAAGAGAGGGCCCAGGTGAAAGCAGAGTAACAGCCATAATAGAAGCAAGTGTGCATAAAGCTGAGCTGTCTTCCTTTGCGGGCACCATGCCTATTTTTAAACATAGCCTAAGAACATAAACAATGAAGCAAATCTGTTTGATGTCCACTTATGACTGATAGATATACTGCTTCCAGCACACCAGAGTCCCTGTCTTATTTTTGTTTCTCTGTGGAGGAGGAGGAGGACCTCAACATTCTATGCCAAGTCTCCTTAGTTTTTACAATAGCTGTTGATTTGTTTGGGTGACAGAATCCTGTTAGCCCTATATCTAGTTTCTGGAGCATAAACTAAACTCAGACTAGGAGATGACCACGACCATTGAATTCTCCTTCTACTGCTTGTGTCTATGAAGGAAAGACCACTTGACCTGTAACAATAGTCCCATCTCCTCAGTTGTATTCACTTACTGCTGAACACTGTTTCTTCCTACTCAAAGCTCTGGGAACACTCCATTCCCTTACCTGGGAGCTTCATTTGCAGTCAGGAATGAGATATCTGGTCTTGGTCTCCCATACTGAGTGACTGTGAGCTGATTCTCCAGAATGCCATCCTACTTCTATCATGGTACTACATTGCTCTGAAGTTTTCTTTTTACATATTTGTCTCTTCTTTACAGGCAGGGAATGTGGTCCATTCATTTCTGTATACCTGTCACCAAGCACAGGGTGTGACAGACATTAGGAGATTTAATAAGTGGTTAGATTCCATTGCCGTGAACTAGCTGGAAAAAAGATTTATTTTTATTAATTATTAATTATTAAATTAAGTTTAATAAATAATAAATATATAATAACCCGATATAATTATATAACCTGATATATTTTTTATATAATTTATATATAATTATATATAATTTATCATTATATAATAACCTATAATAATTATATAATAACCTGATATAGTAATTATATCAGGTTAAGGCTCTGCCTTGCGGTGTCCTCCTTGCTGGTCTTTCAGTCCTGGGCAGAAAAGGGCAATAATGAATTAAAAGCCCCACACCTCCTATCAAAGAGCAGCTAACAGCAATCCCTACACAGAACAATAAGTCTGTTCTCTGTCATTTGATCTCCCTGTTGCCTGGATAGCCTTCTTTTGTCTTTGTTTATTGGGAGATTTTCTCTGTTTACCTGCCTCATATTCAGACCTATGGAAACTTTGGGTCCTGATGCCTATCAATAGCTAGCTTGTTCTATCTCTAGCCTAGCCCAAGAATAAGCTTGTGAAAATCTGGACTTCCAGACTAAATACAGGAAGAAACATGTGGTGTTTGTCTGCTATTTGTCATTTTTGGTCCAGTCTAGCATCCTGTTTTCAAATGGCTTTACAAAGCCCTATCTACCTCATCCTTCTCCTGTGCAATATAAACAGGGAATAGGCTTCGGGGATTACCAAGTGCTTGGAGACAGTGTTGTGTAGCAGAGGGAAAAAAACTTTGAACATAGAAGATCTAAAAACTTTTGAATATTGGTTTCATCTTTCCCCCAATTAGCTGAGCAATTAAAGAGTCAGTTAACCCTCTCAGCCTCCGTTTCTTCATCTTTATACGCAAGTAGTTGCATTAGATGATTTTTATGCTATTCTGTAGTTCCACATTTTATAAGCCTTAGATTTTAGCTCTTCCTCCATTAGCAATACAATTAGGTTATTTGGATTTAAATCAGCCCATCCTGACCTATCCTTGGACACATGTCTTAGTGCTGGCAACTGCTTTTTCAAGACTGTAAAATTAATATCTTCTCTGAACTACAGATACTGGTATCTTAGGGCTATGAGTATAGATTTGTAAGATGTTCCACCAAGATACACTATGGGATCCATGCCCAAACCAACCATTATTATAGTCTAAAAGAAATAATTGAGCAATGCACATTTGTGGTGGCCAAGCAGAAGAGAAACCAGAACTTTTATGCACTCTTTAGATAGTGCTGACTTATGTGCCAGTAACTAAAGTTGCTCTTTACACTGGGCTCCCAATCTCAAGCACTATTTTTAATTCGCAGAGTTAAATCCAGCTGAGTTTGAAATCTGTTGCCACAAGTCACCAGAGGGACTATACATCTTTCCTTTTCAGAGAAGAAGCCAAGCGCAGCAGTTCAATTAAACTAGCACTAAGTCCTGTACTCCAAAGACTGAAGGGCCTCAGGGAAAGGCATCAAGGGGAGAGTTATATGCTCCTGTTCACACCTCTTGGCTAGAAAAAGCATGGTGTTTGTGACCAGAAAATTGAAACAGAATAACATTCAAGATGGCAGCCACAGTCTCCTTTTCTATTAACCTCCAGGCTGGACTGTTCTGTAGAAGGAAGGGAGACCAAGATAAATTACCTCTTGATTCTCATTGCATTGTTTTACTAACATAAGAAGGCTATCTGAGATGTATTCAGTTCCCACCAAAAAATGCCTAAGATTGTAAAACTTATTAGGACAGAAGCTCTTAGATCAGCCAAGCAAACCGGGTATCTGGGGAAAAAAAAAAAAAAAAAAAAAACACCTAAAACACACTTCCAGGATTTCAGAATAAATGAGAGATGAAATGGTAGAACTGCTATGATAATTATTGGCTCTCGAATTAATGGTAATAATTACCTTAGCAAATTGCCATGTAACTGTTCAGTGAACAAGTTCATAATCTAATCCTACATTGTTTTTTTAACCAGTTTCTTTCTGTTTTTATGCTTTGAGGCTAAAGCTTCTTGCTTTAGAATAATTCTTTCTTTAATCCCTGCTAACCTAAGCCCTTGCTATACATAATGAGAGTAAAATAGTTGAAAATTATTTAATGAATGTCAATCCTATGTCCTGCACAAAAGGATCCTGGACATTTCATCCAGACAGACCTGTCTCCACAGTGTTGTGAGGGCTCCTGTTCTTTAAAGAATTAATTGTGATCTCTGGGCCCCATTCTGGCCTTCCAGGAGCCCAGAGAAGGTGGCTGATATGAAGCATAGCTGTTTCCCTTCACTTCATGTAACAAGGACTAAGTGGTTTTTCTTCTCAGCCCCAGCTGCAGCCTCCAGTTAAAGGAGATTTTTTCTAATATAAAAGTAGAATTACTGACTTTACTCTTCCCTGAACCCTTTATGAGTTCTTATGCTTTTATTGGAATTATTCCTTTGGCTTTGATATATGAGTCCAAAACTTTTTGAATATTTTTAAAAAAATTATTGCTATTTTTTATTTGCAGTTGTCATCGTGGTTTTAAGTCAATCTTTAGGTTACTTATTTCATCAACTGATCACAAGAGAAATTTGCCAAGCTTAAACTGAGTATCCAGTTTTATACTCAAGGAGGATATTAAAATATATTCTATACAACGTTACGACTCAGCATGAGCAAAAAGACATATGGCTCAAATTGGCGATTGCTAAGTGAACAGCAAAGCGACAAACGTGGAAGAAATTTCTGTAGGTTTGGGTAGTAAGGAGAAGCCCAATGCTGAGGTGAGACTTGAGTTTGTCTTGGAATAATTTTTCATGGCACAATTGATGAATACATGGAAGAATGAACAAATACACACTACCTTACATATCAAAAGACAAGAACCAAGAGCTAATTGTCAGAGGGAGCCTGCTCCAATGTTACTGATAGTATACAAGTGGAACTACATTTCCATTTACAAATACAGATGGCTGTGTCTGAAGGGGTTTGAGGAATGTGTGTATGGTTATAAGTATAGATAGTTGAGAAGTCAAATAGCTTGGTGCTTGGCACACTATTAATAAATAGCTGTTGAATTAGTTGATGTATCAGGTAATATTATGGAATGGTTAAATGCATGGACTTTGGGATCAGAGATATTATACTTTGGAGTCCTTGCTCTGCTATTGTTGGGAATTTGAGAGTTATCCAACCTGTAAAATTCAACTTTCTCACTGTTAGAATAGATGTAGTTAATGTAATTATACCTATTAAATAAGATTTTTGTGAGGCACAAGTGGGATAATATACATAAAATGCTTGGTAACTTGCTTGGACATTGTAAGCACCCTATAAATACAAGTTACTAATATTATGCTGTTTACTATTG
Organism: Chlorocebus sabaeus; assembly: GCF_047675955.1. Lineage (NCBI taxonomy): Eukaryota > Metazoa > Chordata > Mammalia > Primates > Cercopithecidae > Chlorocebus > Chlorocebus sabaeus. Next base: position 21,487,713 of record NC_132917.1, read on the forward strand.
TTGTTATTATATACTTATAAGAGGATTGTGATTGCATATATGTTGGTGAATGTATGTAAAGGGTTGTTGGAAGAGGTGTATAAATGGGGTCGTATGGAAGTGAGTATGCATGGATAGGGAGGGTTAGGGGTGAAGTAGGCAGTAGTATCAGTCAGGACAGGAGGCATAAGCTGATACCTCTTCACACTGAAGTGCTCAGAAGCCCTTGACTTAGTAACACTGCTTTGGGGAAGGACTTCTTAATATTAAGCAGCAATAATGGCACTCAGTTTGGGCTTACCAGTGCATCAATACCCTGACCACCTCTTTTCCCAACAATTAACACCTGAGAGCCACCCTCACTGAATTTACCCAGTTAATTGTTCACAGGATGGGATCATGAATTAAGGCATTATTTTCCTCAGAGTCATTTCAATTTCTCAAATGTGTTATAAAGAGGAACAGTTATTCTGGCAAATGCCATTTTATCCATATTTGCTAGATAACCTTAGACTTGCAGGTCCTTTAGACAGCTGTAAACTTCTTGTATGATAATTCCAAACAAGTTTCTTATCTTTTAAACACAAGAGAACCCTCCACTGAAAATTAATTTAGGGAAATTGAAAGTCCTTTTTCTGTGTTCACCTGTTTGTAAATGATAAGGACCATAAACAACAGTTTTAATAATTCGGTCCTTTGCACAGGAGCAGCAGTTTATGATCCCAACCACCATCTCATAACCACATGAGCCGATCCTCCATTTCAAGCCAACACTCACTTTCTGTGATGAAATGCAAGGGCTCATCCCAATTTAATACATGGCTTCCTTCATATGGAACATGAGAAGCAGGCTGTCTGCTAGAGACCGGGCTGGGAGTATTTCTTTTGCCACCAGCCTGTAGGGGAGAAAATTAAATGGGGAAAGAAGTTGAGCTTATTTTTGTCTTCTAAAACAATTTAAATATTTTTTTAAAAAACCTCATTTCATGGGGAAGCTATGGCTACAGGAATGTGAGATGAAATGAACAGTAACAAAGGAACCAAGATTAATAGCACTAGAAGGACATATTAACACTGAATATAAGTGAAACTTGAATGATGAAATAAATGTATAACTTAAATGTAGAAGTCACTTAGGCAGAAACAATTGCTGTTTTATGAAAGAAAAAGTACATTCCTTTGTAAAAATGAAGACCACACTAATCAGTATTTTACTAATGCACACGTGGAAGCTCCTATACATTACATTTTCACCAAAGGCTGGAAAGTTCTGAAAGCAATACCTGGGTATGAACTCATTTTATCCAACTTTTCTCTCCTCCACTTTCTCTGCTTCGGGATCTTTCAAGCAAAGCATGTGATAATTTCTGTGCCTTGATCATGCTGGCCCCTCCATCCCTGCAGCTTATCCAGTCACCATCTATGATGGAACAGGCTAGTCTCTATAAGGATCTTCTCTCTACAGCTCCTTAGGGCACTGTTACACTTTTGAGGGGGATTACATCATGCTTGATTTCCAAATTAGAAAATAAAAATCACCTACATTGACATAAGTTTATTTTAAAAAGTAATGGAAGGGGACAGTTTCTCATGGAATACTTTATACAAACCTACAAGTTCTCTCTGAGCTCAGAAACAGGTATGGAACTACAAGAGATATCCATTGATTAAATTCACCATTGACGAAACCACCATTCCCTAATTTCTCCACTGAAGTTCTCTAAATCAGAATGTTTATACTTGAAAGAAAATCATCCCACGAAAATTATGTCTCCACCATTTTTATATAAAAATTACCTTCTGAGAATCCATCTATATAATTTATATTAACAGAACAAAAAAGAAAAATCATATAATCATCTCAATAGTTGCAAAGAATTTTAAAAAGTTAAACACTCATTCATGACAAAAAATTAAGAATAGCGTAAATAGAAGAGAAATTCTTTTGAGAATGTGCCGTGCCCAGTAATGCAATATTTTCTTTTTTCTTTTCTTTTTTTTTTATTTTTTGATTTTTAAAAATCTTTTAATTTGGAATTTTTGTGGGTACATAGTAGGTGTATATATTTATGGGGTACATGAGATATTTTGATACAAGCATGCAATGTAAAATAATCACATCATGGAGAGTAGGGTATCCATCTCCTCAAGCATTTATCCTTTGTGTTACAATCCAGTTACACACTCATTTTTAAATGTACAGTTATTATTGACTACAGTGCCATTGTTGTGCTATCCAATAGGAGGTCTTAATTAATATTTTTTGGTTCACATTAGCCATCCCCACCTGCCTCCCAGCGCCCAACTACCCTTTCCAGTCTCTGATAACCATCCTTCTATTCTCTAAGTCTGTGAATTCAATTGTTTTAACTTTTAGATCCCACAAGTAAGTGAGAACATGTGATGTTTGTCTTTCTGTGCCTTATCTCATTAACATAGTGATCTCCAGTTCTATCCACATTGATGCAAATGACTGGCTCTCATTCTTTTTTATGGTTAAATGTACTCCATTATGTATATGTCCCACATTTTCTTTATCCATTCCTCTGTTGATAGACACTTAGGTTGATGCCAAATCTTAGCTGTTGTGAACAGTGCTGCAAGAAGCATGAAAGTGCAGATATTTCTTTGATATACTAATTTCCTTCTTTTGGATACATACCCAACAGTAGGATTGCTGGATCAGATGGTAGCTCTATTATTAGTTTTTTGAGAAACCTCCAAACTATTCTCCATAGTGGCTGTACTAATTTACATTCCCATCAACAGTATACAAGGGTTCCCTTTTCTCTAAATCCTCACCAAAAGTTATTGCCTGTCCTTTGTGTATAAGCTATTTTAACTGGGGTGAAATGATATCTCATTGTAGTTTTGATTTGCATTTCTCTGATCAATGATGTTGAGTACCTTTTCATATGCCTGTTTGCCATTTGTATGTCATTTTTTTTTTTAATTGTAATGTTTCTTCTACTTTTTTTTTTTTTTTTGTACTTTAAGTTCTAGGGTACATGTGCACAATGTGCAGGTTTGTTACATATGTATACTTGTGCCATGTTGGTGTGCTGCACCCATCAACTCGTCAGCACCCATCAACTCGTCATTTACATCAGGTATAACTCCTAGTGCCATCCCTCCCCCATCCCCATAGTAGGCCCTGGTGTGTGATGTTCCCCTTCCAGAGTCCAAGTGATCTCATTGTTCAATTCTCACCTATGAGTGAGAACATGCGGTGTTTAGTTTTCTGTTCTTCCGATAGATTGCTGAGAATGATGGTTTCCAGCTGCATCCATGTCCCTACAAAGGACACGAACTCATCCTTTATTATGGCTTCATAGTATTCCATGGTGTATATGTGCCACATTTTCTTAATCTAGTCTGTCACGGATGGACATTTGGGTTGATTCCAAGTCTTTGCTATTGTGAATAGTGCTGCAATAAACATACGTGTGCATGTGTCTTTATAGCAGCATGACTTATAATCCTTTGGATATATACCCAGTAATGGGATGGCTGGGTCATATGGTATTTCTAGTTCTAGATCCTTGAGTATTCGCCATACTGTTTTCCACAATGGTTGAACCAGTTTACAATCCCACCAACAGTGTAAAAGTGTTCCTATTTCTCCACATCCTCTCCAGCACCTGTTGTTTCCTGACTTTTTAATGATTGCCATTCTAACTGGTGTGAGATGGTATCTCATTGTGGTTTTGATTTGCATTTCTCTGATGGCCAGTGATGACGAACATTTTTTCATGTGCCTGTTGGCTGTATGCATGTCTTCTTTTGAGAAATGTCTATTCATATCCTTTGCCCACTTTTTGATGGGGTTTAAGCTGATAAGCAACTTGAGCAAAGTCTCAGAATACAAAATCAATGTGCAAAAATCACAAGCATTCTTATACACCAGTAACAGACAAACAGAGAGCCAAATCATGAGTGAACTTCCATTCAAAATTGCTTCAAAGAGAATAAAATACCTAGGAATCCAACTTACAAGGGATGTGAAGGACATCTTCAAGGAGAACTACAAACCACTGCTCAGTGAAATAAAAGAGGACACAAACAAATGGAAGAACATACCATGCTCATGGATACGAAGAATCAATATCGTGAAAATGGCCATACTTCCCAAGGTAATCTATAGATTCAATGCCATCCCCATTAAGCTACCAATGACTTTCTTCACAGAATTGGAAAAAAACTGCTTTACAGTTCATGTGGAACCAAAAAAGAGCCCACATTGCCAAGACAATCCTAAGTCAAAAGAACAAAGCTGGAGGCATCACGCCACCTGACATCAAACTGTATTACAAGGCTACAGTAACCAAAACAGCATGGTACTGGTACCAAAACAGAGATATAGACCAATGGAACAGAACAGAGCCCTCAGAAATAATACCACACATCTACAGCCATCTGATCTTTGACAAACCTGAGAAAAACAAGAAATGGGGAAAGGATTCCCTATTTAATAAATGGTGCTGGGAAAATTGGTTAGCCATAAGTAGAAAGCTGAAACTGGATCCTATCCTTACTCCTTATACAAAAATTAATTCAAGATGGATTAGAGACGTAAATGTTAGACCTAAAACTATAAAAACCCTAGAAGAAAACCTAGGTAATACCATTCAGGACATAGGCATGGGCAAGGACTTCATGTCTAAAACACCAAAAGCAACGGCAACAAAAGCCATAATTGACAAATGGGATCTAATTAAACTAAAGAGCTTCTGCACAGCAAAAGAAACTACCATCAGAGTGAACAGGCAACCTATAGAATGAGAGAAAATTTTTGCAATCTACTCATCTGACAAAGGGCTAATATCCAGAACCTCCAAAGAACTCAAACAAATTTATGAGAAAAAAAATAAAAGCAATATTTTCGTATAACAAATCTGCACATGGATCCTACACATCTAAAATAAAAGTTGAAACTTTAAAAAAGAAGGGGAATTCTATGAACTGATTTTAAAAAGTACCCCAAATCCATAGCTAACATTATGCATAATATGAAAGAATAAGTGTTTCATCCCCTAATGCCAGAATCAAAGATAAGATTTTATCTGTCTCTAATCCTATTCAGCTTTTTACTGGAAGACCTAGCCAGTGCAATCAAGAAAGAAAAATAAGTAAAAGACATACAAATATCCACAGAAGAGATAACTGTCTTCACATAAAAATCCAAATAGTCCACAAAAGTATCTGGTAGAACTAACATGAGTCTGGCAGAATTACAACATAACCTAGAACAAACCATTTTATTTCATTTTTTATTTTTTATTACACTTTAAGTTCTAGGGTACATATGCACAATGTGCAGGTTTGTTACATATGTATATATATGCCATGTTGGGGTGCTGCACCCATTAACTCATCATTCATATTAGGTATATCTCCTAATGCTATCCCTCCCCCGTCCCCCTACCTCAAAACAGGCCCCGGTGTGTGATGTTCCCCTTCCTGTGTCCAAGTGTTCACATTGTTCAATTCCCACCTATGAGTGAGAACAAGTGGTGTTTGGTTTTCTGTTCTTGCGATAGTTTGCTGAGAATGATGGTTTCCAGCTGCATCCATGTCCCTACAAAGGACATGAACTCATCCTTTTTAATGGCTGCATAGTATTCCATGGTGTATATGTGCCACATTTTCTTAATCCAGTCTGTCATTGATGGACATTTGGGTTGGTTCCAAGTCTTTGCTGTTGTGAATAGTGCTGCAATAAACATATGCGTGCATGTGTCTTTATAGCAGCATGATTTGTAATCCTTGTAAACAGAACCAAAGACAAAAACCACATGACTATCTCAATAGATGCAGAAAAGGCCTTTGACAAAATTCAACAGCCCTTCATGCTAAAAACTCTCAATAAATTCGGTATTTATGGGACATATCTCAAAATAAGAGCTATTTATGCCAAACCCACAGCTAATATCATACTGAATGGACAAAAACTGGAAGCATTCCCCTTAAAAACTGGCACAAGACAGGGATGTCCTCTCTCACCACTCCTATTCAACATAGTGTTGGAAGTTCTGGCCGGGGCAATCAGGCAAGAGAAAGAAATAAAGGGTATTCAATTAGGAAAGGAGGAAGTCAAAATGTCCCTATTTTCAGATGACATGATTGTATATTTAGAAAACCCCATTGTCTTAGCTCAAAAGGCCCTTAAGCTGATAAGCAACTTCAGCAAAGTCTCAGCATACAAAACCAATGTGTAAAAGTCACTAGTATTCTTATACACCAATAACAGACAAACAGAGAACCAAATCATGAGTGAACTTCCATTCAAAATTGCTTCAAAGAGAATAAAATACCTAGGAATCCAACTTACAAGGGATGTGAAGGACATCTTCAAGAAGAACTACAAACCACTGCTCAGTGAAATAAAAGAGGACACAAACAAATGGAAGAACATTCCATGCTCATGGATAGGAAGAATCAATATCGTGAAAATGGCCATACTGCCCTAGGTAATTTATAGATTCAATGCCATCCCCATTAAGCTACCAATGACTTTCTTCACAGAATTGGAAAAAACTAAAATTCATATGGAACCATTTTATTTTTATATATGAGCAACAAGAAAATGGAATTCATTTAAAAATACCACTTATAGTTGCACCAAAAAATATAGAAGGTATAAATCTAACAAAATATGTGAAGAATCTATATACTAAAAAATACAAAATAGTGATGAAAGATGATCTTTTAAAAAGTTCTTTGTAAAAGCTTTAAAAACTTTGACTAGTTATATGGTTTTGAGTCAAGTTACTGACTTTTCCTTGACCTTGAAAGCTAAACTATTAAAGTCTCCTGCAATGCTATGGGTACATAACTGCTTCTGTGTGATGTCAGTAAAAGCTGATAATGGTGCTTAACATTCATTGGATACTTACTATAGGGCAGGCACTGTACTAAGTTGTTAACATTCAATATCGAATTCAATCATTGCAATAACTCTGAGAGGTTGATGTTATTATTATTCCCAAATTATGATTAAAAAACTGAGGCTAAGTGAAGTTTTATAATTTGCCAAAAATTACACAGTATGTATCAGAACTAGGTATCAAGTCCATACGTTTCTGGTCCTACATGCCGAGCTCTTACTGCACACCATTTGCATGGTGGGGCAGGCTGGCAGAAGAAGGAATGGGGCCTTTTAAGCACATGCAGAAGGAAGTACTTCTTCTGTCACTTTGGGAATCATTGGATTTAAAGTCAATTATCTTTCTTCTTCTTGGCACACTGGTTTGGGACCATTATCAACTTCTATATTTTGTGTCTGGAGGAGGTGTTATGGTCTTCATGTATGCCTTCTTTGTGGGGCCTTCATCTTCTTTTCTCCATCAAGTGTCTCACTCACTGATTATTTCACATTCTCCTGAACTGCCTTTCTTTCAGACCTTTAAAGTTTAAAGGAGCTGGAGTCATCTCTTCTCTTAGCAACTGATTCTAAGTCTGGCATCTGGGGACTGAGCCTGCTGCTAAGATGGGAATATCTGGGTGGCCAGCCAACCTTCCTTCCTATCACCCACCCCAAAGCTGCACAAATCCCCTAGGGAGTAGCACGAGACTGCTAAGCAGCACATATATTTCCTGTGGATGCTGCTGATCCCCACATTTATTGTACCATGGTTGGTGTTTGTAGTCTGTTTTGCAACCTTGAAAAGTGAAGTACATTGTATCGAGAAACTGACAAGTAAAGATTTTTATCCATTTACTGTGTCTGGTGTGATAGCACAAGCACTGTGTTTTATACTTAAAACACAGCCAGTTTTATATACAAATGCAAGCAAGTAGAAAGTGTGAGCCTAGGGAAGCTAGTTGATGAAGGTATCCTGGTAGGCAATTAAGAAAGGGACAAAACAATGCAGGAAAATTATATTTCTCGCATTTTGCACAAGAATCAGTGCCTTTCCCTTCTAATATATCAGCTACTTCTATCCCTGTGCCACATTGGATTTTTTTTTTAATTTATGGGTGCACATTGGCTATGTATCATTGCTCTTATTTAATTTCATGGCACACACCAAGTACATCCACATTCCCCTGTAAGCTGCACCTTGCTGCAATCAACACATTGCAGAAACATATGCCTTCTCTTGGAGGATAAGACAGGAAAAAGAACATTGTTCCAAGGAGAGGTAGCCATCTTCAGAACCCTTTCTCTGGAGCAGACAAATTGGATATACAACCTACTAGGCCTTCCAGAGTTTACACGGGGTCCACTGAAATTTTGGTGATTGGAGGGTTACTCAAAAAATAGTTTCTCTAGATATGATAATACATGCCAAATTCTCAGAAGACTAGATATGGTCTGGAAATTTAGCTACTTTCAACTGCAGCATATATTTGCCTCTTTACAAGTACGTTCCAAATCTCTCCTGTAGGGATTTCATGAGACTTGGGTTTTAGCGTTGGTCCTAATGCTTTCGTAGTGTCTGTGGAAACAGCCGCTCTTCAGTAAGCAGGAGTGGCTGACTGGGGTAAGCAGCTGATGTAGTTTGGATATTTGTCCCTGCCCATAGCTCATGTTGAATTAAAATCCCCAGTGCTGGAGGTGGAGCATGGTGGGAGGTATTTTTGTCATGGGGTGGATCCCTCATAACTTGGTTCTGTCTTTGTGATAGTGAGGTCTCACGAGATCTGGTTATTTAAAAGTATATGACACGCCCCCTTGTTCCTGCTTTCACCAGGTGATGTGTCTGCTTCTGCTTCCTCTTCTACTGTGACCCCATTAAACCCATTTTCTTTATAAATTGCCTAGTCTCAGGCATTTTTTTTTTTTTTTGAGACAGGGTTTGGCTCTGTTGCCCAGACTGGAGTACAGTGGCACAATCTTGGCTCACTGAAACCTCTGCCTCCCAGGCTCAAGTCATCCTCCCACCTCAGACTCCTGAGTAGCTGGGACTACAGGAACACATCACCATGACCAGCTAATTTTTGAATTTTTTCTAGAGACAGGGTCTCACTTTGTTGCCCAGACTGGTCTTAAACTCCTGAGCTCAAGCAATACACCTGCCACAGCCTCCCAAAGTGCCGGGACTACAGCCATGAGCTGCTGCCCTCAGCCAGATATTTCTTTACAGCAATACAAGAATTGCCTAACATAACACCTCCAACCCAAGTCTCTTTCACACCAACCTCACACTATTTCTGACATTCTCATGGAAAATGACCCAAATGTTTATACTCATCACCCCCAAAAAATTGTTTGTTAGAATCCTAAACCCTAAGATGATGGCATTAGGAGGTGTGCCTTTGTATGATTAAGTCATGAGAGTAGAGCCTTGATGAGTAAGATTGCTGCTTTTATGAAAGAGCCTCTAGAAAGTCTCCTTGTCTCTTCTACCACATGAGGACACACAGAAGACGGTGTCTATGAACCAGAAAAAGGGCCCTCCCTAGAAACAAAATCTGCTGGCACCCTGATCTTCGATTTTCCAGACTCCAGAACTGTGAGAAATAATCTTTTTTTGTTTATAAGCTACCCAGTTTATGGCATTTTGTAACAGGCCAAATGGACCAACACATAATGATATTCCACAGCTTTGCATCTGGTTTTCAAGGATACACGCTAGGACTTAGCACACTCGTTTTCTGAGATGAGTACAATATACTGTAAAGGCAATAATAATTAATGTTGACAGATTTATTAAGCAATTATTTTTACCAAGGTATTTCTAAATATTTAATGTGCACAATCACATTTAACCCACATAGCAACCCTATGTGTTAGATGCTCATAATGTCCCATTATAAAGTTAAAGCAACTGAGTCTTGAAGAGATAAAATTACCTTACATGAGGTCATTAATTTATGAAGAAACTGAGATGGGACTCAATCCTGGATCTTTCTGACAAATCCTTGTGTTTAGTCAAATGATTGTACTACCTTCATAGAAACTATCCCTTCCAGAGCACCGATTGTCTGTCCCAAATTAGACTTCAGGCATCTGACAGTATCAGAAGAAATGATATAGCCAATGGCAAGCTCTGATAGGTAACATTAAAAGAAATTGTTTACCTGAACACTTTTTACATTAACATGATTTGAATATCTCATGTGTCTCTCAGGTAGAGAGCAACATATAGAGGATCTAATCAGGCAAGAGAGTGAGACAGTAGTGTGTGCTTGGAAAGAGCACAGGCTGTGTCTGCATGGAGCTGGAATCTTGTCTTTTCCAGCTGTTCCCCATAAGTCATATCTGAAATGAGAGGTGAATGTACATATATATATGAGCACCAAGTGGAACCTGGGGCAGGGGAACCTGTCCTGCAGGGCATGAGTGCTATGGTCAAAATCCATGTTGAAGCTTAATTTCCAGTGCAATGCTATTAAGAGGTGAGGACTTTAACAGGTGATTAAATTATGGAGGAGGAGCCTTTGTGAATGGAATTAGTGTCCTTATGAAAGAGCTCTGGGGAACTAGCTAGTCCCTATTTGCCCTTCCATTTCCCCTCTGTTGGCATCTTGATCTTAGACTTCCCAGCCTCCAGAACTGTGAGAAATATATTTCCACTATTCGTAAATTGCCAAGTCTAAGATATTTTGTTATAGCAGCAGGAACAAACTAAGAAAATGGGAAATATCATTGTTCTTAGGGGTGATGTTTAATATATTTAAGAGTGTATACCACATTCCATAGGACAGACACTGTCCTTGGTGCTGAATAAGGGTCCTAAACGTTCCCTGCATCCTTCCCAATGACGGACACCACAGTCCAAGCAGACACAGAGATTTCAAGGTAGGGTATGCGATTATCCTTCAGGCTTCAGTCTTGGATCCAGGGGAATCCTGATGTGACCTTTCTCACCTCACTCCTGCAAGCTGGCCTTGTCTCCATGAGTCCATTGCCTGCTGAATGTTGAAATCCCTTTCTGGGTCTGTTATCTGTCCTCATTCAAGTCTAGTGGCATCCTGACCCTATGAGAAATGGCCCTTGCTGGCCTAATCTCAGCAATCCCTGGATAATACAAGAAAAAATTATAAATAAATGGATACATAAATAAGTAAATTAAATTTAGGTTGTACCTATACCAATTAAGCTACATGGCTCAAGTCTTGGCTCTACCACTTTCTAGTTAGTTATCCTCAGGCAAGTTACATTATTTTTCTTTCTTATATGCCATACTACTCCACTTTCACAGTGAGCTGTGGTTTGGGAAATAGCGTTTTGTTTCTATCATGTACCTATGATAGTCACATATTAGTAGCTATTTCCTGGGAATCAACCACTCCAATCTAGTTACAGTAGAAACAAATGATTTATGAACTGCTATCTTTTTCCCTTGAATCTTCATTCATCTGTTAAAACATGACTGCCCTCTGAGATTCTCTCCCAGCATCACCTTCATCAGGAAGTCTCCCTAGCAACAACCTATACCCACAGCTCTGCCATATCAGACAGGCCCCCCATCACTCCCAAGCTTAGGCCTGTCTCAGAATGCTTCACAACTTAACAAGTTGTGAGGTCCTTTGAGACCAGTGACTGTACCTTTTCTTTTCTAATCTTGGCTTTCCTAAGACTCCACATAAGGGTTGGCACTCAATACATATTAGAAAAATGAATGAATAAATGAAAACAAATTAACTACTTCAAAAAATTCCTATTTATTCTTCACATGAAGCTTGTAATCAGAGCAAAAATTAGTTTCAGATCATGAAAGAACTAAGGTCCAGTTAGGTGAACTGATTTGCTTGGCTAAGATAAAAGCAGAAAAATACCTGCAATATTCTGGGTTAGATCCCAGGTCTTCTACGAGTCAGGACTATAACCTGGGTCTTATCTCCCACTTCTATACTCTTTCAATTGTATTTGCTTACTAGGTATGTTGCCTGAAATTTATGGGTTTTGCAGCAGTGATACTTTACTGATCTGCAATAATATCTTGAGCCAGATATAGGTCCTTGATGTCATGAAATAGTAATTATTGCAACATAAGGAAAAAGAAGTGTGCACTGTGTTTTTGGAGGTTTGTTCCCTGTTATTAATTCAGGTGCTGAAGGTTGTGACACTTGTCATCTGAAAGATAATTTTCCTCAGATTTAATAATTGCAGTTAAGTCTCAGATTTGATTTTAATTTCAGACCTTGATGTCATGAAGTATTAATTATCTCCATTACCTACTGATAATATTCCTGCAAACATGCACTTGTTTGATTGGCAGGAATTTTTATTAATTTACAAGGATGAACTCAATTAGAAAAGCTCATTTATCGGCACAATTCCACTTACATACTTACAACGTAGAATGGAGCAAAATCCTAGCCAACTTACAACTGCAAACATAGGGGGTCAAGCCATGTGAGTAGGGTGGCCACAGCTGACTGACTCTAGCAGAGATTGATTGACATACATTTCCTTGTCTGATCTACCTGATTTTGCTTTAAAATGAGTGAGTAAAACCTTTGGGACTAATTAAGATTCTTATAGTAAAGTAATGAGAGAGATTTTCCATGTTGACTTGACAATTTTCCCCCTCCACTTCCATGCCTAGGATTTTTCTTGGGCCTGGCATAGTCACACTTCATTTAAGGAACTACATTTGTTTCAATGGTGCTTTAATCACACGCAACAAAAAAAAAAAAAACAAAAAAAAAAACCAAAAAAAAAAACTTGATGAATGCTAATATTTTATGTTAAGTGAGTCGGTTCCTCATAGCTACTCACTGTACATCCAAGAAAGAAAAAAATGACTACATCAATGAGGTGTCACACTATCCTTTGATGGGGTAGAACCCTTGGGTTTTGAGGCAGCTAACCCTGGCCTGTCACTTACAGGAGTAACATAGTTTGACTTGGATAAATTCCTCCTGATGAAATTAATATTTATGGCATTAAAAGAGAGTGATTTATCCTGAGCTGGATTCTCGAACTCAAGAATATGGTAGGCATTATATCTTGACCTTCCTACTGAAGCATATCTTTATTAAATGAGTTTGTGGGAACAGTACATTCTGGTTCTGCATCAGTAGAACCAGAGAAAACCCCATGCTTAGGATCAGGGAATAACAATGCAGAATAATAAAACAAACAAACAAAAAATACCAACAATGCCTTTTACTTACAGAGTTCCTCCCAAAGGAGTACAGCTGCATTGTATGCCTACACACAGCCAAGCCATAAAACCCTACAGAGTGCTCAAAACAAACAAACAAATATAATAAAAATTCAGTCCTCCTCTATCTACAGGGCAAACGGGAGTTTGGGGGATAACGTCCAGCTAGAGTAAAAGCCCTATCTTAGAGATTCCTAAATCAGTTTAGAAGAGGGAACAATTGTTATTTGTGATTTAGGGCTACAGCAAACATCATATTTTTACTTTAAATATTTGCCTTCAAAATCACTTTAGACTGTGCTGTAATAAAAGGAGCTGAATTATTTTTCTACAAAGGTAACTGTATAGGCTTTACAACAACAACAGCAAAATCATGTTATTAGAGTCATTTTCAAGCACCTTTAAGGACAGTTACAAGGCAGTTGCTGGAAACACAGCCCTGGAACAGAGCTTTGCACCCTTCCACTCCTTCTTCTGTCAATCTTCTTGCTGTACTAGCCAAACTGCCTCTTGGGTCTGTCAGTTACTGGTTGCTGTATTTTAAATCTTTGTGTCCCCTGCAAAATTCATATTGAAACGTAATCCCCAATGCAATAGTATGAAGAGGTGGGACCTCAAGTGAGAATGTCTAGTGGAAGAATTATAAGGAAAATTAGGCCCATATGCCCATATCCCTATAAAGTGTTCAATAATATAATGTTAAATGTTTCACAGATTTCTCAGTGTCTGCTTTTTTTTTTCTTTTTTTTTTTTTTTCCTTCTTTCTTTCTTTGAGATGGAGTCTTACTCTGTTACCCAGGCTGGAGTGCAGTGGCACAATCGTGGTTCACTGAAGCCTTGACCTCCCCAGGCTCAGGTGATCCTCCCACCTCAGCCTCCACACCTGGCCTTTTTTTTTTTTTTTTTTTTTTTTTTTTGTGGAGGAAGTGTTTTGCTGGGTTTTGCCAAATCACTCAGGCTAGTCTTGAACTCCTAGGCTCAAGCAATCCACCCACCTCCCAAAGTCCAAAGTGCTAGGCTTCAAGCATGGGGCCCCAAACCTGGCCTCAGTATGTCTGAAGCATTAGTTTTTTTGTTGTGGTGAATATCCAACGAGAGATTGCCTACACATCTCTCTACTAGAGCTAAAGATTACTCACAAAATTTGTTCAACAACACTTTAAAAAATGTTGCACTGCTTATGATGTTATTCCCACAAAACCTAGGCATGATTTTGTCCTTGGTTTAAGGGAGTATAAAATATTTAAGATAAATGTATTTGTTCATTTATTACACTTATTCATGTAATATAGATTACTGCAATGCTAGGTGCCCCAAGTCATGTAAAATACAGATTTAGTTCTTGCCCTTGCAAAGCTGGCAATCTCCCTGATGAAACAAATTGTATACATAAAAGTAGAATTCAGGGTATAATGAGAGCTCTGTTTCATATGCTGGCAGCATCTGTAAGACTGGACAAACAGAAAACCAAGTTTTGACTCTCTCAAAGACACTGGATCCTGCCAAATGTTGGTGGCCTGTACTAAGTTTATCAAGTTTCTGTCTCTTTGATTTCCACTTTCCTCTGAATTGCGTAATATCAACTTCTTCCCAGTTCTTACCCACTGCCATGATTCCGAGATATGTTTCCCTAGAATTTAGGAATAGTCAATAAATACTTAGGTAATCAGATTTAGTTTCACACTCCAAATCTATTTCTGCTCCTCAATTTTATATTGCTGATATTCCACCCTTAACCTGTGTGTGCTCCTCTGTATCAGTGCTTGTATGGTAGAAATATGAGCCATATATGTAATTCTAAATTTTCTAATAGCCATATTAAAAAGTAAAAAAAAAAAAAAAAACAGCTGAGATTAATTTTAGCAGTATATTCTTAACTCAAAATATCAAAAATGTTATTTCAACAAGTAACCATTTCAAAATTATGAAAATGGTACATTGCATTTAGTTTTGCGCAAAGTCTTAGATATCTAGTATATATTTGACACTTAGGGCACATCTTAATTCAGACCAGCCACATTTCTGGTATTCAATAGCAATGTGTAGCTAGTGGCTACCTTGTTGGACAGCATAACTTTAGAACAATGGTTTTAAAAGATGATGCCTGGACTGCTGAGAGTTTTTTAGAAATACAAATTCTCAGTATCCATCTAACAGATTCTAGGATTCTAGGCTGGAACCCAGCAATCTGTTCTGTGTTTGTTTGTTTGAGACGGAATCTCGTTCTGTTGCCAGGCTGGAGTGCAGTGGCATGATCTCAGCTCACTGCAATCTCTGCCTCCCGGGTTCAAGCAATTCCCATGTCTCAGCCTCCCAAGTAGCTGGGACTACAGGTGTGCACCACCACGCCTGGCTAATTTTGTTTTTTAATTTTATTTTAGTAGAGACAGGGTTTCACCATGTTGACCAGGATAGTCTCGATCTCCAGACCTCGTGATCTGTCCGCTTTGGCCTCCCACAATGCTAGGATTACAGGCGTGAGCCACTGATCCCAATCTGTTTTTACAAGCCCTGCAGGAGATTTTGACTGCTTTGAAAATTTGAAAACCACTGCTCTAGAAATTCAGGAAAACTTATTGTAGGTAGGGTACTTAGGCAGAAGAGTCATTTCCATATCATAATGTCTCACTGAGATAGTTCACCAAAACAACTGAAAAACAGAGGTCTTTTATAATTTACAGCAAAAATGATTGAATTAACTATGTTTTTTTGTTTTTAAATTTAAGGTCGTTTCACTCATATTTTCTTAAATACTGATACTTACAACATTGGTCTTTATTTTGAACAAGAATTAAGTTCAGCTCAAGGGCAAGGAACGTGTTGTGTATTTGTGGAAAGTAAACAAAATCAGGCTGGGCAGGACCACCATGTGACAGGCTGGGCATGCCAGGCTGAAGTGTTTGGATTTTGTCCTGCAGAGAGAAAATGATACTATTTCTGCTCCAGTCAGTGGTTTCTTGCTCTCTGCCTGACACCAACTCCCTCAGAGGGCAAAATCTCTCCTGGGAAATGCAAATAGCTTTGTTTTCTTTGAGATAATTGCTTATTTTGAATAATGTACGCTGTGCATAAGTAATGAGTGGAGAGACAGTGTGCAAACACGCCTTTGCTTTTCTTCAACTGCCTCCTACTCGGGCACTAGAAGAGTGATGCTGGGGTGGACAAGCCCACCTCCCCAACAGCAGTCCCATTGTCTCTGCACTGACACATCAGCATTGCTACCACACAGTCTCTCTGCTGGGCTGGGAACAGCCGGCTTCAACCTGCTGCCTTGTTTACTAAATGGAATCAGCAGATAATTTCACGGTGGTATAGACAGCATGAAAATCCCACTCAAGATTCATAAATCCTGCTTTAAATTCGGCCAGCTTGTACACAAGCTGCCCTCTCAGCTCTTTCCAGTTGGAAGCTGCAGTCACGCCAAGAATGGAGGATGGAGTTAGAGACAGAGAAGTACATGCCTAGTCTGACTACCTAGTCCCAGGGAAGGATGCAGAGACAGAGGTGATTTGGGCCAGGTAAGTGGAGAGAGAGACGTTCATCACAAGACTCAGTCACAAAGTGGAGGGAATGCAAGTCATAGGGCAAACAGCTGTGGTCTGAGGATCAGGATCACTGAGGTCTTATTGGATAAATCTGCTGATCAGGTGTCACAGGCCAAGAGGAGGGTAAGCTTGTTCTCTCCTCTGAATTTATTTAACTCCTGATAAAACATATGCTTTAGGGGATATCCCAGAGGTTTAGATGAAAGTTCTGAATTTGGGAAGACGAAGATAAAAGGAGTGAAGGTTAAGATGAGCCAATTGGAAAGAGTCACGCCATGAGAAAGAAGAAATGTAATGCCAACTGAGCTCCTGAAGTGCGGACGTCTGATCTATATCCATTTTTAATCTTTGAGTCTCCACAGTTTTCAGCATACAGGATGTTTCGTGAGTGCTTAAAAATCACAATTTCAGGCCGGGCGCGGTGGCTCAAGCCTGTAATCCCAGCACTTTGGGAGGCCGAGACGGGCGAAACACGAGGTCAGGAGATCGAGACCATCCTGGCTAACACGGTGAAACCCCGTCTCTACTAAAAAATACAAAAAAACTAGCCGGGTGAGATGGCGGGCGCCTGTAGTCCCAGCTACTCGGGAGGCTGAGGCAGGAGAATGGCGTAAACCCGGGAGGCGGAGCTTGCAGCGAGCTGAGATCTGGCCACTGCACTCCAGCCTGGACGACAGAGCCAGACTCCGTCTCAAAAAAAAATTTAAAAAAAAAATCACAATTTCAGGCTGAGTGTGGTGGCTTACGCCTGTAATCCCAGCACTTTGGGAGGCTGAGGCAGGTGGATCATGAGGTCAGGAGTTTGAGACCAGCCTGACCAACACTGTGAAACCCCATATCTACTAAAAATATGAAAATTAGCCAGGTGTGGTGGCGTGCACCAGTAATCCTGCTACTCAGGAGGCTGAGGCAAGAGAATTGCTTGAACCTGGGAGGCAGAGGTTGCAGTGAGCTAAAATCACCCCACTATACTCCAGCCTGGGCAACCAAGCAAGACTGTCTCAAAAAAAAAAAAAAAAAAAAAAAGAAAAGAAAAAGAAAAAAATCACAATTTCAATGAAAGTCTTCTAGTTCCATTGAAACGCACACACACTTAAAAAAGACATGACCTATGTATTAGGAGTCATTATTAGTAGGCAAAGTATTCTGTTTCTTCCTTGGACTGAATGGAATTTTTTATTAAGCAGCCATTGCAATTGAAATGGGTCCGTTTTGCTGGAGAATTTCTTGAGAAGCTGTGGGCAGAGTGACCACAGAAGGGCTAGCATCGTGTGGCAGTGACTGAGGTCCTGCTCCATTTTATGCTCTATTCAATGTGTTCACTCTTCTTAGGCAAGCATAGCAGTCTAATCAGCCTAAAAATTGAGCTCCATAAATTTGGGGAAAAAAAATCCATGAATTTAGAAAAACAAATCAATGGAGAATTGGTGGTTTTAACCCACGTTAAAAGTGAGTATTTAGAGATTCAAGGACAGATGGGCTGGCATCATATTCTTACCTTGGCAAAATCTCTGAGCTATGAGATATTGCCATTGGACAAAGTGGAAAGACCACTGATTGAGGAAAGTTTCTTTTTATTTCCTTTTTGGCCATTTTGTGTTTATTCAGAATAGTTCGTAGAAACAACCTTCAAATTTTAAAGCAAATATAACCATGAGCATTTCCCTGAAGCTAAATCCAAGACCACACATCTACACATCTTTATTTCTCAATTGCATAACTTTGGAGATAGTGTTTTCTGTGTGGAAAAGGAGTCCAGACTAATCTGTGACTTTTCTTGAAAAACTGCAAAATGATTGAGATGGTTACTACAATATATCATTCTTACTAGTCTACATTAGCCTGTTTGGGCTACCATAACCAAATACCACACAGTAGATGGCCTTAACAACAGAAGTTTATTTCCTCACAGTTCTGGAATCTGAACATCTGAAATCAAGGTGCTGGTCTGATTGGTTTCTGGTTGGTCTCTTCTTGGCCTGCGGATGGCTGGCTGCCTTCTAGCTATGTCCTCCCATGACCTTTCATTGGCACCTGCATACAGAGAGAGAAAGAGTATGAGAGCTCTCTGATGTATATTCCTATAAAGACATCAATTATATGCAATCAGGGCCCCATCTTTATGATCTCATTTAACCTTAATTAGTTCTTTTGAGTCCCAGTCTCCAAATATAGTCACATTGGGGGTTAAGATTTCAACACAAGGATTTTGGGAGGAAACAAACATTGAGCCTTTAACGGGATATATTCATATGTCATGGAAGGAGCAAGAGCTTGTCCTAATACCATACCGTATATGGTGGGTAGACTTTAGGGTAGGGTTACTCCATAGAGTGAAGATCATTAATGTTTATCTAGGGTCACAGTTTCTAAAATATCAGTGATAGAGTATAAGAACATGAAATCTGCTGACTATGGATAGTGATTTCCAGTGAAAATGGTTGCCCCTGACCTCAGAGTAGAGGCTGAGCTAGACTGGATTTCAGAGTTTCTATCCACCCTGTCTTGGGATCATACTATTGATCAAATAAGCCTTGCTAGGAGAAGAAACACTAAGCCCTAGCAAGTCTGCCGAACTCTAATCATCAGGGAATGGATTAAAGCCAACAGATGAAGATTAAAAGACGGCATTACCATTCTTAGACATTCTTGGGTAAATTACAAAATTCAATTTAGAGGGACTCAAGGGCCGATTGTCATACACCTATTGGTTGCTGAACACTTATTCTTGTGGTAGAGAAGCCTTCACCTTGCCTCCAAGGGACAGGGTGAATCATGCATGTTCAAATTGCATTGCTTAGTTTACAGGCAAATGAATGTGTCTGCCAGCTGCCTGGACTAGAAAAAATGACGTGTCTCATTTACATAGCAAAGGGGAACAGTGAAGGGTCTTGATAAAATATAGGTGCTATTGCCCAGGTCTGAGTGCAACAGACATGAAAGAGACGTGGCTGGTGATAAGAAGTGACAAATTCTAGGAGAAAAATATTTATTTGGAAGATACTCACTTTCTGCAAAAAGGTTAGTTGAAACATCTGAGCGAATGTACTGTAAACTGTTAAACTATTTCCTAAACAAAGGGAGTGCATAAACGGCACAATGATTGTTTTTGGTTGGTGCATTGTGTATTTTAGGTTACAGCTTGTTTGTAACTGAAAGCAAACTGTAGCAATGTGATGGATTTGCCTATGTGTGAAATGGATCTTCAACAAGGGAATCACAAAACGTTTACACTTCTAGACATGAGCACTCCCAACACACTGTAGTCTGCCTTTCCAATTTCATCCAACTGTGATGGAAGGAAGAAAAAATTCCATAACATCAATGTGCACTTAATTGTCAGAGGGAAATAAAATTACAAAGTTTAGTAATACCATAAAAATCTGTGCTGTTATGCAAGAATCTAAAATTGCATGCTCTCTAAAGGAAAATCATTACACTATAGGGACTCACAAAAGCTTTCCAAACAGAGCTGCATAATCTCACAGTTAAGAGAAGTTCCTTCTGGTTGAAAGAGACTAAAAACAAAACAACAAAAAAAGCAGTCATTGTCAGGTTGTAACGGTGGAACGATTCAAGGTGACTGTGGGTCATTTTGCTGTTTTGAGCCTGTGGAGTTGGGAATGTAAGGGTGAAGATAATGTGTTTTATATGTATAAATTTAAACTGTGCTCTATTATTTGATTTGAACTCCAATTAGCACATTCTTTTACATTCTAATAGGTGGTTCAATCATCTTTTTTTTTAGAAAAGCAATGGGATTCTCTTAAAGGTGGCCATAATTTGGGGGGTGAGGGGAAGAAACAACACAAATAATTAGCTCATATAATTAAGGTGATTTTCCTAAGGATAGAAGCCATGTGTCTTCTCATTTAAAGGAGGGTGGGGTGAAAGGGCACTGGGTTTTGTTAATGCATCTTCTGATGTAGAATTTAAGCTTTATTCTATACACGGGGATGTAAAATGACATATTCTGGGTCTCTGGATGTAGGGAAATGCTATTGGGGTTTCAAGGTACTGCTTTGGGTTTCTCTTCTCTCTGCTCTTCTCTGTCTAAACTGGCTATTTACTGTTAGATTCCCAAGAAATCACCTATCAGAAGCAGAAGAGTAAGCTCAACTATGCAGCTTACAGAAGTACAGGCATCACCATTACCAACGTAATTATCTTAAATTCTTTGACAGCATGTCTTGCCTCAGTCAAGGCTCCTCCAT
Organism: Chlorocebus sabaeus; assembly: GCF_047675955.1. Lineage (NCBI taxonomy): Eukaryota > Metazoa > Chordata > Mammalia > Primates > Cercopithecidae > Chlorocebus > Chlorocebus sabaeus. The sequence goes on from NC_132917.1 coordinate 21,508,512, forward strand.
CTGTGCAAAAATTTTGCCCTGCTCACGTATCTCAGTGTGATTCAGTGGAGAGAAAATGGCTTTGGACTCAGACTACACTGGATTGTAGGATTGACTCCACTTGTTAGCTCTAGGATGTCAAGTACTCTTTTGAATTAATGTTATCTTAGTTTTCTCCTCTGTAAATTGGAGAAAATATCTATTTTATTAGAATCAAGGAAAAAAATGCACATTTCTTTCCTTTGTCTTGGCAGTAGATTTAAGTCTGCGGGCAATGAACAGTTACCAGAAGGAGGAAACTCAATTCTGGCAACAGTGAGTACAAAGAAAAAAGTACCAAGTATTAATGGCCATGGCGTTTAAGGTCAATTTAATACAGAATTACAAGTAGGCCCGCTAAGTTTTTTATAAGTATATCCCATGCAATATTTGGCACACACTCATAGTTTAAAAAATTGTTGTTTATCTGAAATTCAAATTAAACTCTGTGCCCTGGTATTTAATTTGGCAACACTAATCACAAAGTAAGTGTCATGGATATGTGGCAAAAAGGCTGAATATCAGTGTGAAGGTCAGCAGGCCAGGTTGATACACATGGAGAAACTGCCAGCTGATTATTACTGGATTGAAGCACTAAATACGAAGGTACTTGCTGAGATGCTTGCAAGAATCAGGTTTAACTAATCAGTATGACATGTTAGCACTTAGCCAGATAAAGAATTGATAATTGCTAAGAGATCATAATTATGATACTGTGTTTAATCGGAAATTAATTTGTAGCAAGAGATTACTAATGTTGATTTATTATACCCAGTTACAAGATGTATGTGGATTACCTTGAACCAACTGTTTGTAGCTTAGGAAGGGAGAATCTACCACATGAAGGATTTACTCTCACCTTAGGAAATAAACATGAAGGGAACAGGCCACTTAATTACAGGACATCACTGGGCAGCATTAGAGCATGGAGACTCTCAGGTGGACAGGTTCTGTGATCCTAAGATATTCTGGATCTCTGAAGGCTTGCCGAGGCCTGGGCCTCTTGGATAGCCACTGGGGGACTAGATGGGGCCGTCCTAACAACTCTTCTGCAGGAAGTGGTACTAGTGTCTTTTCTCTCTCTCTCTCTCTCTCTCTCTCTCTCTCTCTCTCTCTCTCTCTCTCTCTCTCCCCCTCCCTCCCTCCCTCCCTCCCTCTATCATTTGATAAATTTAAATTAAAGCACACACTGAATGCCAGCCCAGATCATCCAACACCTATTTTGAGAACTGCGCACTTACTATGTTTCTGCTGGTGGTATGTGTCTTTCATCTGGGATTGTGCCCTCATTAGATTAGTGCCAAGAGACCTGAATGGCTTTTGGGTATTGCATTCTCACTTGCAGTAAACAAGTAGGGACATCTGTCCCAATATGTGATATTGATTTTTTTTTGCCTTTCATATGGATATAAAATTGTATTTTCATGTCCATTTCTTTGTACACTGGTGAGTTTGACAGTTTCTTCTTATACTTATTAGTCATTTTGTCCTCTTCATTTATTACCTGTGAATATCTTCGCTTGCATTTCTGTTGCGGCTTCTGACCTTATATACTAGATATGGTCTTAAAACTTTTAAACCTGATACTTATCTTCTCCCTGCTATCATGTTTCCCTCTCTTAATTGTGCCAACAATGTCTTTTAATGAACAGAGTTCTTCATTTCTATGTAACTATATCTATTAATATCTCTATATTGTATAGGCTTTTGGCATATTGTCAAATACCTATCTCTCCACTCCTGGGTATTACAATTATTTTTTTTTCCTGTTACATCTTAGATGTTTTTTCACATTATATATTTAATCTGTACCCCACCATTATATATGATGTTAATCAGGATACATGATTTTTCTCCTTATTTTTTTTTTTTGATTTTTCTCTTTATTGTAAGTTTGTTTCCATTATGCCATTCTAAACAATATGCTGCTTTCATTTTCATTATTTATCAATTAAGCATGCTATTTCTGAGCTATTTTAATACACTGGTTCCTTTGTTGCTGTGCCAATATCAGCCTTTTAAATTACTACGGCCTTATAATAAGTCTTAATAACTGGGTGGAGTTAGCATTCTCTTTTTATTTTTATTTGATAAAATTGTAATAGCTGTTCATGGGCCTAAATTCTGGCATAAACATTTTTAAAATGAGTTTGACAAATTTCTCCAAAATTCAACCCAGAAATTTTAATAGAAACCATTTTTATTTGTAGCTTAATGTGAAGACTTTCTATTTTTGTAACAATTTGTATAGAATAGGAATTAACTTCTTCATGGAAGTTCAGTGGAGTTCGCCTATAAAAACACTTGGACCTGCAGCTTTGAGGAGGATGGATTTTACCTACTGTTTTGTATTTTAAATGTCTATGATCAGTTGAATATTTCTATTTTTTCTAATGTCATTTATTTTGGGAAATGTATTTCATCTACTTTTTTTTACTACTTTATTAATCTATTAAATGTATTTTAATCCATTTTTGTCGTTAGCAATTTTGTTCTTTTCAATATATATTTTTAAAATATGCTATCTCTTTTTTCTTGAGTTATATCAGAAGTGTACAATATTAGTGTTTTCCAAATATCAGTATTATTAACTTTATTTTCTTAATGCACTGTTTCATTGAAATCTGCCCTTAGATTCCTTTTTTTTCTGATTTGATTTTACTCGTTGATTGTTTTCTAACTACTTATGTTGTCTTCTTAGCTCATTTAAAACATGTATTTACTGACAACTACAATTAAATTTAGTGCATAAGTTGGGTCTTACAAATTTTCAAATTTATAACTGTTCAGTTCTAATTTTCCATGATATGCTTTATGAGCATAGGGTTATTTACTAGTTTACCAGCATGATATTCTGTTTGCAGACACATGGAATTTTTAATGCTATCTGTTGTTATTAATTTCTGCTTTTGAGGAGGTCATAGGAAATAGTATGCATGGGTTTACTGTCTTTTTTAAAATTTGGTTTTATCTTTTTCTCCATTTCTTTCTACTTATTTTAATAATTTTTGTGGTTTTCTTTTTGTATTGCATCATCAATTTTCTAAATGTCATATGTGTACTCAAAAAGAATATGTATTGTTTCTTGGGTGCAAAGCTCTAGACTTGTCTCATAGATTGATTTGATTTCTATATGATATCTGTGTTTTTTATATTTCTGTTCCCTTTAATATTTCTGACCCCTCCTGGGTCTATCGATTTCTGAGAACAGTGTGATAAAATATCTAGCAAGAATTCACAGGGTCTCTATATCTTTCTCTGGTTTGGCTTTATGTATTTTGAAATTGTTATAGTCATAACTATTTATAATTTATTTTCTTGACCAATTGTACTTTTTACCACTATGATGAACCCCTTTGATATCTTGTAATTTTTTGTCTCAAATTATATTTTGCTAGATATTAATAATACTCCTTCAGATGTCTTTTGATTATGTTTACATGATGTATTTTTTCCATCTTTTCTTTTCAGTTCTTATTTTCAAATCATTACAGATAATACATTTTTTCATCTTTCTTTTTAATTTCAGTCTGAGTTATTGTCTTTTCATTTGTGAATTTGATCTGGTAATATTATAGATTAATATTATATTAGAATTTGTTTCTGTTCTTTTATTTTACATTTTTCCTTTAATGTCTTTTGTTTACTTTTTTCTTTTTCCCTTTTTGCATTGGTCATGAAAGGTTTTCTTCTGATGGTTTTAAAATTATATACTGTACTTTTGTTTTTATATTATCTTTATGTAAAGAACACTTCTCATGTTTATGTCTATGTTAGTCTCTTAAATTTATTATCTGTATCTCTTCCCTAATCACACAGGAAAGGTATCAGACTCTCAAATCCTTTTGGCCTTTCCACCTACTTCATCTCTACTGAATTTTAGTTCTGGGTTTGTGTCACAATATAGACTACTATTCTTCTCTCATCCTAGTTTCAAGACACAACTATGATCTTTGCTAAAATACTGAAGTATCCTTACTTCTCATACAGGTTGCCGTATCCACCTGGTTGTAGTTTTCTTATTTGAATGACTCTCTCGAGTATTTTTCCAAGTGGATTTTTGTATCCCTAATCTTCCGAGGCTGACATGCTTGAGAATATTTTTACTAACCTCCCTGTCGCAATTTAGCTAAAGAAATAATAATTCTGAAATCTGAGGTTGATCTCATTCAATTTCATTATAGAGAACCAGAATTTTTTTCTGGAGATGTCTCTGTGTTTACTATTTCTAATGTGTTTAGGTAGGGATATTTTCTTACTCATCCTAATTAGAACTTTTCAGGCCCTTTCAGTCTGAAGTCTCACATCTTGTTTTAATTTTAGGAATTTTATCCTCATTCATTTTTGCAAATATTTCCTTTCCTGTGTGTATTACTTTTTGTTCCTCAGAAACTCCTACAGAGGTTGGGACTTCTACATTTATCTCTGTTATGTATTGCTTAACTTTCCTCTTGCATCTTCTTTTTCTTAATCCTGTTTTGTATTCTGAGAGTTCGTCAATCTGATCTTTGAGCTTGCTCATTCACTCTTTCGTTATACTCATCCTATTTAGGCCATTTAAAATATTTCAGCTACTATATTCTGCATACTTAATATTTCCAACTTTTATGATTTATTGCTTTTGCTTTATATTAATACCCTCTCTCCTATCTTTGAGAATATTTATTGTGCTTATTTTATATTCTTAGGCCATCTGGTCCAATAAGTCTGTTTTATATACCATATGCTGTTTAGTTTGTAGTATTTCATGTATAATAATAGTATTCTTCAGGTGTGTAAAAATTTGGCATGCTACTTCATTTTCCTAATAGTTACCTTTTATGGCAATAGCCAGGCACAAATTTGAGACCATGTTGGACATCTAAAGGGAGGCAATAAACCTCAAATTGGAAAAACCTAACACTTATGGTGGACATAGCTTAGATGACCCCCAATAAGTCATGTCCTTATAAATATCGTCCCTTCAAGTGCAAGCAGAACCTATGACTTGCTTTTAACCAATAGACCATAGAAAACATGATGGAATGATACCCCTTATCCCATGATTGCTTTTTGTTATATATTAGTCCATCTTAGCAGACTAGAGAGATAGATTCTCCCCTGCTTGTCTTGATGGAACAAGTAGACATGTTGTGAATTGCCTATGGAGAAGGCCATGTGATAGGAAACTGCAAGTGGCTTCCAGAAATGGAGATGAACCCTGGACGAAAGTCAGCAAGAAAATGGGAACTTCAGTCCTATAGCTTCAAGATGACTTCTTCCAGCAACGGAGATTGGAAGTGTACCTTTACCCAGTCAAACCTCTGATGAGACTGCAGGCCCAGTCAAATCTGGATTGCTACCTGATGAAACTCTAGAGCAGAGGACCTATTTAAACTATGCCTGTACTTCATGACATGCAGATACTGTGAAATAATGAATAGGTGCTGTTTTATGCCTCTAAGTTTGCAGCGATTGGTTATGCAGCAATAGAAAACCAGTACAGCACCCACCCTCTGTTGAGTACTCTTCTTGGCTCCCATACAACCAGTAAACTCTTCTGAATAGGCAGTGCCTTTAAATCATTAGAGGAAAGCACCATTAGGAGAAGGAAGTTGTTTCAGACTGTAATCCATTAGCCATAAAGAGTTGAGAAAATGGGGAGATTGGGTAGATGTCCTCAGATGGATAGCAAACTCCCACCTGTTCTCGTCACTACCACTCAGGTATAAATTCTCAAAGTCTTCATCATGTTATTCATGTTTTAGACAACAACACACTTTACTGGGGTATTTGGTTACCCTTATTTTTCAGATTTCATGGAATATCATCTAGGATTTCTTTTAGGGTTTTTAAAGAAGGGTTTTATTATTGATGCCATCATCTGCATCCTAAAATTAAAAAAAAAAAAAACCAATGTTACTTACTGTAGGATTGAAGTTATTTTCCTTCAACACTTTGAAAATGCTAATCTTCTCTCATCTGTTTTTTGTGTTGATATTGAAAAGTTTTGTATCAATCTGAATGTTTTTCACTTAAAAATAACTGCATTATCAGAAAGCAGTTAGGATATTGTCTCAAATTTTCCTATAATATACATACATGTGCATTTTTCTTTATACAATTTTGTACTTTTTAAGGTCTCTTAGGTGTTCATATTTTTAATTCTGAGAACTTTCTTCTGATTCTACTTTTATCTATTTCTACCTCTTAATTTATTTGTTTTACTTTCCGGTACTGTTACGATTGGTTGGTGACCGTTGTGTCTCTATCTTCCATATTTAAAAACTTCTTTGTTATATTTGCCATTATGTCATACTTTTCTGATGCTTTCAAAATAAGTTCTTAAATACAACCTTTCTATTAACTTCATCAATTCTGATAATTATTCATCCTGTAATATATTTTGTGTATTTATGTTATATATTCAATAAATCTACTTGTTTCTTTTTGATTATTGCTTAGCTTATTATTGATTAATGTCATCAGTATATCCTGCCTTATCTCTTTTAAGATATCATGTTTATTTTAAAATGGTAATCTCTGCATTACATTTATTCAGAACCACGGAGTATACACTGTTAGGTATGTTGCCATTCCATTGTAAAGATTGTGCTGAGATGATTTATTTTTCTCTTTAAGATCATTTACCTTAGCCATTTGTAGTTCCCAGGGGATAAGGACCTCTGTTCTATTTTATTGACTTTAGTGTTGTTGGATGGTGCTGACATATCCATTTACTGTGTTACCACCAGTCTTTTCTTCTTCTTAGGAAAACCCTGGTACTTCTCCAAGAATTTCTTTGCTTGGCTGTAACTACCTACCTTTAAGGTTTAGAAGAGAAGATAATTATGCTCAGCACCTGCCATTTCTCAGAGCATTTTATCCACTCCTAACTCAGCAAGGGCTTCTGCACTGTGTTGTTGGTATCTTGTGAACAGAACAATACTTAGCATAATTTCTTTTTTTCATAAGTTATTCAGGTACAGGTGGTATTTGGTTACATGAGTAAGTTCTTTAGTGGTGATTTGTGAGATTTTGGTGCACCCATAACCTGAGCAGTATACACTGCACTCTATTTGTAGTCTTTTATCCCTTGTCACCCTCCCTCTCTTCCCCCCAAGTCCCCCAAGTCCATCGTATAATTCTTACACCTTTGCGTCCTCATAGCTTAGCTTCCACAAATCAATGAGAACATACAATATTTGATTTTCCATTCCTAAATTACTTCACTTAGAATAATAGTCTCCAGTCTCATCCAGGTCACTGCAAATGTTCTTAATTCATTCCTTTTTATGGCTGAGTAGTATTCCATCATATATATCACAGTTTCTTTATCCACTTGTTGATTGATGGACATTTGGGTTGGGTCCACAATTTTGCAATTGTGAATTGTGCTGCTAGAAACATGTGTGTGCCAGTTTCTTTTTTGTATAATGACTTCTTTTCCTCTGGGTAGATACCTAGTAGTGGGATTGCTGGATCAAATGGTAGTTCTACTTTTAGTTCTTCAAGTAATGTCCACACTGTTTTCCACAGTGGCTGTACTAGTTTACATTCATTCCCACCAGCAGTGTAGAAGTGTTCCCTGATCACCGCATCCACATCAACATCTACTGTTTTTTTTTTTTTGTTTTTGTTTTTGTTTTTTTTTTTTTTTTATTATGACCATTCTTGCAAGAGTAAGGTGGTATTACATTGTGGTTTTGATTTGCATTTCCCTGATCATTAGTGATGTTGAACTTTTATTTTCGTGTGTGTTGGCCATTTGCGTATCTTCTTTTGAGAACTGCCTATTCATGTCCTTAGCCCACTTTTTAATGGGATTGTTTGTTCTTTTCTTACTGATTTGTTTGAGTTCATTGTAGATTCTGGATATTAGTTCTTTGTCAGAACTATAGATCGTGAAGATTTTCTCCCACTCGGGGTTGTCTGTTTGCTCTTCTGACTGTTCCTTTGCCATGCGAAAGCTCTTTAGTTTAATTAGGTCCCAACTATTGATCTTTGTTTTTATTGCATTTGCTTTTGGGTTCTTGGTCATGAAATCCTTGCCTAAGCCAATGTCTAGAAGGATTTTTCCAATGTTATCTTCTAGAATGTTTATATTTTCAGGTCTTAGATTTAAGTCTTTAATCCATCTTAAGTTGATTTTTGCATAAGGTGAGAGATGAGGATCCAGTTTTATTCTCCTACAGGTGGCTAGCCAATTATCCGAGCACCATTTGTTGAAAAGGGTGTTCTTTCCTCACTTTATGTTTTTGCTCACTTTGTCGAAGATCAGTTGGATATAAGTATTTGAGTTTATTTCTGGGTTCTCTATTCTGTTCCATTGATCTACGTGCCTATTTTTATACCAGTACCACACTGTTTTGGTGACTATGGCCTTATAGTACAGTTTGAAATCAGGTAGTGTGATGCCTCCAAATTTTTCTTTTTGCTTAGTCTTGCTTTGGCTATGAGGGCTCTTTTTTGGTCCCATATGAGTTTAGAATTGTTTTTTTTTCTAATTCTGTGAAGAATGATCATGATATTTTGATGTGGATTGTATTGAATGTGTAGATTCCTTCTGACAGTATGATAAATTTCACAATAGTGAGTCTACCCATCCATGAGCATGGGATGGGTTTCCATTTGTTTGTGTCATCTGTGATTTCTTTCAGCAGTGTTTTGTAGTTTCCTTGTAGAGGTCTTTCGACTCCTTGGTTAGGTATATTCCTAAGGAATTTTTTTTTTTTTTTTTTTTTGCAGGTATTGTCAAAGGGGTTGAGTTCTTGATTTGATTCTCTGCTTAGTCATTATTGGTGTATAGAAGAGCTACTGATTTGTGTACATTAATCTTGTATCCACTTTGCTGAATTCTTTTATCAGTTCTAGGACCTTTCTGGAGGAGTCTTTAGGGTTTTCAAGGTAAACGATCATATCATCAGCAAGCAGTGACAGTTTGACTTCTTTACCAGTTTGGATGCCCTTTATTTCTTTCTCTTGTCTGATTGTTCTGGCTGGGACTTCAACATAGAACTCCTCTTCTATGTTGAAGAGGAGTGGTGAGAGTGGGCATCCTTGTCTTGTTCCAGTTCTCAGAGGGAATGCTTTCAGTTTTTCCTCATTCAGTATTATGTTGGCTGTGGGTTTGTCATAGATGGCTTCTATTACACTGAGGAATGTCCTTTGTATGTCGATACTTTGCTGAGAGTTTTAATCATAAAGGGATGTTGGATTTTGTTGAATGCTTTTTCTGCATCTACTGAGATGATCATGTGATTTTTGTTTTTAATTATGTTTATGTGGTGTATCACATTTATTGACTTGCGTATGTTAAACCATCCCTGCATCCCTAGTATGAAACCCAGTTGATCATGATGGATTATCTTTTTGATATGTTGTTGGATTCGGTCTTGCTGCAGTTGAGTATTTGGGGTGTCTCCTGGGTCCTGCAGGAGCAGTCTGCTTTCTTCAAAGTGTCTCTACTTAGCATAATTTTGAAATACAAAAGCCTAACTTGGAATTCAGGCTCTGAGATATACTAGCTGAGGAACTTAGACAATTTTCTCAGCTTCTCTATGACTCTATATTCTTTATGTTAAATGGGATATAGTTGCTAATTGTTAGGATTACTGTGATACTTAAAAGAGGTAATGTATATAAACCAATTAGAACAGTACCTGACACAAATTAGGGCCTAATAAACATTAGCTATAAGTGTGGTTATAGTGCCCAGTACTTGTACATGTTAAGTAAATGTCATTTATTTTGCATACCATTTACACCTATCTACAGAGCCTTATCTGAATCGGTGCACCCATTACTATAAAGATACACCAACGTTTCAAATCTCCAGGACTCACATGTTCTTCTTGTCAAGCTCTAAGATTCTAGCCATCTTGGCAATATGGAATTTTTGGAAAAGACTGTTCATGTATATGAGATAAGATCTTGGTGTATGTATGTGTATATATGTGTGTGTGTGTGTGTATATATATATATATAATCTTAGTATCTTATACCCACCAATTCCTAGCTTTAAGTCCTTAAACATGTGAACCCAAATTCCCCTGTGTACAGGTTAGTACTTCACAGGTTAGTAGTCCTTCACAAGTTACAAAGAAGCTTTACATCCATTATCGCATTTGATCTTATAGATTTTTTTTACAAAAGGTGACAAAAACTTTATCCAAACTATTTTTAAGTGGAAACAAATTCTCAGTCTGGCAGATAAAGTGAAATAAATTCAGGCAGCTTGGGTGTGGCAGACATGCAAAGTCAACCAAGATGCTTAAATTTCTAGTCCAGTGCTCATCTTTCCTGCTCTACTCTTTTCACAAAATCCAGGGAGAAATAGTCAGGAACTTTGCTGGGCCTTCTCTAGAAACTTTACATGGATAAACATAAATGGAATTTTGGATGTTCATCATTTGATTCCATTCCATCATAGCTGAAGCTTAGGTTCATGCTGTTCCCTGCCTTTTCTGCAAAGAAGAGTGCTAGTGCTAATTTGTTTACCTTGAGTGGGCTATACTTGGTGCTGGGCAGTAACCGTGGAAGTAGCCATCACAAAGGACATCAGGATTGAGTGTCCTTTCCTGAAGTTCAAGCTCTAATCAAAGCATCTACATATGTACATTGTGCTGTAAGTCATTCATAATTCATAATACAGTTTCTAACATTTTCTACTTGCTTATTGCTATTGATGCCTAAGTTTGTGCTAAGTTAGGTAATGAACATGGTTCCTCAGAGCTAAACAATTCTATTACCATTACGTAAGTTAGCCCACTAGTGTTTTTTTTTATACTATTGACATTAGGGTGTACTGTCTGTTTATTGGAGAAGTGGGATGTCTATATCTACTGAGAAAATATACCCTTAAGCATCAGTAAGTATGTATTGAGCTCTAACTCCTCAGCCCTATGCAAGACATTGTAGAGGAGAGCCAAAGACTAAGGTACGTGAGGCCATTAGCAACTATGTGTACATTAAATGTGTTTTTCAATGTGTGTATGCATGCAAAAGGAAGTTGAAGTCATAGATTTCATTCCCTCATTAGCTGGACAATAACTTGTCACATGAGGCCATCAATGAATGCTTGCAAAATAAAGGAGGCAAGATCACTCTGAGCAGATAACTATAGCTGGGTCAGGCTTTCTGGAAGAGATAGAACTTGAGATATTTGAATAATGTATGGGGGTGAGGGCAGGCATTCTAAGTGAGGTGCAGAAATAAAAACAAGAAGGGAGTTTATAAAGAAGGAAGGTGAAAAATGTGGGCAGAATATCATCTATTATCAGAATATAGACATTGTATAAAGCACCATTACATTTACAATAGTCACATAATAACTTCATAAAATCTGTAAGCCGTATCTATTTCACTTTGATTTTTGAATGAATGACAAAGCCCTTTTGTGCTGACAAAATATGGTCATTTATTTTTCACTTTTGAAAACTCTAACTAATTCTTTTTATAGCAAAGTATATACACTATCGGAAAAATGTTTACTTTATTTTTGCCCCCTGTGTGCTCTAGTACATAAGCTGAATGGGTTCTTTTGGAAAACACTGTCATGAAGTGACATACAGCAACCAGCATTTCTTGAGCTCACCCACCCAGGGCCATTCTAAGTATGACATTATAAAAGGGGTTGCTACTTGTCTAGGGGGATGGTGTCATTGGCACCCTGTGGAGGGCTAGAAAGTAGAAGACAGGACAAAACTTTCTGCCGTAAAGAAACCTAATGATTCATGGAGGGGTATCAAGTGGGATGAGTAGCTAAAGAGTGTGGATGGCAGGTGTTTTAGCTAAAGAAATGTGAGTTTCATAGTCTTTAAGAACAGACTAGAATGTGTCCATGACCTAGATCAAACAAGGCTGTACAGAAGAGAGTAGAAGGATGGTTACCAGAGGCTAGGAAGCGTAGTTGGGGGGCAGGGTGGAAGGGAGGTGGGGATGGTTAATGGGTGCAAAAGTAAGAATGAATAAGACCTACTGTTTTATAGACAACAAAGTGACTATAGTCAATAATAATGTAATTGTACACTTTAATATAACTAAGAGTATAATTCAATTTTGTGTAACACTAAGGATAAGTGCTTGAGGGGATAGATACCCCATTTGTCCTGATGTGAGTATTATGCAGTGCATTCCTCTACCAAAACATCTCATGTATCTTGTAAATATATATGCCTACTGTGTACCTTCAAAAAATTAAAAATTAAAGGCTATGCTTCAGTTTTAGCAGGGGCATCTTTGATCTTAACATGCATCTGGAATAGGAAATGAGGAGATTGTTAAGAAGTGATTATAGAAGGTGAGAAGGGCTCATGGCATCATCCAAGATTCAAGCACAGTGCAGAGAATATAAGTTTGAGAAGAAACAATGGTCTTTCGAGTTGGTGATCCCTGGCATTGCCAACATGTGCAGTTCCTTCTCCTTGGAAGTTCAGGAGGAGGGCCATGTACAGGTAGCCTTGAGAACTGACTATAATCAGACCATTATGAATATAAGCGAGGTGTATTATTCATTTTAATCATGGTTACACAAATGTTGAGAAAAATCAGGGTTTTTATTAGGCTTCTTTCAGACTCTAATACTTATTCTCAAGACCCACTATCATTTTCTGTGACTTCCCACTTCGAAGGATACCTTATCCTAGTGATGCATATTGGGTATATGAGGTGATCTTATCCTTGGGGTTTATACACAGAGCTAGATGAAACTAAAGAGACACTAAGTGATGTTAGGAATTATTCAGGGTAGGGGAAGGGTGGCAGAGGGTGGGAGAGGTGGCACTGATTCAGGGATTCCCATTTCATCCAGAGCCCTTTCGGTTTATTCAGTTTAATATATTTGCTTTGGGGTATTATTTCAACTGAAGAAATGTATCTGAGATAAGATAGTGATAAAAAGCCAGTGCTGTGGTGGAACCATCTATTGATTTCAGACCTTGTCAGTTCAATCATACAGTGGATCTGATATCTCATTTAATATTTTCTTTCAATTGCTAAAACTGACCAACTGACTTGCAATATTTTCAAAATGTGTATAGACAGTGTGGACTCAATCTGCATATATTCTGTGAGTGGCTGAGTAAATGTAACCGAGCTGGCATTTTAAACTTGATGAGCATTTTGCCAAGCATGGAATAAGAGTAAGTGGAAGCTGAGGTGCAGATGCATCTTCTCTTTAGGCTTACGTGGGAACATCATCCTATAGCAGTTTACACTGAGAATTTACCCAGACTGTTTTTCTTTTTTTTTTCCTTTGAGTCCTGAATAAGGTTGGCTCGTGGCCTGGAAGCTATGCAATTTTTCTTGTTCTGGCAACCTAGGAAGAGAAGGTATTTTGCAACTTAGCTGAGTTGTTTCTTAATGTTTGCAGAGAAATATGTCGTCTTGTAGAAATTTTTAAGTTGAAAAGAAGCATGTTTTCTCAATGTATAGAAATGCCTTTTCCATATCTATACTAGATTTGTATTTGAGTTCAAAAGTAAGACAATGATTTTGTTCCCTGATAATTCAAGAATTCAAAAATTGGTGAGAGCCATACTCCATATGGGACTCCAGTGAAAAGTTGGATTTGCAATAACTAGGGGCGGGGCGGGGGACACAATAAAACCTTCAGTGTAGAAAGAAAAGATTTATCCTCCATATTTACCTTTATTGTATGTCCTGGGGAATAATCATCTTTGACATTTGTAAACTACCTTTCATGGAACAGTCCCACAGGTCTTCCTCATTCAAGAGCTGCTTTCTGAATGTCACTTCTCTACTCAGTGACTCATTAGTATGCCATGGTGGGAGGCCAAGGCCTTTAAATTGGAGAGTACAGTATGATATGCTTAAAGGAAAATCTAAAAAACATCCCTTGGTGGGGAAACTTTGGTACTGGGAGTTCTTGTGCATATAAACTATATTGCCAGCCAGCATAGCTAGTTGGGAGAATGTGCCTTGCAGTGTAACTTCACTCTAGGGAAATTATTAAGTATACTTGTGGGTAATTTCAAGCTATTGGGAACGGTTACTCAAAATCCTGGTTAAACTTCAAACTTTGCTGGTAAAAGAACAACAGCTTGTGACTTACCACAAAGCAAGAGTTTCTTAAAGTGATAATCCCTTCTTGAACAGGAATCACATATGATAAGTGTTCCCAACAGTTCTATTTTTGGAGCAGCTTCCAAAGTGATGAATACAAATTACAACAACCATTATCCCAGCTTATTCATGGTATCATACTGTCCTGAGAAACTACAGTTATGTAAATCAAGGGAATATTGCTTAACATTACTATTAATAAATTACATGCTAGAGCAGCAGTGGCAGTAGCTCACCAAGTTGATGTAACAGAATGTACAAACATGCAGATGATTCATATTCTACAGAACGCAATCTTACTTCAAAGTCATTTGCAATAAAATAAGTCCAATTTTAACTTTCCCTTTTATATACTTTCAATTATACCAGCTTAACTATATGTTTGTCAATTAAATAAAACTTCATATATGTGTGGGTATATACATATATAATCACTTCCCCCCCACACCCTGCTTAAGTTTCTTTAACTAAAAAAAACAGAATTGTCTACTTCCAGGTTCACATTTTTCATTCTACAGCTCCTAAAATGGTAAAACTATTCTGCATTGCCTGTGGTTTCTGTGTATGAAGAAAGAATGATTTTTCATCTTTCACTCACATTCTCAAACTTTTTTAAGGGGAGAAACTCACTTTTTTTTTTTTTTCATTTGGAAACAGCATTCTTTAAAGATACCTTTTCTGTAACTTCTTCAAAATGTGAAATGTGCCTACATGTTTCCTCTCCTTAAAGTTTTCAGTTAGAACCAGTTCAAACCTACAGACTTGATACTTAATAAATAAAGTCAAACATCTTATACTTTTGTTATAATACAATTAACACAAAAATGTGAAGTTAAAAATAGCATGTTTTCAAAGATAAAATTGAGCCAGGACAATTTAATGCACAAATTTATAAAGCAATAATATTTTTTAACTTTATTTGAACCAATTGCTTTTCAATTGTTCGAAGGTGGTTTCAAAATTAGTGTTACTGTTTTAAAACCTCAACTAAATTGAGTTAGATCAAGTAACTCATCTGGTTTTGACCTTTTCCACATTTGGGATTTGGAAGGGACTAAGCCCAATATGTTTCAATCCAATGCAGGAACTATCTGGTCAAATACTCATCTTTGTCTGTCTCCAGTATTTAATCAATTGTATTTATGTAGCTTTAAGTAAACATCTTATTCTATAAGGGAAGGAGAAGTAATCAGGCAAGTAATTGATACTTATTTTATCTTTTACATCCCATTGAAACATACCCGAAGCACTAAAACTCTCATTGGATAGGTTATGGTAGGTTAGATAAAATATCTGTTCCAATACAGTGTCGAATCAATTTCAAGATTTTCCTCATGTTTTAAAGTGAAAATTAGAGTCTGAGACCATAGGAAGGAAGCACAATTTCAAATCCCCATGATGCTTGTAGTCTTGATATGAGAAATTAACTTTGGGGTAAAGTAGTCATTTGCAACTGATACTCCTGGGTGTAAAATGAGTAAGTTATTATATTCACTTCATTATTTGTTGCACAAATATAGTCAACTACTTTAGATTCTAGTTTTGAGGCCGTGGTAATAGCAAACATGCAAGAAAGGAATAAGAGAGTTTCTGCTCTTAATGCATTGATGACCTAGAGTACAAGATAGAAGTATAAACATGTGATTAAAATTCAATATAATACTTCTACATCTTGTCAAGCTAGAGTAACAGTAACTAGATGTACTCATCCAACATTTAGAAGAAAAATAAACTATATATACACAATTTTATTCAAGGCACTGGGCATCAGATAATAAAGCACAGTGATACCTGAGAGATAAAATTACCACAAATCAAAATTCTAGAGATGAATATTATAATGTCTGAGATGAAAATAACTGGTATAGGGTAATAGTAGGTTAGGCATTCAGCATGTTAGGTTAGTAAAGTTGAAATCATAGCAATAGGAGCGATCTAAAATAAAACAGGAAAACACGTAAAAATAAAATAAGAATTAGTAATCTTTGTTACAATTGAAAGTGGCCTAATATATATGCAATGGAGTCAATAAAGAAGGGGAGACAGAACAAAAATATTTGAAGAAATAATGACAGAAAAAGTTTCAAATTAAATTACAACTATCAACCAAGAGATTCAAGAAGTGCAGAAGAACCAAAATAAAAGTAACATAAAGAAAATCACATCAGAATGTATCGTAATCAAATTTCTCAAAACCAATGAACAATTTAAATTTCTAAAAGCACAAAAAAGGAAAGACACATTAGAGAAAGAAGAATAAATATAAGAAGGACAGCAGATTTCTGGTCAGAAGTAGTTTAAGAAGATGATGGTAGAGCAACACTTATTAAAATAAAACTATCAATGTAAATTTTTGTAAACTGAAAGTATCTTTCAAAAGTCAAGGAGAAATAACCTCCAAAACTGTGGAAAACAATCATCAGGGTCTCTTTCTTTCCATGTTAGCATCAACCTAACTTTTTCCGAGCTAACTCAGTTCTTAGTAAAAAAAAAAAAAAAAAAAAAAAAAAAATGTAACTTTTGTTGGAAACAGTCTTTCTAGGGCCACTTCTTTTTTTATTATTATTATACTTTAACTTCTGGGATACATGTGTAGAATGTGCAGGTTTGTTACATAGGTATGCATGTGCCATAGTGGTTTGCTGCACCCGTCAACCCATCATCTGTATTAGGTTATTTTTCTGAATGCTATCCCTCCCCTAGCTCCCCACCCCACGACAGGCCCTGGTGTGTGATGTTCCCCTCCCTGTGTCCATGTGTTCTCATTGTTCACCTCCCACTTATGAGTGAGAACATGCCATGTTTGGTTTTCTGTTCCCGTGTTAGTTTGCTGAGAATGATGGTTTCCACCTTCACCCATGTCCCTGCAAAGGGCATTAACTCATCTTTTTGTATGGCTGCATAGTATTCCATGGTGTATGTGTGCCACATTTTCCTTATCCAGTCTATCACTGATGGGCATTGGGGTTGGTTCCAAGTTTTCGCTATTGTGAACAGTGCTGCAGTAAACATACGTGTGCATGTGTCTAGGGCCACTTCTAAAGATATTTCAGTTCAGCCATTCTTCTGGTGTCAGCATCCCAGGCTCATACTCTATGCTCTTTTCAAGGGAGATGCAAGTAACTATTTTTTAACCATTCAACATTTTCAAAATCTGACTTGAACCTCTTACCCTAACAAGTGTGGCTTTTATTAAACTGCTGACATTTTAGTCTAGAATGTCACTGAAACTTGTGCAGAATAAATGGCTATATTTCCATCTTTTTATACCATGTCTTCTTATGAGCATACATTGGGATATTGTTTTCAGGTAGCTAATTGATATGGTTTGCCTCTGTGTTCCCACCCAAATCTCATCTCAAATTGTAATCCCCATGTGTTGAGGGAGGGAAGTGGTGGGAGGTGATTAGATCATGGGAGCAGTTTCCCCCATGTGATTCTCCTGATAGTGAGTGAGTTCTCTCACAAGATCTGATGGTTTAAAAGTAGCAGTTTCCCCTGCAGTCTCTCTCTCCTGCCACCATGAGAAGACACATCTTGCTTCCCCTTTACCGTCTGCCATGACTGTAACTTCCCTGAGGCTTCCCCAGCCATATAGAACTGTGCATAAATTAAACCTATTGCCTTTATAAATTTCCCAGTCTCAAGTATTCTTTATAGCAGTGTGAAAATGGACTAATACAGAAAACTGGTACTGGGAGTGGAGACCTGCCATAAAGATAACCTGAAATGTGGAATTGACTTTGGAACTGGGTAACAAGCAGAGGTGGGAACAGTTTGGAGAGCTCAGAAGAAGACAGGAAGATCTGAAAAAGTTTGGAACTTCCTGGAAACTGGTTAAATGGTTTTGATAAAAATGTTGATAGTGATATGGACATTGAAGTCCTGGCTGAGGTGGTGTCAGATGAAGATGAGGAACTTATTGGGAACTAGAGTAAAACTCACTCTCGCTATGCTTTAGTAAAGAGACTGGTGGCATTTCACCCCTGCCCTAGAGATCTGTGGAAGTTTGAACTTGAAAGAGAATTTAGGGTATCTGACAGAAGAAATTTGTAAGCAGCAAAGCATTCAAAATATGACCTGGATGATTCTGAAAGTGTTCGGTCTTATGCATTCACAAAGAGATTATCTGAAACTAGAACTTTTAAAGGGAAGCACAGCATAAAAGTTTGGAAAATTTGCAGCCTGACTATGTGGCAGTAAAGAAAAACTCTTTTCTGGGGAGAAATTCAAGCTGGCTGTAGAAATTTGCATAGGTAACCAGGAACCAAATGCTAATCCCCAAGACAATGGGGAAAATATCTCCAGGGCATTTCAGAGACCTTCAAGGCAGCCCTTCCCATCATAGGCCTGGCCTAGGAAGAAAAATGGTTTCATGGGCTGGGCACAAGGCACCACTGCTTGATGCAGGCTTTGGATATTACGTTCTGTGTCCCAAACACTCCAGCTCCAGTCATGACTATAAGGGGCCAATGTACAGTTCAGACTGTTACTTCCGAGGGTGCAAGCCCCAAGCATTGGTGGCTTCCATGTGGTGTTGGGTTGCAGGTATGCAGAAGACAAGAGATCAGCTTTAGGAACCTCCACCTAGATTTTGGCAGATTTATGGAAATTCCTGGATATCCAGGCAGGAGTTTGCTGCAGGGGTGAAGCCCTGATGGAGAACCTCTACTAGGGCAATGCAAAGGGGAAATGTGGGGTTGGAGCCCCCATACAGAGTCCCCTCTGGGCCACAGCCAAGTGGAGCTGTGAGAAGAGGGTCACCATCCTGCAGACCCCAGAATCCAGACCCCAGTAACAGTAGATTCATTGACAGCTTGTATCCTGCATCTGGAAAGGCTGCAGCCGTTCAACACCAGCCTGTGAAAGCAGTCTCGGTGGCTGTGCCCTGCGGAGCCACAGGGGCGGAGCTGTTCAAGGCATTGGGAACTCACCTCTTGCATCAGCATGCCCTGGATGTGAGATATGGAGTAAAAGGAGATTATTTTGGAACTTTAAGATTTAATAACTGCCTTGTTGGATTTTGGCCTTGCATGGCACCTGTGTCCCCTTTGTTTTGGCCAATATCTCTCATTTGGAATTGGAACATTTACCTAATGCTTGTGCCCCCATTGTATCTTGGAAGTAACTAACTTGTCCTTGATCTTATGGACTCATAGATGGAAGGGACTTGCCTTATCTCAGATGAGACTTTGGACTTGGACTTTTGAGTTAATGCTGGAATGAGTTAAGACTGGGGAACTGTTGGGAAGCCATGATTGGTTTTGATGTGTAAAAAGGACATAAGATTTGGTGGGGGCAAGGGGTGAAATGATACGGTTCAACTCTCTTTTCCCACTGGAATCTCATCTTGAATTGCAACCCCCATGTATTGAGGGAGGGAGCTGGTACAAGGTGATTGCATTGTGGGAGTGGTTTTCCCCATGCTGTTCTCATGATAGTGAGTTCTCATGAAATCAGATGGTTTGAAAGTGGCAGTTTTCCCTGTGCAGTCTCTCTCTCCTGCTGGCATGAAAAGATGTACCTTGTTTTCCCTTTGCATTCTGCCATGATTGGAAGTTTCCTGAGTCCTCCCCAGCCATGCAGAACTGGAAGTCAACTAAACTTTCCTTTATAAATTACCCAGTCTCAGGTATTCTTTATAGCAGTGTGAAAACAGACATTATACACTGATGCTTTGAATTATATACCCTTTTTTAATTGGTGGTGATTTTTTAGTCTCCATTTTGTCTTAAGACTTCACTGGGATCTTTTCCTCTCAAATCCTTATTTCTAGCCCATCAACTTGATTCACTATTATCCTACCCTAAAATTTTGTTTGTGGTTCTTCTTCTCTTACCTTTTATTCCTTTCTCTCTGGCCTGCAATGGTGTTATTACAAACAATATTCAAGAACCCATGGATTGCAGCCACATAGAAGTGTCTTGGTCCTTATTTTGCTTTCATTTTGAGACTAATTATTCAAGGAGTCAATTACAGAGAAGGAAAAAAAAACAGGATATGAGGTTAAGATGTCTATATTTTAGGGGATCTAATTTCTTGTAATCTGTAAGCAATAGTTTTACTACATCATCTGTCATGTCCCACAAAAGGCAATAGGTAGAGTTATTAAATACACATTAAATACACACACATTAATCACATATATAATGCATTGAACATACAAGTATGTAAAGAGAAAAGTTATAATATCTCATTCAATACAAAATACCAAACCTGATTTGTAGACACCCTGTTGTATCTGAACCCATCCAAATGGGGCCATTTTGGAATCATACCTCATAGAATATCTCTACTGTTATCGTGAAAGATGCAAAATCTTTATCTACTTTTTGTAATTTTATATCTTCCTCTTGAAAATTTTCTTCAGCTAGAAAGAAATTTGATGGTTGTAAGGAAAAGTGGAAGGTTTTAACTCCACTGCTAAATAACTAGATAAATATCGTCAGGGTGACTCAACTGAATACACTAATTTCAGCTGAATAGAAAGATCCAGATGGAATTGTGAAGAAAAGGTTCATTCATTTCCCAGAGTTAGCATAAGGCTACTCGGCTCAGGATGGCAGATTTTATATTTAGTTTTGACTAAGAAAATATTGGTCACATTTTGTGTGTGTGTGTGTGTTTTTTTTTTTTTTTTTTTTTTTTTTTTTTGTGGGATTGCTAAAGAAATGAACACTGTAGAGACCACCCTTTTTTTCTTAATTCCTAGAATATAAGAACAATTAAAAAAAACTTAAAATCTGTAAAAAAAAAAAATACAAATATATCTAAGTTCTTTATACTAAAGGGGTCATAACTTACAGTGAACTCAGATTTAATGCACACATGCACACACCAAAACTTTTCTCCTATGAAATGCTTATTGAGTCCTTAGTTGAAGCTCTTACAACCAAATCTTATAAGCTTTCCTTAAGAGAGTTGAATCTAACCTTTTCTGAGCCTGTCACTGTTTCTTCTTTCAGTAAGGAACAAGGGGTTCTGGTAAGTTTAGTGTAAACACCATGAGGGGTGGGTTTTTTACAATTTGATTAAAAGTTTTAATGGTTTTTTAATATAGAATTGCTTGGGCAATTCACTTCTATGTCTCTGCAACTCAGATTTCCTATCTTCAAATGGAGAATAATAACTGATTTAATGTTGGGAGGATTATATTAGATGATGTCTATAAGCTGCTAACCCTTGCCTGGCCTTTGTGATAGATGCCCAAATATACCTGGTCCTTTGTTTCTTTTTTCATCTCTGATGAACAAGAGTGTGAAGCTGAAACACCGAGGCTTAAAATGAAGAATATTCCATCTCTGGAAACCAAGAGCTTTCAAGATGTAATAAACCAGCTTTTATCCCTTGGGAGTAGTAGAAGTCATTGAAAGGTAAAGAAAATAATGAAAAAGCCATGACTGTGACACTGGGAAACTTAAATGGCTAATAACAAGAGGATGCATAAGCCACTCAAGACCCTAGGAAAGGAAGAAAATGAGGATCTGTATTCCCTATGGTAAAGATGACAGGAAGTTCAGCAACACCATTGTGATTTTCCTTTAAGCCTCATGCATTCTGAGGAAGCCAGGGGAAAATAGTTCTACTTTCTCCCCTTCTATTTTCCCTTGCTTGGTCCCCCTATCCCTGAGGCAGTTCTTTAAATAGTTGAATCAGACAAGATTAAGGATAAGAAGTGAATGGGTGCTCATAGGGCAATCTGACTGATAGCCTACTTCATGCTAACTCCGTCCAACAGTGTGTCAAACATTTGATCTCAGGCTGATGGAAGGGGTCTGAATTTAGGAAGTGGTAGATAGCAATATTATGGAGGAACTAGTCACAATTTGCTTAAAATAAATAACTTACAGTATACATAAAATATGCTTTGGCCTATGCAATTCCAAAACCATTGAAGTATTTATATATCAGAAACTCTTTACCAGCTTCTCTTATGTATACCCAGCTGCCATTGTCTTCTGAAATACACCTCGATTAAGCACTAAATAGGCCAAAACACCATTCTAGGTTCTAAGAGAGACAGTGAAAAATAGGTAAATCTTGACAGCTATTCAAAATATCTGTAACAGTAGGTTGCACTGTATAATTTATTCTTAATGCTTAGCAGATGTTCTACACATCATAGATACTCAGTAATATTTGCAATGGAATGGAATAACCTGTTATTTATTGTCATAATAGATGGAGTAGTGTTTTCCTCCCAAATAATTATTACATCACAGAAGGCAAAGAAAAGTCATAATGTTCATTCTATATTCCTAGTGCCTTAGAGTTGACTGCATATTAGATGCTCAACAAAAACTTTTTATTTGGCTCGGAGGGACTATATCTCCTCAAGAGAAGAGCTGTGGAGATGTCTATTGCTGCTTCTGACTCATCTGAAGGTACGAACTAGGGTGTTAGCTTACATGAGAACTAGGTTCTAAGAGTCTGGGACATTTGTTTATCACTAATTCACAGCCAAAGTTATTCTTGATGTGTTTTGTTCCATATTATGTAACACACTTTATCCTTTGAATACAAAATAAAACAAATTTTTACCGAAGCCACGCCCTAAGTGACTTACCCACTTCAAAGGGCTATTTATCTTTCAGAAGGCAATGAAAATCATGACAATGTATAGTGACTAGCTACTCACCAGCTCAATTAATGATTGATTAATTTAATTGGAAGATCTATAAGCACTGAAGTTGAGTGAAGCAAGTTGTCTTCTGAGATTACTCACATGCTTTAATACATGCATTGTGAGTAAATGGAAGAGGTGCAAATGGAGGGTACTCCACATGCCAGGAGAAAGGAGGATTGAAGCAAAGACTTGGAAGCAGAGGTGAACATGCATATGAATAAGGCAATGACAACTTCTAGCCATGTTTCGGGTATTTGTTGTAGAGACAAACACCTGAATCATACTGTAGTGTTTTTTGTTTGTTGGTTGGTTGGTTGGTTGGTTGTTTTTTGAAATGGAGTCTTGCTTTGTTGCCCAGGCTGGAGTGAAGTGGCACAATCATGGCTCACTGCAACCTCTGCCTCCTGGATTCAAGCGATGAGCGATTCTCCTGTCTCAGCCCCCTAGTAGCTGGGTTTACAGGCGCACACCACCACACCCAGCTAATTTTTGTATTTTTAGTAGAGACAGGGTTTTGCCACGTTGGCCACGCTGATCTCAAATTCACAACCTCATGTGATCCACCTGCTTTGGACTCCCAAAGTGCTGGGATTACAGGTGTGAGCCTCCACACCCAGCCCCTGTCATGGTTTTTAATCTTACTAAAACTTATAGTCAGTCAGCTTTTAAATTCCTCATTCTGTTCTTCCTCTGTCAGACCTCACTCAGTTTCCAGCCCCTCCTAGAGAGATTGCCATGGATTCAGAGAGACACCTCTATTTTCAGGTAATAGTCATTTTAATTTTCATTGAGCATCTACCATGAGCCAGGCATTGCACATAAAATATAAGAGAAAATGCTCACTTTATGAAGGTCAGAGTCTATTGGGAGTGATGCAAGCAAGATGTCTTTGGCATATTAGCTAAAACGTGGTAAAGGCTGGTGTGTATGGAAAGAGAGTGAAGAAAGATGGTATAAATGTGTTTGTGGAAGGGTTAGAGAGGGACAGTTTTTCTTAGATCCATCATGAGTTTGATGAAAAAGTTTCATGAGAAAAGGTTACCACAGGTGTTAACCAGGCAAAAATAAAAGAGAATTGTATTCTAGGCAACAGAAGCTTATGCACATGCAATTAGGAAGAAACTGAGAGTGAGGAGTGGATCTTCTTCTTTCTGTTTAACTTTCTGTATTACATGTTGGTTAGATGTCCATGAATATTTATAAAAATATTGGTAAGATATAAAAGACAACAATACAATGAGGACTCTGTATCCCCTGCACATTTTAAAAGTGGCCATTACTTTTGAACCCCATGGTGTCCTTTTCCCTTTTCCATCTCCTTCTCACTCCATTCAGGGAACACTGTTCTAATCTTTGCATTTGTTATTTTCTTGATTTTCTTTATCTATTGATGAAGACACCAAAAGCAATTGCAACAAAGGCAAAAATTGAAAATGGGATCTAATTAAACTTAAGAGTTTCTGCACAGAGAAAGAAACTATCAACAGAATAAACAGACATCCTACAGAATAGGAGAAAATATTTGCAAACTATGCTTCTGACAAAGGTCCGATATCCTGCGTCTCTAAGGAACTTAAACAAATTTACAAGAGAAAATCCAAACAGCTCCATTAAAAAGTGGACAGAGGGCACGAACAGACATTTTTCAAAAGACATACATGCAGCCAACAAGCATATGAAAAACATGCTCAATAACATTGATCACTAGAGAAATACAAATCAAAACCACAATGAGATACCATCTCACATCAGTTAGAATGGCTATTACTAAAAGGTCAAGATTAACATATACTGGTGAGGTTGTGGAGAAAAAGGAACACTTACACACTCTTGGTAGGAGTGTAAGTTAGTCAGCCATTGTGGAAAACAGTATAGCGATTCCTCAAAGACCTAAAAGCAGAACTACCATTTGAGAAAGCAATACCATTTATATACCCAGAGGAATAGAATTCATTCTACCATAAAGACACATACATGTGAATATTCGTTGCAGCACTATTTACAATAGCAAAGACATGGAATCAACCTAAATGCTCATCAATGACAGATTGGATAAAGAAAATGTGGTACAAATAGACCATGTTATACTATGCAGCCATAAAAAAGAATGAGATCATATCTTTTGCAGGAACACAGATAGAGCTGGAGGCCATCATCCTTAGCAAACTAACTCAGGAACAGGAAACCAAATATAGCACGTTCTCACTTATAAGTAGAAGCTAAATGATGAGAACTTATCACCTGAATATAGGGGGCAACAACAGACACTGGGGCCTACTTGAGGGTGGAGGGTGGAAAGAGGAACAGGAGCAGAAAAAATAGTCATTGGGTACTAGGCCTAATACTTGGGTGACAAAATAATCTATACAACAAATTCCCATGACGTGAATTTACCTATATAACAAACCTTCACATGTACCCCTAAACCGAAAATAAAAGTTAAAAACAATTACCACACATATTCCTATCTTTTAAAAATATATTGTTCAACCTGTAGTCCCAGTACTTTGGGAGCCCAAGAAGGGTGGATCACCTGAGGTCCAGAGTTCGAGACTGGCCTGGCCAACATGGTGAAAACCTGTCTCCACTAAAATTACCAAAAATTAGCTGGGCATAGTGGCTGGCACCTGTAATCCCAGCTACTCAGGAGGCTGAGACAGGAGAATTGCTTGAACCCAGGAGGCAGAGGTTGCAGTGAGCCGAGATTGTGCCATTGTACTCCAGGCTGGACAACAAGAGCAAAACTCCATCTCAAAAATATATATAGTTCAATTTTCCATTCAGTTGGAAATTTATATAAGTGGAATCATACTATGTATTTTTATTTGCTTCATTTTGTGGTTTCCCCATATTTTTGCATTCCATTAATATATTACAGTATATTTACTCATTTTTATAGGATGCCTATTTATGTTATTTCTACCATGGGACTATCACATCCAGTGCTGCCATGAATGTTCTAAGACATGTTTCTTCATGCACATATATGAGAGTTTCTCCTATGGAACATGTGTGTGAGTAGAATTTGGGCTCAAGTTTGTGTGCATGTCCAACTGCACTGGACCGGGTAATGCCAAAATATTTTCTAAACTGGTCATATCAATTTACAACCCCATCATTAGTTTAGAGAGTATTTATTGGTAATAAATTTACACTTTGTTTGTTATATCTCATTATTGAAAGATATATATTCAGTTTGTGTACAACTCCACATTGACAGTTACTGCTTATCAGAAACTACATGTTTTATTATACCGTACTACAGTTTTTATTTTTGCAGTTGAGAAATCAGCTATCATTTCAATAATTGTTCCTCCATAAGTAATCTACCCTTTGACAATGGCTATTTCTAGAGTTATCTCTATGTCTTTGGTATTTAACATTTCACTGTAGTACAAAATACATATGTGATTTTCCTAAAATTATTGACTTTTACCTGTTAATGGTTCTAGAGAAATCTCAGCCACTGTGTCTTAAAACATAGTTCCTTTAGATTCCTTGTCTATTCTCAAATATGCCTGGTATTTTATATTTTCTTACACTTAAAATTTAATTTTTGAGTATATTAAACATACTTATTTTGTTCAGTGTCTTATAATTCCTAAAGTTAAAGTATTTGTATATCTGATTCTACGATCTGTTGTTTCTGCCTGTCCTCATTCCAATGCCTTGTTTTCTTGGGTGTGTTTTGTTAATTGAATGAGGTTTCTGAGTTCAGATGGATTGTGTTTGCTTCTGTCAGTGCCTGGGATATTATTCCAAATTGGTACCTTTTATTATCGATTATGTTGTACTACAAAAAATAAAATTCTTGAAAATGATAAAGCTCATAGCAAAGACTGGTGACAAGGGTCATGGCATGCTGAAAATATGACACATTATCCTATAAGTAATCAACAGCCTTTTAAGAGTTTTGAAGAGAGGAAATAAATGACAAGGTCATTATTTGTGTTTTAGGTAAATTTTCTGGGTTAGAATATAGACAGTAGATTTAAGACAGGGCAAAGACACAGATAGGATTGAGTACGTGGCTGTTTACTGTGCTACGTCAGGCAAGAAGTGATAGCCTAAACTAGGGCAGTAGAAGTAAAATAGTAATGGGGGAAAGGGGAATGAATTTGGGAAATACCAAGAGGTAGAATAAACAATATTTGCTGATGCACTGGAAGATGATTCAGAAAAAAAGACAGGCGGAGTCTCAATAACTCTCAAATTCCTGATTTGGGTAAATGGCTATATAGTATGGCCATTCACAGAGTGAGAGTAGGAAGATAGAGGTTTCTGCCCCTCATCTTCTTAGATTAGTTTAAACCTTTGAGGCAGATCTGGAGCATTGAAAAGCTTTAACTAGCAGGCCTTGCTTATTTATTTTTGTACAAATATTTATGCCCATATATGCCAGGCTCTGTGCTGTTAGTCTGACACTGAGGATATTGGTCAGGGACATAGACATAGGTTTGGAAATTATCACTAGAAACATTGTAGGTAAAACCAAGAGTATTATGAGGTTGACTAATGAGCTTTTTCTTTTTTTTAAATTTTACTTTAAATTCTGGGATACATGTGCAGACTGTGAAGGTTTGTTACGCATGTATACATGTGCCATGGTGGTTTGCTGCACCTATCAGTCCATCGTCTAGGTTTTAAGCCCCACATGCAGCTCTCACTCCCCTTGTCCTCCAGCCCCCGACAGGCCCCAGTGTGTGATGTTTGCCTTCCTGTGTCCTTATGTTCTCATTGTTCAACTCCCACTTATGAGTAAGAACATGCGGTGCTTGGTTTTCTGTTCCTGTGTTAGTTTGCTGAGAATGATGGCTTCCAGCTTCATCTATGTCCCTACAAAGGACATGAACTCTAATGAACATTTCTTGAGAGAGAAAAGCAGCATTTAAGTGACAGAATCATGGGAATGCTGAAGTTTTAATCATTCTATAGAGCAAGAATCTGAGAAGGAAAGGCTGCTAGGGTAGTAAGCGCAGATAGAAAGATGAGAGTGGAATTATAGTAATAGAAGCCTAGGAAGTACAGGCTTTACAAATGAAAGAATGAATAAAATAAATATAAACAATGTAAAATAAGTCATTATAATGTATAAAATTTCACAGAGAAGTCCAAAAATAGTTATAAAAATATTTTGTCAATATGAAGCCCATTGATAATTTTAGTTAAAGCAAGATTCAATGGAATGGGGGAGTCAGAAACTATTGGGTTATATTGAGAACTCAGGACACAGCAGAACAGATGGATACAACAACAGGAAATTTAGTTGAAACTGCAAGGAGAAAGAACTAGCAGCTTGAGATTTTAAAATGATCTGGGGAAGATTTTCTTTTTCAAAAAATATTAGAAATTTGAATATATTTACAACCTCTGCTGGAACGATAATAAAAATGGGCTGGTGATAAAGAAATGGGAAAGGAAAATATGAAATATTATTCAGGATGAGAAGGAATGAGGATAAGAATGTAACTGGAGTGGATAAGTAGGATACCCTGTCATCTAAAATGGAGATCACATTTGTAGAAAAGAGAGTGGAAAGTTGAGGAAGGGGCTGGGTGCAGTGGCTCATGCCTGTAGTCCTAGCACTTTGGGAGGCTGAGGCAGGTGGATCATGAGGTCAGGAGATCGAGAGCAGCCTGGCCAAGACAGTGAAACCCCGTCTCTACTAAAAATATAAAAATTAGCCTGGTGTGGTAGCACATGCCGGTAGTCCCAGCTACTCAGGAGGCTGAGGCAGGAGAATCACTTGAACCCAGGAGCCAGAGGTTGCAGAGAGCTGAGATGGTGCCACTGCACTCCAGCCTGGGCTTCAGAGTGAGACTCCGTCTCAAAAAAAAAAAAAAAAAAAAAAAGGAAAAAAAAGAAAGTTGAGGAGGTTTACACTTGACCAGCACTAGATACTTTGGTTATATTTAAATGATGTCATAAAATGTTCAATATCTAAGAATTATTGAGAAAATAGCTAACACATTTGAGCAGATACAATATGGCAAGTAATGCTGTATGAAAGTGCATGTATTATCTCACTTAATCTTTATATCAGCTTTAGGAGGCAGCAGCTCCTTTTCCTCTTCTTTTTCTCTTTTACATGGTGAAGTAAATGAGGCACCCAATTTTAAATAATTTTAAATAAATCATTACATTTATTTAAATTTTAAATAAATCACCTAATGTTGCAGTTAGTAAGGGAAGGAGTCAGAATTTGACCTCAAGCAATGTACTCCAGGATAGGGCTCCTGAAGTTTTTCCGTACATCATCTCATTAAATTTTCAGATCAGTTCTGGAAGATATTTATTGTTGTTTCCCCAAACTATTCCTGCCTCAAGTATGACTCAGCAGGAAACAGTTTCTTGTGACCCAGAAGTTATGGATTTTCTGGATTTTAAGGGAGATAGTGAATGATGACTGCTAGAAGT
The DNA here is from genome assembly GCF_047675955.1 of Chlorocebus sabaeus. NCBI lineage: Eukaryota > Metazoa > Chordata > Mammalia > Primates > Cercopithecidae > Chlorocebus > Chlorocebus sabaeus. Next base: position 21,537,637 of record NC_132917.1, read on the forward strand.
AAACACCAGCCCATCACAGGTCTGGGCTTTTTCCCCTGCCCAGGAATCAGCTCTTTGAGGGTCAAAGGGAACCTGATCACTCTGGATGGAAGGTACTGGAAGGAAGAAAGCAGAAGATAGGCTTCGGGAAGGATTCTGTTAAAAGGAAAACAATACAGTGGGAGGAAGCAACATGTAACTGAAATAGAAAATTCTAGATAATAAATACCAGTGGATGTGTGCAATGACTTTTTTTCAGAATGAATAATAAATTACATGTTTTGCCTCCCACATACAGATGGTATAAATGTTTTAATTACTGAGAAGTTGATGTAGCAATTCAAAAAAATGTTTGAATAAAGAAATTATCTGTCATTTTACCATTTCAATAAAGCAATTGGTTTCATTTTTGTATATTATATATGTATAGTTAATGTAAAAGAAACATTTCATTGTCTGCTTGTATTAAAATATTAACATAAACATTCCCATGTAGCATGTTAGTATCTTTTCAATGACTTTATTATACCCAATTAAGTAAATGTAAGTTTATTGTTGGGCATTTTGGTGATTTTCTTTTTTACTATTGTAGCTAATGCTGTGATGAACATGTCCATTTATGTAACCTCCTGTCTCTGTTGAATGAATTCCTTAGGATAAATACTCATGGAAAGGATGGTTAGATTACATGGTATTAACCTTTGAAGTTTTTGCTGCAGACCAGATAAATTAAATATTTAGTTTTTTATTCAACTGATTTTAAGTGTTTTAATTTTTTGTTTCCTCTTGGAAAGACACTCCATGTATCTTACTCATTTTTTGGATGCCAGGAGTTGAGAGTTCAAGGGGTAACATGTTATGAGAAAAAATTTCTGAGACTAAAGCAGAAGCAAAGAAGAAATCAAAATAGGCAGAACCTTTGTAATTCATCTATGTTGGCACTCCTCCCATATATTTCTCTCTTCATTTTCTCCCCTCACACACATACACTTTTCCAGTACCCTAGATGTTCTTAGGTGTGGAAGATGGAATTGCAGAAGCTTATCTGCAGCTCCCGGGCATGATAAAGATCAGGCACTTAATAAAAGTGAACGACTGGGGGAATTTATAGATGGGGAACATTCTTCCTTGGAAGTTTCCTTGTTGAAACAATGTAATTTCCCTTGGAGGTCTTGTCATATTCTACCATTATTTTGATGGTATATTGATGGTATATTTCTCCTAGGAAATCCCACCCTTTTAAAGTTAAACACAAATCAGTCACTTTATGTAGCAGAGATGGGCTCTTCAATTCCATTTTCTCTTGTTCCATAATATTGGAATTTCTTCTCTTTCCTAGTTGACTGAGTGAATGTAAACAATTCAGTGAAGGCACGAAGGAAGCCCCTTAAATGTGGTGGCTACACAAGATGGGAAGAATCAGGACTCTACTTGATGAAAAGTCACTGGACTATGACTAGAGTGGGAATATGCCTCTAATGTGTTAAGCCACAGAGATTAGAGTGGCAGTTTCAGAGCTGTTGTTCACGATCCTGACTGATACACTTTATACAGTGATGAGAATAAATCCACAGGACTTTGCTGAACACCTCAAGATAATCATCCCTAAGGTAGAAGGTTGAAGCAAATCTTTAAAAAGCTCAGAATCTGGGCCCATGTCTCTCTGACTTTTTTCCTCAGTGCTAGGGGTACAGAGCTATAAGCCTAATGAGGTTGTCATTTATTTCCAAAGAACCTGAAAGATCTGGGGTGTAGTATTCTGAATATGCATTGATAATTCTGCCTAGGTAAAAGTGCATGACAGCTTTGCCTTCAGAAATAAATCCCTATTCTAGGAGATTTTTGTTTGTTTTTTAATATCAACACTCTTTGGCACAGTTAAACGGCCAAAGTGATTAAGTGCTAAGAGTGTGGACAAGGTCTCTAGATTATTAAACCACTACACTCATGCAAAATGAATAATTTGAATTCAATATCTATAATGCCATGAGAGATAAATGACCGTGAGATCTCCCGTGTATGGTTATTCAGATGCAACTCTGGGGGAAATCCACCTCACATGGAGAGATATCTGCCTGAGGTGATTAGGCTGGAATTTAATTTTATTTAAATGTGTGAATACTTTTAATAAGGCTCTGGAGGTATTACAAAGTTTGCAGAATCCTTATATTTGAAAAATGTTTTATTTTGCTTGATAACTCATAGAAAAGCCCTTATTGTGATTAGCATTTGAATAGCAGGATCATCTTAATACTCTTGTTATTAATATGACAGATTTGATTTTCTCAAAGGTGACAATTGAACCCAATTCTCAGATCAGTTAATCCATGTATTTATGTAAATTGAACTTTTCTACCTTGTAATTTGGTTCTGAAGTACATTGGATTTCCTTCTGCCCTGTGGGGCTCATACATCAATTTAAATCCCTAAGTTACTGGCCTACTTTCTGCTGGATATGAAGATTTAGGTTTCTTCCCTGAGTTTTGATGATTGTCCACGTGTTTTATGCTGCAATGGACAGTCTAAAATCATTCGTGGGCTCTTGAATCTCTGTGAATCTGCATCTGCTTCTGAACCTCATGCTTCAGTTGGGTCCGCATCTGCTTTAAGTTAATGATGTTACCTGTACACTCGCTGGTGCCTTTTACACAAAAGTGGGAAGGCGAAGCAGAGGGAGAAGATAAGATAAGATTAGCATGTATTTTTACCTCTTGTTGTACTTCCTGTTTGGTATTAGGCTCCTCAAGTTCCCTCTGTCTGAACATATCACTGTTTCTTTTCCTCCCTGAGAGTTGCCCCTGCTCATTTGCATGGTTCCCAGCTTCCTTCTTGCATTGGTCCATGTTATACTACTTCTGTCTTCACTTGGAGCCATGTTTTAGAACATCTCTGGATTCCACACCTATGGTTCCTGAGTCTGCACCATGTGTTACTGCTCAATCAGAGCCTCTTGCCTCTCAGAAAAACCACCTTCCCACGTGTGACTACTGGTTTCATTTAGAAGACACAGGGAATGTTCTTCCACCTCTGAATATAGCAAGGGTGCAAAAATCCTGATTGGTATTATGTGTCAGATATAAATCTGGACTGAAATTCAAATTCTTAAAAAATATCACAGTATCTATCATTGCCAGTGGTCCCTGTGTCTTGACCATTAATCCAGGCCTGCTGTCACTAGTCCATTACATTTAATCAGCATCCCCTTTTCAGTAAACTTCCAAGGGCCCCCACATTTGTTCCTTCTGATTTTTCCAGCCTTTGTTGCCAATCTGTCTTCTGTATATAGTGGTATGCTTATTGCCCCTCGAAGGTGCCCATTTCTTTCTCCTCTGGGAACATTATTTGAAATGCTTTTCTATTGTTAGTTTGGCTAAATCTCATCCATTCTTCAAAGCTTAATTCAAGTTTTACCTCCTTCAAACCAACATAGAAATCTCTCTAAACTTCCTGACAGGAGGTGTCCGACTACTGTTTGGACATCTCTAGAAAGACAAAAACACAGCCCTTCCAAGGTATAGCCGGCTTCCCATGGCATTTGGAATATGAACTGTGTTGTTAAGAACCAATTAGACTGTGTCATTGTAGTCAAACCTTTGCAAGATGAGAACACAGCAAGAAATGAAGTATCGGTAAATCTGGATTCTAATCTCCTCTCAGTCACTAATCTGATGCATGACCTTGGGAACTTAATTCTCCTTTTGTGTTTCAATTTTATTTTTCTGCAAAAGAAAATGCTACATGAATAAACTCTCAAATATAACTTCCATCAGAAAACTGAATTCATTATAATTTCAGATAAATTGTTATAATTTTTATCTCAAAATAAGAAAATATTTTTAACCAAGTCTCGTATAGAAATCATAGTGTGTTCTCCAAACTTAGTAAATGTAATAAAGTTATTAGGTGATATATTTTTTTTAAAAAAGAATTCCACCATTAGGATGTATTTGTAAAGTATACTTTAAATCAGTGTCAATATTTTAGAACCATTCCATATATTCATCCTTTAAATATATGGCAGTTTTCCTATTATTTTGATAGCAAACATCCTTTTTTCTCTCATTTTTTTTTCAACAAATAGTTTTCTTCTATGCCTGCACATTGAATATCAAATGAAAATACACCTAAAGATAAAATGTATGATAAAACTTGTATTGGTGAAAACAGTGCAAAATTTATATAGGTGTTATGTTGGTAGCTCTAGTTTTTTCCAAAGGAAATCCAAAGGCATGCCCATCCAAAGCTCATAGAAAAGAATTATACTGTACACACTGCAGGGTACTACTGAGAACTTTGTAAGTTTGAATATTTCAGTGTCTGAGAGGTTGTGGCTGCACTCTCCAGTCCCTTTGGGGTTTGTTAAGTCCCCTTGAGAATTGGAAAGCAGTAGTGTTGGTACACAAATGATAGCTGAGTGAAGAGATAGAAAGTCTCTGCAGTGAAGTTTTGATAAAATGATCCTTGCAAACAGCCAGCAGCATTTCTACTGGGCATTTGGAGAAGCAGGTGGATTCATCTTTCAAACATTAAAGAAAGAGAAATTCTTTCTTCTAGGTTGGTCTGAAATGAGAGTGAAATGGCCCTGCCAGGGCTAGAGAGGTAGGATCACAGCCTCATTGCTGACAGTGACTGCTAACAGGGTGCAGCTTTTGTCACGTCACACTGCTAGAATGCACCCTGTTGCTGACAAAGACATTGACCTTTAGTAAATCAAGTGATTCGCTAAAATGAGAAGCCAGAAGGAAATGCATTGCATAATGTAAAGAGTGTATGTGTTACTGTTGGAGATGAATGCCACGTATAATAAAAATGCTAAGCATTCTGTCCTTCCTAACTAAATGCATAACCCCAGGGTCAGTCATAAACAAAGCACACAACCTCAGAGCATAAATTGGATGTAGATCTGATAGAGTTTTTAGTCTTCTTAGGCATCTCTGCAGCCCTCCTTGGTATAGAAGAAGGAAGATGATAAATGTGGTGGAGGAGTTTGGAGTTAAAAGGCAGATTCTGCTTTTGAACTTGTGTATTGTAGTCCTTAACATAAGTCATTCTTTCTGAGCCTCAGCTCTGAACCCATAAAATGGGGATAAAGTTGTTACAGGGGCTGAATGACGCAACAATATAAACAACTTTTAATATTATGATCAGTCCACCTCCATACAGTTTTTCATAATGGTTGTGCTACTTTATATTACCACCAGCAGTTTGTCAAGGTTCTCTTCTCTCTATATCCTCGTCAATACTTGGTGTTTTATGATTTTTTAATTGTAGCCATTCTGATTAAAGTGAGGTGTTACCTTCTTGCAGTCTTGATCTGCATTTCCCTGATAATTAGTGATATTGAACATTTTTTTCATATATCTTGGCTATTTGTATGTCTTCTTTGGAGAAATGTCTATTCAGATCTTTTGCTCATTTTAAAATTAATTTTATTTTAATTGCTAGATAAATACATATTTTGGGGGTACATGTGATCATTTACTACATTCATATAATTTGTAAGGATCAAATCAGTGTGATCGGAATATCCATCACCCTAAATAGTTTTCTATTATTTATTCTAGAAACATTTGAAATAACTCTTCTAGCTATTTGAAATACATAGTAGATTATTGTAATTTTGCCCATTTTTAAATCAGGTTTTTTTTTTTTTTTTTATTGTTGAGTTGTAAGAATTCCTTGTATATTTTGAATATTAACCCTTAACTAGATGTGCAGTTTGCAAGTACATTTTCACAATCTGTAGGTTCTTTGCTTTTTTGATTTTTGCTGTTGTTGTGAAGCAGCTTTTTTAGTCTGATGTAATCCCATTTATCTGTATTTGCTTTTGTTGCCTATGCTTTTGCGGTTTTATTAAGAAAATTATTGGTTAGGCTAATGTTACGGAAATTTTCACCTATGTTTTCTTCTAGTACTTTCATAGGTTTAGGTCTTACATTCAAGTTGTTAGTCTATTTTGAGTTAATTTTTGTATATGCTGAGAGATAGGGTCTAGTTTCATTCTTCTTCATGTTGAGATCCAGTTCTCCCATGACCATTTGTTGGAGAAGCTGTCCTTTCCCCATTGTGTATACTTGACATGTTTGTTGAAAAACACTTGATTGTAGATGCTTGAGTTTCTTTCTGGGCTTTGCATTCTGTTCCACTGATCTATGTCTTCTTTTATTCCACTACCATGCTCTTTTGTTTACTACAGCTTTGTAATATGCTTATAGCATTTAATAAGTCAGGTAGTGTGATGCTACCAGCTTTGTTCTTTTTGCTCAAAATTGCTTAGGCTATTCAGGGTCTTTGTGGTTCCACATAGATTTTAGAATTTTTTTTCTTTTTTTTGTAAAGAATGACATTGATATTTTGATAGAGATTGCATAAAACTAGCATATAATCCAGCAATCCCACAACTGGGTATTTATACAAAGAAAATGATATTAGTACATTGAAGAGCCATCTGTACTCCAATGTTGACTGCAGCATTATTCACAATAGCGAAGATATGGAATCAACAGTTCATCAATAGAAGAATGGATAAAGTAAATGTGGTATGAATATAGACAATGAAATACTATTCATCCGTAAAAAAATTCTTTAATTTGTGGCAATGTGGATGAACCTGGAAGACATGTTCTGTAAAATAGGCCAGGCACAGAAACACAAACACTACATATTCTTACTCATCAGTGGAATCTTAAAAGCTGTTCTCACCGAAAGTAGAGAGTGAAATAATAGTTACCAGAGGATGAAGAGGGGAGAAGGGAGAGGGAATGATGAGAGATTGATTAGTGGCTTCTGGTATTCGATTGCATAGAAAGATGACTAGAATTAATAATAATATATTGCATATTTCATAAAGTTAGAAGAGAATTTTTTGAATGTTCTTATGACAAAGAAATGATTGTTTAATCAATTTAAATGTACTAACTACCCTTGTTTGATTATTATACAATGTATATATGTATCAAAATGTCACATTGTATCCCATAATTTGTGTAGTTACTATATGTCATTCTTAAAAGTTATGATCAGTCTATACATTTTTGAAAATTATGTATAATATCTATACTTTTAGTCTGGCTTCTCCAAGAAGTGAAAAGGAATAAGGTTTTAACTGTGTAAAGATTTTACTGTAGAAAATTGATGTGTAGGATAAAATAAGGAGAATCTGTAAGAGGCTGGGAGAGCTGACAGACCTTGATACAAGCGGGGCCCTGAGTGAAGGGGAGAGGAAGGAAGGTTGAGTAGATGGACCATAGACTGCTGTGCACTCTAAGATTTGGCAGAATCAACCAGGAGTCTTTAAACCAAAGATGGCTCTCAGGAAACAGAGATGGCTCTCTGTGTCTCTTAAAAATGAGTTCTACCTTAGTATCTTCGCTGAACTTGGGCATCAACTAGGATCAGCATGGCTTTGGCGCAAGCACAACGACGGGTACCAAAGCGCAGCAGCTGGGTCACTTCGGCTCCTGATTGTTGGTATCTGAAAAGAGCATTCTCACGGCTGCCTTATATATTTTACACACAAGGACGGTTTCTCCGAAAAATGGATCTAGATGATAAGGAACCTGCCATAAAGAGATGCAGGGCACAGTGGAAGGCAGAGGAAATCACTACTATACAAGTTCCAAGGCCAAATGAGCCATGTTCAAGGAGACCAGTGTGGCTGGAACACAGCAAGTGAGGGGAAAACTGCAGGAGGTGATGGCAGGAAGGTAGCCAGAGACCCTTACAGGTCCTGGGAACTGTTTGTTTTAGCTTTTTTTCTTTAGCATGAAATACAAACTAGATTGTTTTGTTTTTGGTTATTATTATTATTGTTATTTTTTGGCAGGAGAGTAGCCTGTTCTAATTAAATTTTTTTAAAGATTAGTCTGTCTGAAGTATTAGAAATGGGTTGTCTGGTACAAGGGCAGAAGAAAGAAAATTAGATAGAAGATCAAGTCCAGGCAGAACAAGAGGAATCAGGACTTAGACTGGGAGGTAATGGTGGGAGTGGGAGGGAGATAACTGATGTAACATATGTTTTAGAGTCAAGGATTATGCCTATGTCTTTGGCTTTAGAAATCCTGTAGAGACCAGTGTATTTTCTTAAAGTGAGAAAGTCAAGAGAAAACTGATTTTAAAGAGGGAATATATATATTTTTTGAGTTGGACATATTTAGCTTCAGATGCTTATTAGACATTAAGTAAAATATGTAAAGAAGGAAATTAGTTAAGGAGTTTGGAACATAGGGAGGAGATGGGATCTGGAGATACAATTTTGGGAGTTGCTGATATATACATAATATTTAAATCTGTGGTACCAGATAAGATTACTTACAGAAGAAATGTGACTAGAGAAGGGAAGAAGTCCTAGCACCAGGTCCAACTTTGAGAGATCTGGAATATATGGAAAAAATAGCAAAATATATTGTGAGGGGGCAACCAGTAGACTAGAAGAACCAGAAGAGTATGGGGTAGAAACTTAAAAAAAAAAAACCGTTTCAAGAAGTAGGGAGAAATCAGTGATATTCTATGACACTTTAAGTAAAAAGATTGAAGAAGTGGCCATTTAATACTGCAACACAAAATTCACTATTGTTCCTCTGCTATAGGATAATAGAGGTTTAGTGATTGCTCAAGAGCCATGGTACTAATATATAGTAAATCCAGGACTCACATGAAGCTCTACGGTTAAATGAATATACTTAAATTAATTCAGTATTCCTTCCTCCATTCATTTTATGATTGATCTCTCTAGGTTAGTAATGCTGAAGTTTTAGTCTCATCTCAATTACGTTGGAAACTCTTTAAAGAAGAGACAATGGTCTACATTCCTGGTGAATCTACCTTAGCATTTAACATAGCACACTCTACTCAGAGAAGGTACTTGGAGTTAGCTAGCTGGTTGCACAAGAGTTACATTATGTGGTGATAATCAATGCTGACAGTGCAAGCAGGAGGAGCAGCAACCAGTAAGAGCCATATTGTTGAACTCATGTAGATGTTATTGAGAAGAAATGTTTCCCTTTTCTACTTCAAGTGAGTCCAGAGGTCACTTTTGCAACAAACAGAACTTAATTGGAGAAATTTGGTATTGTGTGGGTCCCTAAAGCAATTCTTTATTCCCAAGTTTTCTGACATAGAATTTAGGAGTACAAAACTAACTTAATTTTGTGACAGAATAATCTTTAGACACATTTGCTATTTCTTGGTTCAGTTCACTTGACCTACAAGGCTTATAAAATCAATTTTAAACTGGTAGTTACCAATTATGAAACTGTAATTATAATTATTTTAAATGAAGGATGGGTTGAGTGGCTCGTATCTGTAATCCCAGTACTTTGGGAGGTAGAGGTGGGAGGATTTCTTGAGCTCAGGAGTTCGAAACCAGAATGGGCAACATAGTGAGACCTCATCTTTAAAAAAATAAAATAAAAAATAACAAAACCAACATGCAAACAGATAAAACCATTATATACATGGAGTATAAAGTATATTTGCTGTTTTAACAGCAGAAGTGGAGTATGAGTTCATCAGCACAATGGTAAGACTTTAAAGATGAATCATTTTCTTCTCCATATGCAGATCTGTCTTATTATATGCCAGGAAACCCCAGGAGTAAATTCTGACCAGGATTTTATGTATTTTACTACCATTTAGTATGTGAAACAGGTGTTAGTGGCTTTGTAAATGAAGGATACATCATCCGTGTTGCCATACTCCATCGATTTTGAGACGGTAGGGACCTAAGGGAGTTTGGCTTGGAGAAAACACTGATGACATGTGAACTGTCAATAAATATTTGATGTGCTGTCATGTGGAACAGGAAGCAGACTTGTTCTGTTTGGCTTCAGCAGGCAGAACCGGGACTAATATATGGGAATTATATGGAGGCAGATGTAGACTCAAGTTTAGAAAAAACTTTCTAACAGTTAGAATTGTTTGAAATTGAAGAGGGTAATTACCTGAAGTAGTCAGTTCTCCAGTGCTTGGGGCATTAAAGAAGAGATTTAAACATTTTTTTTCAAGGATGTTTTAGAAGCGTTCTTACATTATACACATGCTGGGAGTAGGTGATCTCCAGGGCATCTTCCAGATCAAAGTAACTGAGGTATTTTAAGGTTTATGTAAGATTGGAGTTATATTATGAAAGGATGACAACAGTTCTCCCTATTTCTCTCTCATTTCACATGTATACCATTATCACTATGTGCCACTATTTTCAAGTACGTTGAAAAATGTGGCCCCCAAAGATAATAATCATGGTACACTCACGTGGACTGAGATAGCCGCAGTTATCCTTGGCTATACAGGTTGAGTATCCCTCATGTGAAATGCTTGGAACCAGAAATATCTTGGATTTTTGATGTTTTTTGGATTTTGGAACATTTGCATGTACATAATGAGTTGTCGGGTGTAGGACCTAAGTCTAAACATAAAGCGCACTTACGTTTCACATATACCTTATACACATAGGCTGTAGGTTATTTTATACAATTTTTTAATACCTTTGTACCTTAAAGTTCATGTACATTAAACCATTAGAAAGCAAAGTTGTCACTTTCTCAGGCAGCCATATGGACAATCTGTGTTTGGCACTACCATAAAACTTGACTCTGGATTTATGCTACTGATAAACAATCGTAGTCTTACAGTTATTCGTGTGTAAGTGAAAAATAATGTGTTCAAGGTAACTTGTGGCATCAAATCAGCATCCAAAAAGTTTCAGGCTTTTGAGGATTTTCGATTTTGGACTTTTGGATCAGGGATGTTCAATCTGTATCTGAGATTTTAGTCCCTCTGTATGTTCACGCTTCCTATGTTCTTAACTCTTCTCCTCTAATGCTACTTCCTTTTACTTCTCCCCTTATCAAATCTTTCAGATATAGCATGCTCTCTGGCATTTTTAAAAAGTAAAAGACATTTTCTATATTCCTAAATGTATTACTAAATATCTTTTCTGCCTCCTACTGTTAGAAAAATATAACTGTCCTGCACCTTCTGATTGTCTTGCATTCTTTCAAAGTGAGGAATCCTTATTGATTACAATATATTTGCCATATTTTGGGAGATGAGACCTTTCTCTGTTTCTTTTTTCACAATTTTAATTCCAAATTATTATTTTTATCCCTGTTCTCTTAAATGCTTGCACCATGTCTCATGCTACCCTATTAACTTTCTCAGGGTAGCTTTATCTAGCAACTCTTCCATTCTACTTTTCTGTCCACTATAGCTCAAATGTTTTATAAAGTTCTGTTCTTATGTGGAGGGCATCCAATATTCATTTAAAAATAACTTTCTTCTCTTTGGACATATGCCCAGGAGTAGAACTACTGGATCATATGGTCATTCTATTTTAAATTTTTTGAGGAACCTCCATACTGTTTTCCATAGTGGCTATAGTAATTTGCATTACCACCAACAATGTACAGGGGTTCCCTTTCCTCCTCATTCTCTCCAACACTTATCTTTGCCTTTTAGATAATAGCCATTCTATTGAATATAAGGTGATATCTCATTATGGTTCATATTTACGTGATGATTAGTAATGTTGAACATTTTTTTTCATATACCCGTTGGCCATTTGTATGTATCATTCTGAGAAGTGTTTACGCAGATACTTTGCTTATTTTTAAATTGAAATATTTGATTGGTTTTGCCATTGAGTTTTTTGAGTTATTATATGTATTGAATATTAAATCCTTTCAGATATATAGTTCACAACTATTTTCTCACATTTTACATGTTGTCTCTTCCCTCTGTTGATTATTTCCATGGTTGTGCAGAAGCTTTATAGTTTGATATAATCCTCTTAACTAACTTTGTGTTTGTTACTTGTGCTTTTCAAGACCTATTTTTTAAAAAGTATTGCCAAGAACAATATCAACAATGTTTGTCCTTTTTTCTCTGGTTTTACGGTTTCAGATGTTATGTTTAACTTTTTAATTCATTTTGAGTTCATTTATGTATACAGTGTGAGAAGAAGGGCTAATGCATTCTTCTGCCTGTGGATATCCAGAGTTCCCAACACCATTTAGTAAAGAGACTGTCCTTTCCCTGTTATGTGTTCCTCACAGTGTTGCGAAGAACAAATATGACCATACATATATAAATTTATTGTGGGGCTCTTTATTCTTTTCCTTGGTCGATATGGCTGTGGCTGTTCTTAGTCCAGTAACATGCTAATTTGATTATTATTGCTTTGTAGTACATTTAAAATCAGATAGTATGATGCTTCCAACTTTATTTTGCTCATGATTTGACTATTCAGGGTCTATTTTGGTTCCAAATAAATTGTAGGATATTTTTCTATTTCTGTATAAAAAGTCATTGAAATTTTGGCAGGGATTGCATTCAATCTGTAGATCACTTGGGATAGTAGGGGTGTTATAACAGTATTAATTCTTTTAATCCATGAACACAGGGCATCTTTCCATTTATTTGTTTCTTTTTCACTTTGTACATTTATTGAAACAATTATATTGTTTTTGTCTTTCATTATGTTAATGTGGTATATCACATTTATTTATGTGTGTATGTTAAACCATCCTTGCAGTCCTAAGAACAAATAACTCTGGTGAATGATATATTTTTTGATGTGTTGTTGAGTTTGGTTTACTAGTATCTTGTTGAGGATTTTTGCCTCTATGTTTATCAGGCATATTGGTCAATAATTTTTTTTTCACTTGTAGTGTCCTTGTTTGGCTTCGGTATGAGATTAATGCTACCTTCATTAAATGAGCTTGAAAGTGTTCCTTTAAAAAATGTGTAAGATTTCGAGAGGGATTGGCATTAATTCTTTACATATTTGGTAGCATTTACCAGGAAAGTAACCAGGTCCTGGAAATTCCTTTGTTTGGGAGGTTTTTGAAACTGATTCAATATCTTTAATTCTGATTATTCTGTTCAAATTTTCTGTGTCTTCATAGTTGCATCTTGGTAGGTGTATGATTTTAGGAATGTATCCATTACTTCTAGGTTATACAGTTTGTTGGTATATAAATTTTTATAGTAGTCACTAATGATCTTTTTCTATTTCTGTGGGCACCAGGCCCACACACCTACTGGCTCAGGCACTGATGGTGCTCACTCAGTGACTCACATAGCAAGCCTGCCTTCAGATTTTGCCAAATGACTTGCTTGGAATCTCTGGTATAGGGTTTTCTATATGACTGGTATAGAGTTTTCCCTGCTATAGCCAGCCTATAAAGACTGGAAGAAGTGCCTTCTTCTCTAAATGTGCAGATTCCAACACAAAGCCATAAGGATTATGAATAATCAGGGAAAATAACACCATCAAAGGAATGAAAGAAAGCACCAGTAACTGATCTTGAAGAAATGGAGATCTACAAATTGCTTGAGAAGTAATTCAAAATAATGTTCAGAAAACTCAATGAGCTACAAGAGAACAAAAATAGACAACTAAGTAAAGTTATTTTTTTTTAGATGACTGAAAATCTGGAAGGGGCATTAAGATGGCTGACTAGAAGCATGTGTTACTTGCCTCCTCCAGAAAGACAGACCAAAATAGCAAGTAGATAATTATACTTCAAATAGACCATGTAAGAGAGAACACTGGAATTTAACAGAGGAAAGACAGGAAACATCTTAAGTAAAAAAGAAGAGAGATGTGAGGCAGCCTGCTTAGTTGAGATCTGGTGGGAGCCTGGACAGGCTTTCCCATGCAGGTAAAGGGTCAATGAGAGAGCCCTGGTGATCTACCATCCCACAGCAGACTCCACCAGTCCTAGCCATGGGAGAGCCCATAGATCTTCACAGGCTCTGAGACTAACATTGGGAGCTGTCAAGAGACCACACAAAGGTATTGCTCCAGAGAGGGAAACTCACGTTGGGTCAAATAGCCTCTGAGTCTTAAGTAGCTACAGCAAGGCATGATATTAAAAGCCCAGTCCCCACCAGACTAAATCCTGCTTGAGTGCCCGGTGGCCCCTTGTCTCCATATTTCTGGAGTCCCATTGACATTCCTGTCCTTAGCCACTGATGCAGTTGACTACTACTGCCAAGACTGAATTACCAATCCTGCTACCCCCAGCAGCAAAGTTGCCATGCATTTTCATGTATACTGAGAACAAACCCTGCTCCCTACAGCAGCAGTTGCTACAGACTTCCACTGCTGGGGCCAAAGTACAAATGAAATGCATGCTCCCCAGACATCTGCATATGCCTAAGGCCACTGAAAGCAATCCCACCCTATGCTGCCCCAACTCTAGCATTCTACCAAGGGCTTAAGTATTACCCTGCTTACAGCAGCCAGCTCTTGTGTGTGACACTGGGGTGGGGGGTTGAGGGTTGGAGCTAAGGACAGGTTTGCCCAGCCCAGTGTCATCCCCTGAGTCACTAAGCAAGTTGGCTAGAGGCCTGGGGACAACCCAGCTTAGGCTACTACCATTGGCCCACCTGTGGGACTGGGGACTGGCCCACCCAGCCCATTAAAACCACCACCAACAGTGTGGATCACCTGGGAGTCATAAAGTTGTCCTGCTACTGTTACTGACATTATGCATGACGTGTCTGCTGCCCAGGGGCCTGAGATCCTGCCCACCCTCCTGACCCACAGCTGCCACTACTGGCACCTGAGCAAGCTGCCTGGAAGCCCCAAAATTTCTCTGCCTGAACCCACTGACACAAGTGCCAGTCGATGGGGCTCAAGAATAGGTATGCTCAGCACACCTCTGCCACCACTGAGGCCCACAGACAGGCCCATCCAGCATCCTCATTCCCAGAAAAGCTGTAACAAAGTCTCCACTAACAACTTCACCCTAAGTTACTAAGGAAATTACAGATACTACTGATGCTGTTTACAGCTGAAAAAAGTCATGAAGTCTACACTACTCCATGCATCCAGAATCCAAGTCAAAGTACTTTACTCAAAAAAATACCATAGATATATCGTCAGAAAAAAAGTCCTGTTCTACAAAAGCAAATTCAAAAAAATTGGAATAAGTTCCTGTTACACCAGATGCACAGATATCAATGATCAATGTAAAGACACAAGAAAGATGAAAATTCAAGGAAATATAATACCTCTAAAAGAATAAAATAGTTCTCCAGCAATAGATCCCAATGAAAAATAAATTTACAAAATCCTGGAAAAGAATTTAAATTAGTATACTGAAGAAGCTCAGTGAGATGCAAAAGAATATAGAAAAAATAAGAGAATACAGAAAAGTAATACATCAGAAAAAAACACTTCCACATATAAATGAGAAATTAACCAAAAAAGAACCTGAAAAGCCATACCATTCTGATAAAAAGAACAAAGCTGGAGGCATCACACTGCCTGGTTTCAAAATATATTAAAATGCTATAGTAACAAAAACAGCATAACATTGTTATAAAAACAGACACATAGGCCAGTGGGTGAAAATAGAGAAACAAGAAATGAATCCACATATTTACAGACAACTAATTTTTCATGAAGGCACCAAGAATGTGCTTTGGGAAAAGGACACCCTCTCTAGTAAATGATGCTGGAAAACTTAGATATTCATGTGCAGAAGAATACAAGTGGGCCCCTATTTCTCACCATATACAAGTATTCAAGATGGATCAAAGACTTAAACATTAGACCCCAAACTATAAAAATACTAGAAGAAAACATTAAAGACACTTTAAGACATCGGTCTAGGCAAAGATTTTATGGTTAAGACCTCAAAAGGACAGGCAACAAAAATGAAAATAGACAAATGGGACTATATTAAACTAAAATGCCTCTGTAGAGCAAATGAAACAATTGACAGACTGAGGAGACAACATGTTGGATTGGAGAAAACTTTAGCAAAGTATTCAACGTGGGGCTAATATTCAGAATACACAATAAAATTAACTGGAAGAAAATTACATTTAAATGTGAGCAAAGGACATGAACAGACATTTCTCAAAAAAATACATATAATTGGCAAACAGGTATATGAAAATATTTTCAGCATCAGTAATCATCAGGGAAATGCAGATCAAAATCACAATGAGACATCATCTCACCTCAGTTCGAATAGCTATAACTAAAAAGACAAAAAATAATAGATCTAGTAAGGATATAGAGAAAAGAGAGCTGTTATACACTGTGGTGGGATTTTGACTTAGTCCAGCCACTATGGAAATCAGTATGAATATCTTTCAAATAACTAAAAGTAGAACTACCATATGATTCAGCAATCCCATTACTAGGTATTTATCCAAAGAAAGAGAGATCAGTAAATTGAAGGGATACCTGGACCCCCATGTTTACTGAAACACTGTTAACAATAGTAAAGATATAAAATCAACCTAAGTTTCCATCAGTGCAGGAATAGATTTAAAAATACATACAATATACACAAAAATACATACACAATATAATACTATGTGACCACAAAAAGAGAATAAAATGTAATTTGTAACAACATGGATAAAACTGGAAGGCATTATGTTCAGTGAAATAATCCAGTCACAGAAAGACAAATATAGTATGTTCTCACTTATATATGGGAGCTAAAAACATTGATTTCATGGAGGTAGAAAGTTAATGGATGGATACCTGAGACTGGAAAGAGTGCCTGGGTGAGAAGAAAAAGACAAATTGGTTAATTAGTACAAACATACGGTTAGATA
This sequence comes from Chlorocebus sabaeus, assembly GCF_047675955.1. Classification (NCBI taxonomy): domain Eukaryota; kingdom Metazoa; phylum Chordata; class Mammalia; order Primates; family Cercopithecidae; genus Chlorocebus; species Chlorocebus sabaeus. The sequence continues at coordinate 21,554,203 of NC_132917.1, forward strand.
GAAGGAATAAATTATAACATTCAGTAGCAGAGTAGGGTGACTATAGTTAACAATGTATTGTATATTCAAAAATAGAGGACTTAAAATGTTCTCAACACATAGAAATTATAAATATTTGAAGTGACAGACATCCTAAATACTCTAACTTGAATATTGCAGTCTATGAACATAAAAAAATACCACATGTACCCCATAAAGATGTACAAAGCTTATATACCAATATAAATGAATACATTAAATACACTTAAAAGTAATTAACAAAATTAGGAGTTCAATAAAAAGATAAAACCCATAAAAATGGAAAATTCCAGACAAAGAACACAATGACTGGAGTGAGAAATTCAATAGAGTTTCAATAGCAGGCTTAATGAAGCAAAAGAGTCAGTCATCTCAAAGCAAGTTATTTGAAATTATCTTGCCAGGGGAAGAAAAACTTTAAAAACAAACAAAAAAGAATAAAAAAGAAAAAAGAATGATTATGAACCTATGAGACACCACTAAGCCTATCAACATATACATTATGGGAATATCAGAAAGAGTGGAGAAAGACAAAGGGAAGGCAGTTTATTTTAAAATGTGATACATGAAAACCTCCCAAATTGGGAAAGAAAAATGGCCACACAGATCTGTAAAGGCTGAAGAATCCCACAATGATTAAATATAAAGAGATTTGATTTTCACTGAGAAACATTAGAAACAAATTATAGAAATTCAAATGCAAAAAGAATTTTGAAACCCTCAAGAGAAAAGCAACTCGTTACTTATGTGAGACACCCCCTCCCTCCTTAACACTGTCAACAGAATTCTCAGAAGAAATCTTGTGTGATGGGACAGTGGGAAGATACTCAAAACGCCAAAAAAAAAAAAAAAAAAAAAAAAAAAAAAACCTAAGAAAACTGTCAACCAATAATGCTATTCCTAGCAAGGCTGTCTCTTCACATGTCTAGTAATTAAGTAATTTTTAATACTATGCCACACATTATATGTGAAATAAGTGTAAAGGCCCTTCATGATGATATGTTTAATCAGAGATTGCTTCATTTTTCTGTTATGAAGAGAGAGTGAGGGTCGATCTGAGTACTCAGAACAGCCAAGGTTTGCACTGTATTGGTTTGATTTTGGTTTAAAAGATTCAGAATATTTCTGGTTGATTTCTGTTTCTATGAAATTACTATCCACAAATTGTTTATTGAAAGTCTTGTGAATGTTTATCTCCTTGGCCATGAAAACTGAAGAGATTCATTCCTCATTTTCAGGAGTTTATAGCTCATATCTTTGGCCTCTCCCCCCCAAAATGGCTTCAAAATTTGGAAGATATCTTGAGCGAAAGAGCAGTGTTTCAGGGGTAGACTGCTTCTTTTGGAAGATTTTTTCTCTAAATAATAAGATGTGGATACTTTTATTCTGTTTTTAAATATCTATCAGTCTTCTTTCCCCAGCCTTGATGTAGCCCCGACATTCAGTAAATATTTTGTGGAGAAAACTAGCCATGGATTTAAAGGCTCTAGGGTTTTCAACATGGTGTCTATCCCTGTGTAGAGCTACTAAACACTTTTCTAGTTACTCTCTTTCATAGTAGAGTCTCTCTCTTTGGCTCAATACTTAGCAGACTCCCCAAACTGTCAAATGCTATGTCAGTCATAATCACTTTATTTCAAGATAGTTCTCCCCATTCTGGAATTTTAGTTCATTTAGTTTTTGTGATTCATGATGCATGTGAGATCTTATGAATTATTATTTCTCCACTTTGGGATTATGCTTAGAAAGTTCTTCTCAGTGCTAAGATTTAAAAAGTAAGGCACCTTTATTTCTGGAACCTTTATGTTTAAATCTCATATTTATATACTTACACAAAATTGTAATAATAATCCAGATTTCTCTCCTCACTCAAATGGCTAATTATCCCAACATAATGTCTTAAGAATGTTTTTACTCACTGATTTAAAATACCTTTATTTTTACCATGTATTAAATTCAGATGTGCACTCACATATTATTAAGGACCCTATTGTTTTTATTTCTCTATTTTTTTCAGGATCTTAAAATCTATATTTTAATTATCAATTTATGATATGTTTTAGTATCCAGAAACATTGGTTTTCTCTTTTTGGCCAAGTTATTAAAATAAATTAGGACTTTTGGATGGTATTTTTCTATGGTTTGGCTCTGCGTTCCCAAACAATCTCATCTCAAATTGTAATCCCCATGTGTCAAGTGAGAACCTGGTGAGAGTGATGAGACCATGGAGGTGGCTTCCCCCATGCTGTTCTCATGATAGTAAGGGAGTTCTCTTGAGATATGATGGCTTAAAAGTGTCAGTTTCCCCTGCACTCTTTCCCCGTCTCTCCTGCTGCCTTATGAAGAAAGTACCTGCCTCCCTTTCACTTCCACCATGATTATAAGTTTCCTGAGGCCTCCCCACACATGAGAAACTATATGTCAATTAAACCTCTTTCCTTCATAAATCACCCAGTCTCACACAGTTCTGTATAGCAGTGTGACCACAGACTAATTCACTATTACATTTAGATTCAGAATGATATATTCATAAAAAGATAGCAAGGAGGATGAAGAGACACAATATTCCAAGTGTAATTGGCTACTTATTTGTTTAGGTGTTGATTAAGGAAACAGTAAAGCAATACAGGTATAAAAATGCATGGACTTTATTACCAGAGATAATATTAAAAAGGTATGCTAAGATTAGGCATGAGTAACATATTTGGCCATCTGTCAGTAAACTCAGTGTTGGTTACACTGGCAAATTACTCCAAATTGTAGCATCCTAACACAATTTGAATCCTTATCCTTATTCAGGAAAAGTTCACTGTGGTTCCTATGGGCTTCCCTGGGGTTCTCTATGATTGGTGAACTTGGCAATCCAAATTCTTTCCATTTTCTGATTTCACTTACTTAGCATCCTTCAGCTGCTCAGATATGGTGAAGGAACAAGAACATGGGGGAGTTTGTGAGGTATTTTAGGAGCAAGTGTGGATAAAGCAAAAACCTCTGATTCTCAACGATTTACTGAAAATAATAGAAGGGAATTAAAGATATACACACTATAAATCCATTTTTGTATTTTTTGTATTTTAGATTTAATAGACATAAAATTACTTTATTAAGTTGTGATAAAAGTTTTTAAATTCCTACTCTCAATTGTTTTTTAACTTTCAGTTTCACATGTGCAGGTTGATTCTATAGATAAGTTGCAAAATATGGGGGTTTAGTGTACATATTATTTCATCACCCAGTTAATAACCATGATACTCAATAAGTAGCTTTTCAGTCCTCACCCTCCTCCAACCCTCCACCTTGAAATAGGCCTAGGTGTCTATTGATTCCTTCTTTGTGTCTGTGTGTCCTGAGTGTTTTGGTCCAACTTGAAGAACATGTGGGGTTTGGTTTTCTGTTTCTGCATTAGTTTTCTCAGAAAGATGGCCTTCACCTCCATCCATGTGGCTGCAAAGGACATGATTTTCTTCATTATTATTACTGCATAGTATTCCATGGTGTATATGTAAACATTTTTCTTAACCCAGTCCACCACTGATGGGCATTTAGGTTTATTCCATGTCTTTGCTATTGCAAATAGTGCTGTGATGAACATACATATGCATGTGTCTTTATAGGAGAGCAGTTTATACTCCTTTGAGTATATACTTAATAATGGGATTGCTGGGTCAAATGGTAGTTCTGTTTTATGTTTTTTGAGAAATTGCCAAACTCCTTTCCACAGTGGCTGAATTAATTTACATTTCTATCAGTAGTGTGTAAGTGTTCTCTTTTATCTGCAGCCTTGCCAGTACCTGTTATTTATTGACATTTTAATAATAGCCATTCTGACTGTTGTCAAATGTTATCACCTTGTGGTTTTGACTTGCATTTCTCAAATGATTAATGATGTTGAACATTTTTTCATGTGCTTATTGGCCACATATATGTCTTCTTTTGAAAAGCGTCTGTTCATGTCCTTTGTTCACTTTTTAATGGACTTGTTTGTTTTTTGCTTGTTAATTCATTTAAGTTTCTTACAGATTCTGGATAGGTGACCTTTATGAAATTCATGGTTTTCAAAAATTTTTTCCCATTTTGTGGGTTGTCTGTTTATATTGTTGATAGTTTCTTTTGCTGTACAGAAGCTCCTTAGTTTAATTTGGTTTCATTTGTCTATTTTTGGTTTTATTTCAATTGCTTTTGGCATCTTCATGATAAAATATTTGCCAGGGCCTAGGTCTAAAATTGTATTTCCTAGGTTTTCTTGAAGGGTTTTTGTAATTCTAGATTTTACATTTAAGTCTTTATTCCATTTTGACTTGATTTTTGTATATGTTAGAATAAGGAGGATTCAGCTTCAATCTTCTGCACATGGCTATCCAGTTATCTCAGTGCAATAGAGTGAATATAAAGTCTTTTCTCCATTGCTTATTTTGGTCAGCTTTGTCAAAGAATAGATGGCTGTAGTTGTGCTCTCCATTCTGTTCCATTAGTCTCTGTGTCTGTTTTTGTACCAGTGCCATGCTGTTTTGGTTACTGTAGACTTGTAGTATAGTTTGAAGTTAGATAATGTGATGCCTCTAGCTTTGTTATTTTGTTTAGAATTGTGTTGATCATTCATGTTCTTTTCTGGTGCCATATAGTTTTCAAAATAGTTTTTCTAATTCTGTGAAAAATGTCATTCGTAGTTTGATAGGAATAGTATCAAATCTATAAATTGCTTTGGGCAATGTGGCCTTTTAAACAATATTTATTCTTCCTATACATGAGCATGGAACATTTTTCCATTTGTTTGTGTCATCTCTGATTTTTTTCAGCAGTGTTTTATAATTATTATTGTAGAGATCTTTTACTCCCCTAATGAGCTGTATTCATAGGTATTTTATCTTTTTGTGGCTATTTTCAAAAGGACTGCATTGTCAGTCAACTTGGGCATTATTTGTGTATAGAATGCTATTGATTTTCTTACACTGATTTTGTATCCAGAAACTTTTCTGAAGTTTCGTACAAAAAAAGATAGTTTGACTTCCTTTTGTTCTTTTTGGATGCATTTTATTTCTTTCTCTTGCCTGATGGCTCTGGTTGAGACTTCCAACATTATGTTGAATAGGAGTGGTGAGAGTAGGCATGTTTGTCGTACTTCAGGTCTCAAAAGGGAATGCTTCCAGCTTTTGCACATGCAGTATAAAGTGGGTTGTGGGTTTATCATAAATGGCTCTTACTATTTTGAAGTATGTTCCTTAAATACCTGGTTTGTTGAGGTTTTTAACATGAAGGAATGTTGAATTTTATTGGAAGCCTTTTCTGCATCAATTGAGATGATCATGTGGTTTTTGGTTTTACTTATTTATGTGATTAATCACATTTCTTAATTTACATATATTGAACCAGTCTTGCAGTCCAGGGGTTACACCTACTTAATTGTGGTGGATGAGCTTTATTTATTTATTTATTTATTTATTTATTTTTTAATACTTTAAGTTCTGTGATACACGTGCAGAATGTGCAGGTTTGTGACATAGGTATATATGTGCCATGGTGGTTTGCTGCACCCATCAACCCGTCATCTACATTAGGTATTTCTCCTAATGCCATTCGTCCCTTAGCCCCCTCCCGACAAAAGCCCCAGTGTGTGATGTTCCCTTCCCTGTATCCATGTGTTCTCATTGTTCAACTCCCACTTATGAGTGAGACTATGTGGTGTTTGGTTTTCTGTTCCTGTGTTAGTTTGCTGAGAATGATGGTTTCCAGCTTCATCCATGTCCCTGCAAAGGACATGAACTTATCTTTTTTTTTTTTAATGGATGCACGGTATTCCATGGTGTATGTGTGCCACATTTTCTTTATCCAGTCTGTCATTGATGGGCATTTGGGTTGGTTCCAAGTCTTTGCTATTGTGAATAGTGCTGCAATAAACGTATGTGTGCATGTGTCCTTATAGTAGAATGATTTATAATCCTTTGGGTATATACCCAGTAATGGGATTCCTGGGTCAAATGGTATTTCTAAGTTCTAGATCCTTGAGGAATCACCACACTTTCTTCCACCATGGTTGATATGCTGCTAGATATGGCTTGCTATTATTTTTTTGAGAATTTTTGCATCTATGTTCATCAAAGGTATTAGCCTGACATTTTCTTTTTGTTGTGTCATTGCCAGTTGTGGGTATCAGGATGATGCTGGGCTCATAAAATGACTTAGGGAGGAATCTCTCCTCTTCGATATTTTGTAATAGTTTCAGTAGAAATTGTACCAGTTATTCTTTATATGTTTTGCAGAATTCAGCTGTGAATTCATCCAGATCTGGGCCATTTCTAATTAGTAGACTTTTGGTACTGATTCAATTTCAGAATTTGTTATTGGTCTGTTTAGGGATTCAGTTTCTTTCTGGTTCAGTCTTGGGAGGTTGTTTATGAGAATGTATCCATTTCTTCTAGGTTTTCTAGTTTGTGTGCAGAAAGGTACACATAATGTATCTCTTTTTTTTAATTGTATTTCTGTGGTGTCTGTGGTGATGTCCCCTTTGTCATTTCTGATTATGTTTATTTAGATCTCTATTTTTTTTTGTTAGTCTAGCTAGTAGTCCATCTATCTTATTTATTTCTTCAAAGAACAAACCTCTGGTTGCATTAATCTTTTGTACTGTTTTTTTCATATCTGAATTTCATCAGTTCAGCTCTGATTTTGGTTATATTTTCTGCTAGCTTCGAGGTTGGTTTGCTATTTTTTGTTTCTAACATTTCAAGATGTGATGTTAGGTTGTTAATTTGAGATCTTTCTTCTTTCCTTTTTAGTTCCTGAGACAGACTCTTGCTCTGTCACCCAGGCTAGAGTGCAATGGCATGATCTCAGCTTACTACAACCTCTGCCTCTCTGGTTCAAGTGATTCTTGTGCCTTAGCCTCCCAAGGAGCTGGGTTTACAGGCACATGCCACCATGCCCAGGTAATTTTTGTGTTTGTAGTTGAGATGAAGTTTCACCATGTTGCTGAGGCTGGTCTTGAACTCCTGACCTCAGGTGATCTACCTGCCTCGGCCTCCCAAAGTGCTATAATTTGATATGGGTGTTTAGTACTATGAAATTGTCCCTTAACATTGTTTTAGCCATGTCTCAAACTTTCTTGTATGTTGTATTTTTATTTTTATTAGTTTCAAAGAATTTCCTCATTTCTACCTTAATTTCATTGCTTACCCAGAAGTCATTCAGGAGCAGGTTGTTTAATTTTTATGTAATTGTATGGTTTTGAATAATCTTCTTACGATTTATTTCTGTTTTTATTGTGTTGTGGTCTGAGGGTGGGGTTACTGTGATTTCATTTCTTTTTTTAATGTACTAAGAATTGTTTTATGACTTATTATATGGTCGATTTTAAGGTATGTGCCATATGAAGATTAGAAGATTGTGTATTCTGTTGCTGTTGGATGGAAAGTTCTGTAGACATATATTAGGTCTATTTGTTTAAGTATTGAGTTCTGGTCCCAAATGTCTTTATTAGTTTTATTCCTCGATAATCTGTCTATAAGTGTCAGTGGTGGTGTTAAAATCTCCCACTCTTATTACATGCTTATCTAAGTCTTTTTGTAGGTCTGTAAGAACTTGTTTTATGAACCTGATTGGTCCTGTCTTGAGTATATATATTTTTAGAATAGTTAAGTCTTCTTGTTGAATTAAAATATTTACCACTATATAATGACCATTTTTATCCTTTTTTATCATTGTTGGTTTAAATTCTGTTTTGTCTGAAATTAGAATAGCAGCAATCCCTGAACTATTTTTGTTTTCCATTTGATTGGTAGATTTTCTTCATCACTTTAATTTGAGCCTATGAGTGTCACTGCATGTAAGATGGGTCTCTTGAAGACAGCATACAGTTGGGTCTTGCTTCTTTATCCAGCTTGCCACTCTATGCCTTTTTACTGTGGCATTTTGCCCATTTACATTAAATGTTAATATTAATATATGCAGATTTGATTCTGTCATCATGTTGTTAGCTCATTATTATGCAGATTTGATTGCATAGTTGCTTTATGGTGTCAGTTGCCTATGTACTGAATTCTGTTTTTGTGGTGGCTGGTAATGACCTTTTGTTTCCATATTTAGTACACCCTTAAGGACCTTTCCTAAGGCAAGTCTGTTGGTAACAAATTTTCTTAGCATTTGCTTGTCTGAAAAAAAAAAATTCTTTGATTATAAAGCTTAGTTTGACTGGATATGAAATTCTTGTTTGGAATTTCTTTTCTTTAAGAATGTTGAATATAGGCCCTCAAATCTTTTCTGGGTTGTAGGGTTTCTGCTGAAACATCTGCTGTTACCCTGATGAAGTTCTCTTTGTAGATGATCTGACCCTTCTTTCTAGCTGCCTTTAAAATTTTTTTCTTTCATGCCAACCATGGAGAATCTGATGACTGTGTATCTTGGGGATGGTTATCTTGTAGGAGCTCTCTACATTACCTGGATTTTGAAAGTCAACCTGTCTATCAAGGGTGGGGACATTTTCATGGATGATATCCTTAAATATATTTTCCGAGTTGTTTGTTTTCTCTCCCATTTAGGGATGCCCATGAGTCTTAGATTCAATCTCTTTACATGGTCTCATATTTCTTTGAGAATTTGTTCATTTTAAAAGATTATTTTCATCTAACTCATTTAGTTTGAAGAACCAGTCTTTAATCTCTGAGATTCTTTCCTCAGCTTGGTCTATTCTCCTGTTAATACTTGCAAGTATATTATGAAATACTTATAGTGTGTTTTTCAGCTTTATTAGATCAATTTGGTTCTTCTTTAGAATGGCCATTTCATTCTTTAGTTCCTTTATCATTTTATTTTATTTATTAGATTACTTGGATTGGGTTTTGACCTGTTTCTGAATCTCGATCATCTTTATCTCTATCCATATTCTAAATTCTATGTCTGTCATTCCAACCATTTCAGCCTGGTTAAAAACTATTGCTGGGAAACTAACGTGGTTATTTGGAAGAAAGAAAACGTGGATTTTTTAATTGCCAGAGTTCTTTTGCTGGTTCTTTCTTATCTCTGTGAGCTGATGTTCCTTTAACTGTGGTTTAATTTGAGCATAGTCAGTTGACTTCATTTCTGGATATTTTCGGAGAACAGAGGCTTTGTACTAGGTCTTTATTTGGAGCTAAATTCTTGTCCTTGATTTCATGGGATGGGTATGTTAGCAAAGGTTTTTTGTATTGAAGTTTGGGCTGTGATCTACTAGATGGCACTTAGATGTGATGGCCAGTAAGTGGGCTCCTGCTCAGCCATGTAGCTTCTGTGTATTTTCTCATGTTTGCAGCCATGTTCTCTCTCTCAGTGCCCTGAGGGCATGGGCTTCTCTTCTGCTTGAATTCTGGCTCCAGATCTTGGCTTGGCATTCCTGGCCTGCATACTGCAGTTGTGAGGGGAGCTCAGGCTTTATCTTTCCTCCTCAGCTTGGAGGCAGGAGGGGCAGTGACCTTGACAGTGGCAATAGCAGAGGACCCTTTATGTGTCTTCTGTGGCTCCCCCCCAGAAAAAAAGAACTGGAGCAATCAACCTTGGGTGGGGTCACTGCATTGTGGGCCCAAGCTGGAGGGTCCTGCATAGTGACACCTCTACTCTCAATTTGAACACTTACATCATTTTGGACCATCAAGAAAGATGGAAAGATAGTATTACACAGACCACACTTTGAGTAGTACTAGCATATACTTCTTTGACATATTTCCCGTTGACCAAAACACAATAACATCATCTTAAACTAACTGGAAGAGAGGCTGGTTGTCTGAGTTCGTTTGTGTTATTATAAAGAAATATCTCAGACTAGGTAATTTACAAAGAAATGAGGTTTATTTGGCATAAGGTTCTACAGGCTGTACAAGCATGGTGCCATCATCTCCTTCTGGTGAAGGATTCAGGCTACTTGTACTCAAGGGGAGGCAGTATGTTCATAGATCACATGAAGCAAGAGACAAAAAGAGTTGAGGGGGGCAAGTTCTAGGTTCTTTGAAACAACCTGCTCTCACAGGAACTAATAAAGGGATCACTCACTCATTATAGCAAGAAAGCCACCAAGCCATTTATAATGGATCAGCCCCTGTGAACCAAACACCCTTCATTAAGCCCCACCTCCAACACCAGGGACCAAATTTTAATATGAAATTTGGAAAGGTGAAATATCCAAACCATGGACTGGTAAATGCTTATTCTTGTGCCTATGAAAAAGAAATAGATTACTATGCATGTAGTCCATCTCTACTATACAACTGCAATAAACTTAAATATAGTACACACATTACTGTCTTTCTTTAACAAACTGTTACCTAAATAATACAATCTAAATATCTTTGCATGACTAATTTAGACATGATTTGATGTGTTTCTATAACTCTTTTTAGTTTCTCTAAGCACTTAATATCCTATACTACAAATACTTTTTATATATCTCATTTTTCCACTAAATTACCAATAGGCAGGACCCTTCCAACTAATAATGCAGTGTTTTTGGCACATAGAAAACTTTCAGTAGATGTGTGTAACCTGAATTATTTACCATTGAGCATGATATTATTGACAGTGAGTGTTATTTGATATTTTAGACACTTCCACTTCCTTCTACCATCAGGTTGAAGGAAGAATTGATAAGAAAGTTGGCAAGACTAAAAGTAAGAATGTCACATGGGAAATAAATTTTAGTAATACTAATTAAATATATTAGAGTCTTAATTAACAGAATGTGGGGATAAAAGTGTGGAGTTAGTTTCAACAAAGTTTCCAGAGTTTTATTAAATAAGGACTCTTTCACTCATTGGTAATGTAGAATGAAGAATGGCTCTCAGATTTCTAGTTTTTAGGACTGATTGCATTTGATCTTATTGACATAGAGGAACATAGGAAGATGAATGGGTTTGAGTGGAAAAATTGAATAATGTTCTCAGTTTGTGACACACTGAGCTTGAAGCACCTGAAGAATAATGTACTGTAGCTTTTGTGATCTTCACATTGTGAAGTCTGTGTGGTCCTTTGTAAACAAAAGAGAAGGACTATTATAATCATGAGTTAAAATATATTTCCTCCACTTCTGTTTGAAAAGCCTTCTCAATTTTTAAAATACATAGTTATAAAAGAGAAATTCTAAACTATATACTTGAGCTGTAGACCATTGTCCCTTTGAAGGGTAAAGATAAGCAGACCAGGGATTAAGAAGAAGCATGATGTGGATCATTCTGGCTGCCTTTCCACCCCCACCTCCAGTCCTCTAAGACTAGATGAGGGACCTTTGCCTCCCAGTCCCTTTGTTCTGATTTCTCATGACTCTCATGCCCACTTCTGACTAAGTCCACTTCCCATATTTCCTACATTCCTACAAATTCCCCTCCTGAATTGAATGTTTCCACTCTCTCCTCTCAATTCTGAAAGTTCTTTGTTAACATCTTCATCATTGCATGCACATTATTTTTATTTGTATTCTTGTTATTTATGTGCTTATCAATCCTACTAGTGGGTTATCAAGGGTTTTTTTTGGTTGTTTATTTATTGTCATATTAAAGGACAAAACCACTGTTTTATTTAACTATGTATACCCAGAAATATCTATAAAAATGTGTAAAAAATGTTGCACATCAGTGACTGTATTCTGAATTCACCTAAATTATTCAGGAATTTATTATGTTGATGCCCCAAAGGAGAAGATTTGAGGTGAGAATGTAAGAGTGCCAATCAGAAAAAAAATGATAGGCATTGGAAGAAAGGTGGGGAATTACATTTTCTTACTATTGTATTTTCACTTGAGGGCACTTGTCATGGATTAAACAATCTCTCTTTGCTTCTTATATGTTTCTCCTTGTGGCAGGAGAAGTATGTTATCTAGTTGATAAGTTTTGAAAAAAAAAGAAAAAAAGAAAAGAAATGAGTCTGGTTCACTCTCAACTCTCCCATTTTGTTTTATTTTGATTTGTTTCTGATCTCTTGCTTTCAGATCTGTTTGGCTGGAGAGAAAGTGAATTCCAGTTTACCCTTCTTTTATGAGGTAGTTTATCAAGTAAGGTTCTTCCTTTACCAGGGATGCCTGACCTACACCATGCTAGGCATGGGGAAAGTAAAGTGGTCTGATTCAGTGAGAGAAGATCTGTGAGCCCATTTAGCCACTGGACAAAGACTACATTCCCTAGTCAGCTTCATGAGAAATGGAGCTGGTATTTTAATAGACATCTGCTATGTTTTATTTTTCACTGATTCTCAATTCAGAAGTGCAAGTATTGTGCAGAGAATTTTAAGATGACCTCTAAGAATTCCTGTTTACTTTCCTGGTATTCATGCCTGGGACTTTGAATATGGTGGGCTTTACTTTCCATGATTAGGTTATGTTTTAATGTTCAGTTTACCTTAGATAGGAAGATTATCCATGTGGGCATGATTTAATCACACAAACCATTTGAAAGTATAAAGTATTTTTTTTTCTTACTGGTAGTAGAAAAGGTAATCAGAGATTTAAAGCAGAAAGATTGAATGTTCCCTCCCTGACTTGAAGATGAAGGTGATCATGTGTCAAGCAATATAGATGGCATCTAGGAATTGACAGCAGCCCTCGGTGGGCAACCAACAAGAAAACTGGGACCTCAGTTCCACAACCATAAGAAGCTAAGTTGGGCTCAGAAGATGACTTTCCCCAAAATCTTCCATGTAAGAACTCAGGCAATCTCATACCTTTATTTCAACTTTGTAATACTTTAAGCAGTGAACTCAGTCATTCCATACTAGGTTTCTGATTTACAGAACTGTGAACTAATAAATGAGTGTTGCACATGTATAGTTTTTAAACATTTAAACAATTTACAAAAATAAGGTTCTGGGACAATAGAGGCCATAACATAATTTTTGAATCTCTGTAAATTCCCCCATAAAGATGAAGAAGTAGGACAGTCAAACCAAAAACTCATTAACACAATTTACAACAAACTAGGTAACAAGATAACTCCCTGTGAACCAGAAATATATGTTTTGCAAGAACAAAATCATAGCTTTCAGCATCTGGGAACAAGGAAGGAGAAAGATGGCAACTGGGCTTGCAATGGCCCTCTTCAATAGTTACACATTGGATAGTATGGCAGGTCAATCTGAAAACAGAAGCCAAAATGAGCAGGGGATTCTGCAGAATCCAGGATCCAGTTGTGTAGCAGTGAGGTGACCATGATTACATATGGCCTGCCAGTGCTGAAGCATACTAGAGTGCTTTTACCCTTTTACATTTTTTTTTTCTTAATTCACCACAGTACATATTGAAAAGCACTTTTGATCTAGAACTTAAAGTTCCCTAAATCTGAAAATTTTTCTTGATTTATTTCCTTAATAATTTCCCCTCTATTTTTTCTGTTTGTTCTTTCTCTATCAACTCTCTACATTTGTCTATCTTCTTAATTATTTGATACTTTGTATTTTTATTATATAGTTTTAGCATTATCCATTAAAATTACTATTGTTTAAATTGCCATTTTTATATTTTTGATTTCCAACAATATTTTTCATGAATGCTAAACCTCCTTATGTGCATGCCATCTTTTCCTCTTACTCCCCCAGCTTATTATACATAGTTGTTTGGTGGTTGCTATCATCATTTTATATTGTATTTTTTGTTCTCCTAATTTTCTCTGAGTTCCTTTTTTTTTTTTTCTTTTTGTCTTTTGCTTTAGAAATTTTGGGGATTTAGAAAGACAACATAGATCTTTTTTTTTCCTTTTCTAGAAATTTAGAAATAATTGAGAAATAAGGTACATGGGGCAGATAAATGGAGATCAAAGTGATAGTTATAATGCTGATAAAACCAACCAGAAACTCTTTTTATCTCCAGCCAAGACGATTCACTACTACTGTCTGCTCCCTCTACAATCCACACTTTTGGGTCTACAAGCAGCTGTGCTTCCCCAGAATTGCTGTTTTGTCCAAGTACAGATTGATGTTGGAAAAGAGGAATTTATCAACCACCGATGATTAGTGACATACTACATACTCTCAAACTATACATGAGGATCAATGGATATCACTCTGCAGTTACTCCAATTGTCATGAAGTATTAAAAAAAAAAGATATGAGGAGCTACATCTCTTGCTTTTTGGATACCTTTCTACAGGAAAACATTAAGCCAGATGACAGGAAGTCCCTAGCTAATTCCTTCCATATATATATTTGAGATGGAGTCTCACTCTGTTGCCCAGGCTGGAGTGCAGTGACATGATCTCAGCTCACTGCAACCTCCACCTCCCGGGTTCAAGTGATTCACCTACGTCAGCCTCCCGAGTAGCTGGGATTACAGGTGTGCAACACTAAACCCAGCTAATTTTTGTATTTTAGTAGAGGTGGGGTTCACCATGTTGGCCAGGCTGGTCTCAAACTCCTGACCTCAAGTGATCCACCCATCTCAGCCTCCCAAAATGTTGGGATTAGAGGCATGAGCCACCACTTGGCCGAAAGTTTTTTTCAAATACTTTATGATCTTTGCTTTCTATTCTTACTTATGTGTAAAGCACTAAGATGTTGATTGAACCTCACAGTATAAGGGTGAAATTTGGTTACTACAAACTTCACACCAGAGTGATATGGCAGGTCAAATTTAGGGGAAATTCTAAGTCTTGTATTACTATTTTAGCTCAGCCTGCTACCACAACAATAAACTCTTCACCACTTTCAAACAGTTCGGCTACTTAATGTCATAAAAGCATCATGACTTTTATAACTATTTGGCACTTTATTAGTTTTTCTGGGGTTCTTTCATATAAATCAGCTTGCCTCTGGTTCAGATTTGAGGTATCTCCCATCTGTGTGTCAGTTGTTCCTATGTATCTGCTTTCCGATGTATAAAACCGTGTTGCTGCTTTTTTGGCACTATCTTTGTGGGTTGTTGAAAATCCATTTACTGTCACTGTATTGGCATTTCAGGACAGAGGTAAGGTAGATGCATTTGTTCGACCTACCATGTTTAACCACAAGTTTGACCTCAACATTTAGGGTGCAGAGACTCAAGATATTTTTCTCCAAGCATAGAGAGATGGCAGCCCTCTCTCAGAGGTCATTCCTGCAAAGAACACACTTATGTGAAGCATACTTGTTACGTTTGTCCATTGTTTGCTGCTTACCAAAATGATTGTCCCTCTAGAAGTAGCCTAATAGATTTCAGAAAATACTTCCTTGAAGGAAAAAGTTTGGAACAGCATGTGGTTACCTTTGAGAAACATAATTGGTGGGGGGATATTAGCAGTGACAGGAAACTTTTGTTCTTTCTTGTGTATATGTTTATGTTTATTGCATATCTTTATGATTAAAACTGCATATATGTAGTTAAAATAATTTAAAAGAAAAATTTAACAATATAACATTTTTCCAACTAAAGTTAGGCAGAAAGTAAAGTAGAAATGAAAGAAAGAAACAAGGACTCCTTGTTAATGCAGAGCTACACTCAAGTAACTGAACAGCCATTTCATCTATAGTGATGATGATGATGATGGCAATGATGACAGCAGCAATGAAGACCACTATTGCCTTCAGTTTTACTTTGGATTTGAATAGCATTTGGGTTTTGCTGCTGACTGCCCAAAAATCTCACCTTTTCTCTCAGTTCTAACTAAGCTTTGCTCATGCTTCTTTGCTAAATACCAATGAAATTCAAAGATCTTTGCAACTTTAAGATGTAACAAAATTCAGTGCAAAGCCTGGCTTATATAACTTTGAATTTAGACCTTGACAACCAGACAGGATTTATCTCATGCATATGTATTAATTTTAAGTGCTTTTCTGTAACAGTCATTTGACATTTAATATACCATAATTGTATTATTAAATTTAAATGCATATTTGCAATTCTAAAAGCACTACTGAACTTTATGGGTGAAAAATACATTCTCCTTCACCTTGGTCCTTTACCAACAGCCAGTTCTTCTCTAGGTTTCATTCTGTCTGCCACCCTTACCCCGACAGCATTCCCTCTTCTTTCCTCAACCTCAAATTCTCAACTTAGCTTCTCTTTCAGTTTTTTAATGTGTTCTCTCCTCTCTCTGTGATTCATGGTCATTCACTCTCAACTGCATCTTTCTTCTTCTGGCATGGAAATGTCCTTTGCTTCTGTTTTCTGCAATAGTCTCTCATGCAGTCAAATCCCTCACTCCCCTGTGGAGCAGTTTCAGGATGCTGCAGTGACTTTCACTCATCATGCATGAACTTTAACCATAGTCCAGGGGAGCATTTTCCAAACATTAAAATGACCTGTCATTGAAAACGGCTTTCTTAAGTGGTAATGAGCTCCCAATCACAGTCCCTTCAGGAAGGGACTAGAAGGGTTGCTGAGTCTGGAAAGTCAGTAAAGCATGACCTGAGATACCTTTGAGCATCTTTCTTCTTCAGGACATAGCATCTCTCTTCTTAATCCCCTTGCTGTAACAGCTAATTTTAAAAGTGCTGCCAGAGTTCTAGCTCTTCACTAATAACTCTTTATTTATACCACTTATAATTTCCAGTGTGAAATAAGTCTTAGACATCATTAATTCAACACCAGCATTTTTAATAGAAAGAAAACAGAGGCCCAGAGAAGTTAAGTCTTGGCTCAATATCTAGTGGAACAGTGGTGCAGGTGACACCAGAAGCCTGGTCTACGATTCACACTCAAATTCTTTCCCGTCACTGCATCTCCTTTCCCATTTCCATCCTCTTTAGCCACATAAGTCTGGGGTAAGCGCCCTAATTATGACCTTCTATTTTTATGTCTCTGTTGTTTCTATGCACTAGCATCTGCTCTTTGCCCTGCAGGTGCAATGTTCCCAACCTTCCCTTAGATACTTAGGTCCCAGTTATCCTTTAACATGAAACTTAAGAATTACCATTTCAGAAAATCTTTCTTGATCCTCCTCCAGGACTTCTCTCCCTCTGTTTGTCTTAGGAGTCATGCTCCTGTTTTCTATTAGCACCCTGAATTTAGTTATCTTTGTGTTTAATCCTATATTATTGAATGTCCTGTATATTAACTATCACTCCTACTGGAATATAAGCTACTGGAGATCAAGGCCTGTGTATTATTCAACTTTTGATTTCCATAACCTGGCACAGTGCCTGCCATAGACACATTTGAAAATGTTTGTTGAACTGAGAAGTTAATGTTACTAATCTCATGACTTCTCATAAGCCCGTTTTAACACTGCTAAGCTTTATCAGTAAAAATATATTCTCCATCTTGGTTCCTTATGATCTGCCAGTTCTTCTCCAGGCTTTGGTCTGCCTGCCTCTCTTATCTTGATTGGAATCCCATTTTCTTTCCTCACCTTCAGCTCCTCAGCTTTCTTCATTTTCCCATTTTTTAGTGCTCTTTGTTCTTCTCCTTCTATAATTTATGTTCACCTACTCTAAGTTGCTGCTTTCTTTTTTGTGAAAAAAGAAAATTTCCATTCCTTGTAGAAATGTCCAGTGCTTCTGATGACTGTAACACATACTATATTAGTCCTGCCACAGACATATGTTTCACTCACCAGGTAGAAACAATCAAGAGGGACATTGTACTGTTCTTTTCTGATCCTCAGGATGGGGAAGAGTTGATTTCAATCAGACTCCAGTTTCTCTGATTTTACTGTCACCTTCACAAAACTATTCTGGGAAGATTCTCAGAGGATCTAACGATTTGACCTCGTCCTTACCTCTTTCATGTTCTGCCAAAATTAGTGACCTGGAGACCTAATGAAGATGTGATAAATAGGTACTACTGCTTTTTTCCTTCTTTCTAGAAATTTCCAATGTTTCTGTTCATTGCAAAATAGTTTTTTCCCAATCAACCCCTCACACAGGTGCATCTTACCCTGTGGGCCAGTTTTATGATGTTACAGTGACTGTCTTCTGCTTCTTCGAGTTTTCAATATAGTATGCAGGATTATTTTTCAAAAGTTCTCTGTTATAGAAAAGATTTTATTTTTCCTCCCACTGGTGCCCCTCCTTAGAGAAAAATTATATTTTCCATGTGTCTTGCTTTGGCTAAAAATATGTGAGAAGAGTGGTGTGTTTCTCTTCTGAGTAGGTATTTTCCTAGTTTGCCATGGTCCCTTTTTCTTCTGACACAAGACTAGCAAAAGTCAAGACAGAGATTGGTCCATTAACATGGTCCTAGAAGTGAAGATGACATGGAACAGAACCCCAACTAACCCATTGCAAGCATGCAGCATGAGCAAAAAATAACCTGTGTTAATGTAAGCCCCTGGTATTGTGGCTATAACCAAGCCTACCCTGACAAATACATGTGGGGAGAATGCAAGAATGCACTTTTAGCTGATGTGACAAATGGAAACAATTGTGCAGTGCATTTCCATTCCATGTGTGTATTTTTCTGTAGTCAGAGAAAGGCCATGATAATTCACTACAGACAGTATTTGATCAGTTTTCTGCTGTAGCCCTCATGTCTGATGGTTCAGGCATTATCAGGGGAGGGCCAAGAGACCTAATGGGACTCTTGTCTGTGGTATGCTACACTAAGTCTCAAGAAAGAAAGACTACGGTAGAATGATAGCTGAATTGAGGGAAGAAATAAAGAGTTTCAATATTAAACCAAACCAATAATGATTGAGGCTAAGGGACTGGATAATAGTCTTAAAAGTCTAGTAAGCATAGTCTAATTTCTCCAGTTTAGTTTTCCTATAACACATATTCAAATGTCAAATACATTCTGCTAGGACAAGTAAAAGAAGCTTGATATCATATACCATATTTTTCCAGCAGGTTATCTGGATGGAAAAATGTACAAAATGTATAGAGCTTTAATGAAGCTTAGAAAAATTCATGGATGACACACCAATAAACAGTGACTAGAAAAAGACCAACTTAACCTGACACTGAGCTTCAGAGATCAAGAACAGGAAAAAAGGTCACCTTGTGCACCCCTTCTACGATGGCACATCCTCCACTAGGTGGACACTAAATGGAAGTTAGGGTGGCGTTTATACTCTTCTTAAAATAGCAAAGGAGTTTGTCATTCAACTGGTAGCAGATTTTCTTTCTGCCTTTACACTTGCTACGTGAAAGCTGCCTTTATATGAGTGTCACCAGCTTGTCATTTTATAAATCACTGCTGCCTTGCCAAATAGATATGTGCATCGGTAAGACTGTCCTTTTTTGCATAAGTCTCATAAATCAACATCACTGAACAATTCTCAGCATAGGTAGTCTTTTAAATTTAAAATTGGGATACATAGAAAAGACTGTGATGTGGAAAAAAATCTCTTAAGAAATTATGTGTGTTTGTTTGAGAGAGTGAAAGAAAGAGAGAGATTGAGCCAGAGAGAAAGTTTCCCTCATTCAGATGCTCTGAGTTGTGAGCCAGAAGGCACAGCAATGCTTGAAGAAGAACAAAGGTGGAGTTTTACTTTGTAGGGTGGTAAAATTTGCATTTTATGACCCCTGGAAGGGGTCCTCTTTGAAGTCACCTCAAGTATCACTGAACTCACTAGTCTTCCCTAAAATACATGTTTACAAGAAAAAGAACATGATGAATGTGATGTCCAAAGAAGGTGACAAACGAATTAACTTCAACGAAAAACAGCAATAACTTCAGCTTATTAAGTGCTTACTCTGGATTGCATACTTCCTAAACACCTTTCTATTAGAGCACATTCAGTCCTCACCAGAAATATCCAAGATGGGCACTATTGTCATTGTTTTCTATAGAAAAGGAAACTCAGGCATGGAGTTATTATTAAGTAACTTGGATAAGGTCACACAGTTGATAAGTGGCAGAGCAGGGTTTGGACACAGACATTCTGACTCCAAGGTTCATGCTTCTCCAGAAGAAGACTACAATCTACTTATAGATAGGCTCAAGTTGATAAATGAACTCCATGAGTAGGACCCTGTTTTTCTTGATGACCAGTGTAGACATTCTTAGAATATGGTCTCAAATTTGATAATGCCCTTGACCTTGCTTTAAAGTTCTTTCCAAAATAGACTCTATCTTGTGTGAAAACCTGAAGGTGATAGAATGGACCATGACTGTCAATAGTGATTCACGGAGCCACCCAAGTTTAGGACAATAACTGCTGGACAGATCTGTGGCTAACTCAAAAATATCCCTGAAAGCCTGAAATCTGGGTAGTGCAACGGTTCTAAGAACAGATTTTGTGACGGGCCTGTGACCAAAGTGTATTGTCAGCCAATTTGTACATGCATGATACATGATAAAATTGCTTCTCCTCTCCTTAATTCATTTACACATCTGTAAAACAAGTAAAATGATACTGGTCTCTTAGAGACTGTTGGTGAGATTACATATTCTTGGTCCTTAGTAAACATCAACAAATGATAGTCATTATTAAATTTTGGCTTGAATGGCTGTTGCTGCATCTTTGCTCAGGGGTTCTACATTCCAGGATTCGGTTTTCAGAACTTTGCTAAAAGCCTTTTAGTGACTTGTAGTGACGAGATGGAGCAACACCCAATCCTACACTTCAGTCATCATAAGGAAGAGGACTTATCTTGACTAACCACTTCAAGAAAGAAGAAACACTCTGATTCTTTAGAATATGAACATTTTGAGTCAAACTAGAGATGCACATTTCAGAAAAAAAATTATTGAGGTCGGGGCAATGATGTCCATACTAAAATATTTAATACTTTAGTGAAACAGAATGAAGCATGCATATATATATATATCCTTCGCCACCGTTAGTCTAATTAGCTGTGCCTATTACTGAACAAGGTCATTTTTTTGTAAGACACCTGAAATTATTTTTAAAACTAGATTATATATAAATAATTGACTAGAAACATAGAGTTTTTTGCTCTCTAAAAATGCATAAACCAGAGTATATGGTAATTTCACATTCACTGAACCCCTTTCCCCGTTCTTCTTTTCCCTGGGACCTCACAGGTAAGTATCCCTAGAGGTACCTCCCTATTCATCTTGTGATAATAAAATACAACAAAGATTAATCAAGAAGGTCCCTTTCTAGTATTAAAATGAATCTTTCAAGGAGGTCCATTTGAAATGGCTCAGATGTTATGTGCCATGTCATAGCTTTTCACTTAACAGGTCTGAAGGTAATCATTTCCGAGAAAAGATGAAAGGAACCCAACATGTGGGGCCTGAAAAATAATGACAAGTCTAGAGAACAGGCCAGATAAAAGGAGGGTAAAGGGCATTGTCAGCGTGTCACACAGAGGCTTTGGTTCAATCGGCACACACTGAAAAAAATGATGAAAAAACACATAAAGAGCACACTGTGCCTTCATTCCCCACGTGCCTTGATAAACAGTGGGCAGGGAGATGAAGGCCCCTGTTCCCCGGATAACTGGATAACTTGCTGTGCAGGAGGAGCACCTCTCCCTCCCTCCCTCCCTGGTTCACTTTCCTTTCTCTCTCCTCAGCATTCTGTATTTGTTTTTCACATTCTCCAAAGTATTATCATACTTTCTTCCTTTTTCATGCACCTTTGATATTTCTATTTCATCTTGGCCCTGATACATCCAGGTTTTTAGCTAAAGTTGCTATGTGCATGTGTGTGTTTTATTTCATCAAGCAGAATTTAGTCTATGGCTTGTATATTTCAAAAGCAGCTCTGTTTCACCTTCTCTTCCCCTGGTACACTGAGCTCCGGCCCCAGGCTCAGGCCGCCTGTTCATGACAGGTATGAGGCCAGCATTCTGCGATTCACCTGGAACACACAAGTCCCCACTTCTTCCTCATTTCTGTGCCTCTCTGGAGGGAACCCTGGCAGCCCTTGCCTCAGTTTCTGGGACAATCCAGGCAGCTCTCCATCACTGGAGAACACCAGATGGAATGGATGGAGGCAATTTTGCAGAAAGTGCTTTAAGAGCGGCTTCCTCAGTGGTCTTTCCAGCTGGAAGCAGAGCGTCCAGAAAGCACCGCATTCTCAGTCCTGTTTCATCGCCTCAAGAACTACAGATGGCTTCCCCAAGCACCTGAAGTCGGTGCTGCTTGCCTGGATCGAATAAGCTGCAAGCTGCAGAAACTCTTTTGTCTTTTCACAGTGAAACTCAGACTCCAGTTTCTTTCTGCCTTGAGAGTGAAAGAAAGAAGACACAGAGTAGGAAAGAGCCAGAAGGTGGAGAAATTAATGTTTAATGCTTGATACTCCCTGGGCCTGGCCAGCTGCTCAAAAAAGGTACATAAGGGGATATTTATAATATTGCTTCCTGTGGCCACACATAAGCAAGGCTTTGAAAATGGCCCAAGTCTCTTTCTCCGGAAAGATGTGGGTTTACTAGTTGAGTCTGAATTGATTGCATGATTCTTGCATGTTACTAAGTATAGCAGTTTTTCCTATTATTTTCCTTGTTTCTTTCTTTTCTTTCTTTCTTTTTTTCCTGTTTTCTTACTTTTTGACTTGACAAACAGTGGGCTGAGAGTCAAGGCCCTGTTCTCCTTGGAGAACTTGCTGTGCAGGAGGAGCCCCTCTCCCTCCCTCCCTGGCTCACTTTCACTTCCCTCTCCTCAGTTTCTGTCCATTTGTTTCTCACATTTCATTGTTTAGTTCTGTTAATATCAGCCAGTGGTCAACTTGGCTGGGATCAAGCTATTGTCATAAGAAGCCATTGACATTAGATAGCTTCTGCTGTGTTAGTGATTCTTCCATTTGCTTTCTGTTTTTGCTGAGTGTTGGGAGCTGTGACTGCGGGTAACTGGCTGATCGGGCATGGAAAAGGTTTTACAAGAACGAGTAACCCTGTGACAGATGTCAGAAAGGCAGGCAGAAGTGCCCTTTGGTTTTGCTGAGCTACCTTTTGGAGGCCACCAGTGGTTACTTGGTGTTGGGTCCAGAACTGTTCCACTGTCAGCTGAGACCTCACAGCTGCTGCCTGTTGTCATGACAATTATTTAGAGAAACTGTTTTTTGATTGATATGATTCACATATTTTTCTTATTACTCCATCCAAAATCAAAGTCTTGTGTTCTTTCTTTCCACATTCTGCCCTGCTTCCTAAGCCTGCTAAGAGCAGACAGACACCAGGACAGAATCTAGCCAGATAGAAACCATTTCAGGCAAGGGTTGTCCTCTACCCTCATCACTTCTCAACCATTGGGGCTGAGGAGCAAAAGGAAAGAGTAGTGCTGATA
Source organism: Chlorocebus sabaeus (assembly GCF_047675955.1). Classification (NCBI taxonomy): domain Eukaryota; kingdom Metazoa; phylum Chordata; class Mammalia; order Primates; family Cercopithecidae; genus Chlorocebus; species Chlorocebus sabaeus. Next base: position 21,577,274 of record NC_132917.1, read on the forward strand.
ACCATAAGCTCCCAACTCCCTAGAGGCTGGTGGGCTAGTGGTTACATTGGAGCAAGCTAGCTGGGATGCATATGCCCTTCTTTCTTCAAGATGGGGTACTGTCAGAGGAGATCGACTGCTGGTTCCTGCCACGACCCACACGGTGCCAGGGAATTCTGTTTATGATGCCACGTGTCACTCCAGCTGGTGGCCAGTCTAAAGAAAAGTGCAAGGCAAGCCTGGCAACAGGCAGAGGGCTCTCTGTCCTGACATAGCGACAGCCATTGTGCAATCACATATCTTTATATTAAAGGGTTTGGAAATTGTCAGAGTACTTTTGTACTTGACAATTCATTTCAGTCCTGAATAAAACCTCAGATATGACAAAGGAAACCTATCCCAGAACCTATCAGGTTTCTGTCTAAAGCCTGGAAGGTGAGCTGCAGCCCCCGTACTTATCTAGCAACTCACAACTGGGGCTGAAATCTTTCTGTATTGTGTGAATTCATTCCCGGGGTTTTGGAATCTGTAAAGCAGAGCACTGTCTACTTTTGACTCCAGGAAATCAGGGACAGACATATGCATAAATAACTAAATAAACTGTGATAAGGAGTGAAATTACATGATTTGATTTCTGCTATGTACTTTTTTTGTTAAACATTTTAACTTTTCTTTGTTTTTTCTTTTTATTTTAACTTTTATTTTAAGTTCAGGGGTAATGTGCGGGCTTGTTACTTAGGTAAACTCATATCACAGGGGCTTGTTGTACAGATTATTTTGTGACTCAGGTGCTAAGCCTAGTACTCATTAGTTATTTTTCCTGATCTGCTCCCTCCTCTCACTTTCTACCCTCAAGCAGGCCCCAGTGTCTGTTGTTTCCCTCTATGTGATCATGTGTTCTCACCATTTGGCTCCCACTTACCGGTGAGAACATGCGGTATTTGGTTTTCTGTTCCTGTGTTAGTTCACTAAGGATAATGGCCTCCAGCTTCATCCATGTACCTGAAAAGGACATATTCTCAGTTTTTTTTTTTTTTTTTTTTGGTTTGTTTGTTTGTTTTTAATTGCCGCATAGTATTCCATGGTGTATGTGTGCATTTTCTTTATCCACTCTACCATTGGTATCTGGGTTGACTTCATGTGTTTGTGATTGTGAATAGTGCTGCAGTGAACATACACATGCATGTGTCTTTGTGATAGGATGATTTACATTGCTTTGGGTATGTACCCAGAAATGAGATTTCTGGGTTCAATCCCACGCTGTGGATCATCACTCTGTTTTTTACAATAGTTGAACTAATTTACACTCCCTCCAACTGTGTTTAAGCCTTCCTTTTTCTCTGCAACCTCACCAACATCTGTTATTTTTTGACGTTTTAATAATAGCTATTCTGACTTGTGTGAGATGGTATCTCATTGTGGTTTTGATTTGTATCCCTCGAATCACAAGTGATGTTGAGCTTTCTTTCATATGCTTGTTTGCCACACGTATGTCTTCTTTTGAAAAGTGTCTGTTCATGTCCCTGTACACTTTTTAATTTTTTTTGTAAATTTGTTTGTTTCTTTATAGATAGCTAGTTATAGATGCATAGTTTGCAAAAATCTCCCATTCTGTGGGTTGTCTGTTTACTCTGCTGATAGTTTCTTTTGCTGTGCAGAAGCTCTTTAGTTTAATTAGATCTCATTTGTCAAATTTTATTTCTGTCATGATTGCTTTTGGCATTTCACTGTGAAATCTTTGCTCGTTCCTACGTCCAGAATGGCATTGCCCAGGTTGTCCTGGCACTTTGGGAGGCTGAGGTCAGCAGATTGCTTGAGCCCAGCAGTTTGAGACCTGCTATATACTTGATGGTGAATTCTGTACTTAAATATTGTTTTATTTTAGGTTTACAATAACAGTTTTATCTTTTCATTAATGTGACAGAACTGACAGAGACAAATAATTTACTAAGGCCACAAAGTTAGCAAGTGATAATTCCAGAACCTAAGTACGGGTCTAATGGACTACAAATTATATATTTTCTTTATATACTCAGTTTCCTCCAAACAGTATCTAAGACTTAAACAATGCTTTCTCACTTATAAAATGTGTTCATACCCTCAATTGCATTTGGCTCTTGGCACTTCTATTTGACCTAGGCAACGTTATAGATGAAGGACTTAATAGTCAAATCGTTAACTGATTTTCCCAGATCACAGGGCCAGGAACTGGTAGAATTAGAACTCAACCCAGTTTTTCTTTTTCCAATTCCTTTTACTATGTTGCACTGCCTTCCTAGTAAATAATACCAACAACCATCCTTTCTGGAGCAATTAACCTGTCCCAGTCAGTATTTGAAGTGTTTTACTTGGCTTCTTCCACTTAACCTTCATAACAAAACTAAGTGAGGCAAACACCATTATTATTCTAATTTTGTAGACAAGAAATTTAAAGAGTCTTTTCCAAGGTTATACAGCTAGTAAGTGGTAAGACTGGGATTTCATCCCAGATACTCTCTGACTTCAGGATCCAAATCTTCAGCATAATACTACACTGTCTCTCAACTTGCCAACCCCTGCATGTCTCCTCCAATGTGCTATAAAATGTATTAGGAGTGCACAGTTTTATGGGAGGATGGAAGAACGAAATGTTGATTCCAGCTAAAGAGATCTCTAGAAGCTTTGTGAAAGAAGTGACATTTGAGCTAGGCCTTAACAGATTAAGTATCTAAGGAACAGATAGGTTTAGTGGCTTGTTTAAAATTTCATAAGTTCTTCAAATACAGGTTTTCTTATGCTCAGATTCAGATCTTTTCAAGAACATATAACATAGGCCCATCTAATTGTTCCCTTTCTTTCCATGCACCTTATTTCCATTTCCCTGAACTGCAAACAAATGCACGAAATTTGGGAGGGCAAAAGCCTCAAATTCTCCAAAGATTATATAAAAAACAATATCAGTGTCATTCCGTGGAGTCGAATGGAAGTGGCACAAATTGAAAGTATATACACATGTCCAAGCTAACACAAATCCTCTTGGTAATAAATATAGCTTACATTTGCTATATGGGTATATGAAATATAAAATAAGCTGGTGTATGAAAGTTCATGTGAGACATGCCCTAGCAAGGGTTTCATTCATGAACTGATATAAAAGCAGAAATAAAACTTGACTGGATAGTCAAACTTTTAAAAGCTGTATTTCCATACAGTTTTCAAACACATGTAAAACTCTTTTTCATGTAAAATAAATATAAGTCCTGAGTGGTTTTAATTAGCGATCTTGGAGACATGCTGCACCTGTTCCAATTCATCTACAGAGATGAAAACCCTTCACCCTTTTCATTTGCTGACAAGTTAATAGACATTTCCAACTCATGCCAGCACATAGAGTTTTGCAGCTTTCTTGTGACAAGTGAATAATAAAGCTGCACAAGAATGTGGCAACTGTACACGGAAAACCCTCAGCGAGTGTAAATTCCTGACCAGTGAAGATACATCCTCCCATTGTTCTGCAGGTCTGTGCATGCGTAGTGGATGCATCATGGTTTTTTTATTAACACATTTATTGAGGTATCATTTACATAGCATGAAATCCACCCATTTAATATGCACATTCAATAATTTTTATTTTATATACAGAGTGGTTCAACCATCATTATAATCTAACTCAGAACATTTTTGTCATCCCCCAAAATAACCATGGCCCATTTACAGCGATTCCCTGTTTGCAGAGCCCCTCCGCTCTGGGCAAGCACCAGGAGGCTTCGTTTTCTCTACGTTTGAGTAGAGATGATATTGACTCTTCCATACGCTCACTGCTTTGTGCACTGAATCAATGAGGAATTAAATGGCAGATTTATGCAGTGGAGAACATAATACAGTATGGGTATTATATGGCTACATCTGTGTGTATGAGCATTTATGTACATGCATCCAGGCACATAGGTTGGAAAAAAATGCAAGAAATCATCCATGCAGAGGTTGGAAGTTAGCTTGCCCTTTGATAGCAAAGCTGTTAGCAGGGATATTCAAGATGGGTACCACCAGATGCATTTCACTGAGAAAAGAACAAAAATACGATTACAGTGGATTCTCATTATTTGGGAATTCTCTATTTGCAATTTGCCTACTCATTAACATTGATTTATAACTCCAGAATCAATACTTGCAGATTGGAGTCATTCACAGACATGCTCAAAGCCGTGAAAAATTTAATTTTCACTCACCCACCACGTTCCCAGCTGAGGTGAATCAAGACAACACTCTGCCTTCTTGTTTCAGCCTTGACAAAGAGGTGACCTGGGGAGGGGGAAGGTTGGGGGCAGTGCAGTGTAGTGCAAGAAGCTCCAGCTCAGAGCCAATTGAAGGGGATTTGAATCCAATTCTGGCACCTGTTAGTGGTACAGCTTCAGGCAAGTCACTTCAACATCCTGAACTTTCTCTTTTGTAAGATACAGAAAATAGAATCTCTCAGGATGTATTGCATTTGGAGTTAGAGATTATATATACATATATATATATGGAGAGATTTTGTGTATATATATATATGCATATATATATATAATCTGGGAGGATATATAAATATATAAAATATAAACTATAAATATGTAATATAAAAATAAAAATATAAATATAAAAAAAATCTCCCAGAAGCACTGTTTCAGTGTTTACTAGTTCATTTTTTCATGGGGCACTGCATAGAAAATAGCTACCATGAATAATGAGAATTAAGTGTCTATTCTTGAGATCGTTGACTGTGAGGGGTGGGAGGGGAAGCTTTCCTCATAGAACAGCTGAAGTTTCCATGGATATTTTATCCTACAAAATAGCTACAACTCTCTTCAAATTTCTTTATTTATTAATAATCCATTATTGTATGTAGAAGTCATTTCTAAAGTTCAAAAGTAAGATAGAGATAGAGAAGAAATCTTTGGAACCATACCAATCAAGAACTTGTTTTGCTGCAAGTATTATAAATCTGAGTGATAGGGCTTGAACATAGATGTTTGTTATTCTCACATACTCAGAGGTTTGAGGTGTGAGGTTTTAATATTTGCTTGGGTGCTGGGAGTAGAAACCAAGGCTCCTACTGTTTTCTCCTCTGTCATCCTCACTGGATGGTTCTCACCTTTGTGTAATTGTCTCATATACAGGAGACAGCTGCACCAGTGCCTGACTGTGAGAAGGGAGGAGAGGGAGTAAGGGCAAGGCATTATACCTCTAAAGTCTATCGTCTCCTATCAGAATCAAGGAAGAAACATTATTCTCAAAAATGAGAAGTAACTAATTCCAGTGACTTCTTCATAGATCTCAGTCAGAAATATACTATATGGCCACTGAAGACCGATTCAGATTGATTATAATCCATAGGCTGGGCTGGGCATGTTGCTATCCCAGAAACAAACAAGGTTTCATTAGCCATGAAGAAGAAGGAATGGGCACTGGATACTCAGGAGACTAAATGGGGTTTAACACAATTTCTGGACATAGACAGACTACTACCCTATGGACTTTCTGATGCGGTTTCCTATTAGTAGCTCAGGTGCAGAGATATGCCCTAGTGTTAACCCCACACCAGAAAATAAAAAGCCAGTATTCCAGGATTGGGATCTTACTGATCCTTCATTCCACTAGAGCTCAGGGAGCTTTCTTTATGCAATTCTGTGAAAGATTTTGTTCTCTAGAAAAATGTAAGTCTATTGCATGGATACAAAGTTGAAGAATTATTTTTACAAGTTGAATATCTTGTTAAAAATAAGAAAAGAGACATTTTTAAATAAAAATGTCACTCAGTCAGAGGATGAGAAGTTGAAAATCTTTATTCAGTTTCCCATGTATATTTATAACTTTTGAGCCAAAGTAGGATATAAGGGCTGTCCTATGACAATGTGTTAGCCTTAGACACCAGAATTCTTCAACTGAATTCACAAAAAGCACTTGCACATGGTTTTAGGCCCCTTTTAAAACCCATTCATTATTTTATTAAAATATGGCATGTTTAATTTAATAAAAATGTAATTTTAATGCAATACACACATGAAAAACAAGCACTGATTTCATGGAATAATACATTTATTAGTACTCAAGAAGATTGTCAAGAAATTTAGATACAATATTTTTGATTAAAATTTTAAATACCTGTTATCAGTGACTGATAGAAACTCTTCCATGTTCCCATAAAAGTACCAACAAAATTACATAATTTATGAACATCTTATAAACCCCTAGAATTTAGAAGCAAAAGAGAACTCAGGCCAAAATATTGGAAGGATATTCACTAATAATAGGACTATGTTAGGCTTGAACAAACAAACAAACAAACATGCTTTGTATATGGGCTGCTGCCCAAACAAAAACATGCATTTACTGAGGAAAAAGTTAGCAAAAGCCTTTGATTCACTGCATGGTTTAGCCCTTGTTGGAGGACAGAGAAGGCCATTTAAGTACAAAGCTAAGTAGCCACAACTCCTCATCCTTACCTGACTTCCACCTGATGGTGACTATTTCCTGTGCTAAGGAAATCATTGTGCAGAATAATATGGTGGCCAGCGGTCTGGTATCTGGGGGTCAGAGGAACCTGAGTTAAATACTAGCTCCACCATTTATAATATCAGCTAAATCCCTTAACTTAAGCTGTCTCAGTCTACATCTTCTATCTGTAAAATGGACAAAATAATAGAGCTTGTGTCAAAGAGTTGTGATGTTTAAATGAGGCAGTACATGTGGCCGAATTAGCCTAAGCATTCCATAGCTCTGCTTACTCATCTATCAAATATTACTATAAAGTTTTGTGCTACCATCTTACACACGCATAGGGAGAGAGGAAAGATGAAAGACAAGAAAAGAGACAGGGAAAGGCAGAAGGAGAGGAAAGGAGAGAAGAAAGGGAAAGAGAGGAGGTAGAGATGATCTACTCTGCCATTAACCCAAAGGGATGGGAGGGAGCCTGTGAGCTGAAAAGTGGGGCACTGTGTTGCTGGGCATGTTCTTATCCTCTTCTCCTTAACAACAATGCAAAGCGAGAGCTGTTCTTAGAAAAGCTTGAAGTATTGAATGCTGTGGTTGCTCTCTTTTGTATAATATAAATGAATTACAGATTGAACTTGTCTCCTTACCCATTTCCATGGAAAGAAATGGGGATGAATGGATGAGAAATCCTAAGAAAAGTCCACTCTAGAAATATTGGTAGACAACAAACAAACAAAATGCAATATTTATTATGAATAACTCTTGGACAAATGAGGGAGAAACTCTTCAGTTACTATACAGCTACCATAAAAATTATTTTTATCAAAATTTGTACAATATTTCCAAAGCTATGCTTAGAGGCAAATGTACAAACAAGCATGTAATTAAAGCATCAATGAAACAAGGACAGGGAGTCCAAGAAAGCAAAGTCTCAGATGAGGATTCATATAAAGAGAAGGTAAGATATAAAAATACTGTCAAAGTCTTAATAAATGGTCCTCAACTGAGGATATTTTGCAATTCCCTCTCCTTCCCCCCAAATGTTGGACAATGTCTGGGGATATTTTTGATAGTCACAACTGCAAGGATACTACTGGCCTCCAGGAGGTGCAGGCTAGGGATGTGGCTAAATTTTACACAATGCACAGGATGGCCCTTCACAACAAATTATTATCTGGCCCCAATGTTAATAATGCTGGTATTGAGAAACTGTGCTCTGAAGACAGGTTAATAGTAAAAATCAGAAGTATTAATCTTTAGAATTGTCCCTTCAGGAAATTGAATCATGCAGAGGAGGAGGATAAAACGCTCTCCATTCATTCAAAGGAAAAACAAAAAATATCAAAATGGCTAGAAAGCAGACATTACATATAAAATAGAAGAGATGAGATTCAACCTATGAAAAATATGTATACACAGAGAAGAAAATAAAGAAATAATGAGGCATATAATGGACAAAAAATTACTTGAACTGAAAGACCAATGGGGTCTATGGGGGGAAAAAAAAAAGAGATGTTTGCAACAAAGGTGTTTAAAAATTTAGCTATAAAAAAACAGATAGATTTTAAAGGAACAAAAAGCAAGGTGGTTTCAGATTTCTCCGGCCGAGGTAAAGTGTCAAAACAAACATACCACACAGTCAAACAAACAAAGACTCCTAGGGCAGTGTGAATATAAATTTAAGGAAAAAGTCTTCAACAAAATAAATATGTACCCAATGAAATAACTATTTCTAGAAGCCCAAAGAGAGGTAATATAATCCCATGGTTTCAACTACAAAAATTTTAATAATCTCAGCCAGGAAAGAAAAAAATTGAGAAATACTAAATTTAGAAAGTCATGGTATGAAAAGCCTAGTCTTGAGCACTAAAAAGAGATAAAGATATCTTTATAATTATTTAAATTTTGGTAACAAATTAAAATGCAAATATTAAACTTATTCTTGAAATTCAAATGATAACCACATCTGTTATGGAGATCTACATCTAAAACTTCAAAATGAAATAGCAAAGAATAAAGTGACTTACCTGAAATGATGAAGACAAAAATCATTATTTTATTCATAACTTTTATAATCTTAGAAATATTGAGAATTAGTTTTTGCAAATCAAACTGTCATTATTCTAAAGACATTTTTATTCTTTCAAAATCATTAGTATGTTTTTAAAAAATTAACAGTATATGTAGCGAGAGAAAAATAGGAACAGAACAAATGTACAAATTTTTAAACAAAGAGTCAAAAAACAATGTGACAGAAATAAGACCAAATTCATCAATATTTTTTAACCTTCACACTACACTGGATGAAGAGAGCAGTTTTTCACTGAAAAATAATAATAACGCCATAGTGAAAAAGCATTATGCATGAAATATTTTTTCTCAAATAAATAAAACAAAGCCTATTATGAATACAAGGCTAAGTTGATAGAAACACTCAGCTTTTGAATGAATAAGTAGTATTAAAAGAAATAAATTCATGTAGTAGAAAATAAAATATTTTAAAATTGGAGTTTTATAAACAACACAATTGTTATTATAGTACAGTTAAACTCATTATGCAGAAATACATGCCCTATAAACACAGAGTCTATCTTTTTAAGGACTGATGAAATAGTCACTTTAACCATGACTTTTTAGACCAGGGATAAAACACTACAATGTTAAAAAATATGAAAATGAACATTAAAGTCTCTCTGGCCTCAATTCCACTGAGGCCTAAACTAAAAATAAAAGTTTAAAGAAAAAAACAAATGCAGAAAAAATTGAAATGTTTATTATGAATAACTTGGATAAATGAGGGAAAAACTATTCAGTTACTATGCAGCTACCATAAAAATTCCTTTTATCAAAATTAATACATGATTTCCAAAGCTATGCTCAGAGGCAAATGCACAGCCCTAAATGCTTTTATTATTCATTAACAAAAATAAATGTCACTAATCTAAGATTTTCACTTCTATAAAATAACACAACAAGCTTAACGGCATCAGAGAAAGAAAAAATACCAAAAGTAGTTGATTTGATATATGCAGAAAGGGCAGTTGAAAAATAAGTTGAAGAGATGATTCTGTGGGATAATAAAGAGTATAATGAATTAAATAGACACATAACTTGCTGTTTTCATTAAGAAAAATGTAGCAAACCCATGGATATATAGCGTTAGGATGAAAAGTTATATTTCAACAGATACAGTAATCATTAAAAAGTAGTAAAAATTATTGTGTAAAAATCTAGACTAATGAATACAAGAACTTTGATGAAAATGTTAATTTTACAGGAATTTCTTAAATGATAAAAATGTGATTCAGGTAATGTTAGAAAATAGGAATGTCTAATATCTATTAGAAAGAATCAAAAATAATTAAAGTCTTACTAGGGTCAGACAGTTTTACTAAGGATTCTTTTTAAATTATTATTTTATAAAGTAAACTAAACATCATGTAAAATATTTGACTACTTGGCAAAATATAGAAAGATTAACAAAATAGGAAGCTAAAATCACTGAAAAAGCAAACTATAATTAATATACCGTGTAGACTAATAAAACTTATGAATGCAGTTGCAAAAATTCTAAATAAATTATTTACAAACAGTACATTAGTAGAATAATTTATGACAGCCAAGTAGGATTATTTCATTATTGATATTAGGAAATAAATTATTTTTTAAAAGAGCATGGATAGATGTAATTTTTGACATGACATCTATTTTAAACTTACATGATGTTAATTCCCAGTTATTAAGGATAATATCATGGTTACTGGAAAATACTGAAGGCATTTTAACTTCCTTAATGCTTATGAGAAAATTGCCTAATACCCCTATTATTATCTCATATTTTAAACACTGATCAAGATAAAGAGACTTAAACACAAATAAAATCTTTAGCTATTGGTAATGAGAAGACAGGTATCAATGTATATGACTCGTTTCTGTGGAAACACAAGATAATTAACTGAAATATGATTCAAATTATTATGAAGTAAATTGAAACCTTTCCAATATACCAGCAATAAAAAATTGGACAATGGAATGAAAAATATGCTATTCATAATGCAACAAGATGTAGAATACATGAAACAACTTGATAAGAAATGTGGATAACTTATGGAAATTAAAGAAAAAAATTACTAGGCATGTGAAACATGATGAGATACATACCATGTTTACAGATAGGAATATCAAACATTGTAGAATGAATGTCTTCCTAAATCAATGTAGAGATTTAAGATAGTCTCAATCAAGATTTAAATTAGATTGTTTCATTTGTTCTGGTAGGGACAAGGGAGGCTTGAAAAAGTGGTTCGAAAGTGTAGTTGGAAGAAAACATGGAAAATTTTAAAACACAAAGCAACAATGAGTGATAAAATTACCAAAGTTTTTATGGATATGTTATTACAAAACTACAACTAAAAGATAGTTGAATTGTTTCAATAATTAAAACACATGTTAACTGAATATGTTAGTTAGCCTTAAACTACAATACAGAGCTTATTCAAATCTAGTTATGAAAAGAAAGCAGCACACACCAGTAGGGAATCAGTTAATTATTCACGATATAATGTTGAAAAAAATTGTTATGTATATAAGCTAGTAATAACATCAAGTTTTTTCCTGTGCAATTAATTAAATAAAGATAACCTCCAAAAAATCTACCAAAAATGTGTGTGTGTGTGTGTGTGTGTGTATGTGTATGTGTACAGACCATAGGTTTTCAAAATATAAGTCAGCCAAAAGAGATCCAAGACATGAGTTTGGTAAAATATAAGTTGCAAAGTAGATATATGATTAAAATTATTTTAAAATGTAAAAAAAGGAAATATGCATTGTATATGTAAATTTTTAAATATGTAGATCATATCTGCAATGATACTTTAAAAGCTAAAAAAAATATATTTTTTGAAGGTGGGTATGGTAAGAAGAATTAAGTGAAGGTCAAAGTGGATTTCTACTTTGTTTTGGTTTTTCAGTATTTTACAGTGACAAATAATTTTTTTTGTACAAGAAAAATGTAAAGACAAAAACTAAAATCAATGGAAAATATACAAAGATCACTGTATTAGATATATGATACATAATGTATTGATTAAAAATAAAAATAAATGTATGAAGCAAACAGTAAACTAGGACATTTTTGTAGTGTATATTTTCACCTTGTAAAAAGTTCTTAAGAATTTTGCAAAAATGCCTCAATATAGGAGTGGGCATTCAATATGAACAATTTACAGAGACCAGCAAATGTGTTGAAAAGATCAGCATTACAAGTAATCAGTAATGCAAATTAAAGCAATATCGAGTTTTCACTCATCACATTGCAATAGATTTTTAAAATATAATTCAATACTAGAGGAAATGACTTTTATAAAAGTTTTATACATTTTTAATGAGAGTGTGAATGGGGTAACCTTACTCTATAACAGTTTGCAAAATTTACCAAAAACCTTAATAGAAATTTACTCTTTGCTCCAACAGTTTCACTTTTTAGAAATTTATCTAAACTTTGAAAAAGAAGAGAGTTGAACAAATACCGGTGTAAAATGATGATTATTGCATCAACATTTATCATAGTGTGAAAAATAAAAACAACTCAAAGTTCCAACAATAGATATTTGGAAAATATAGAATATTCCTATAAGGAATTGATGTGCATCAACTAATTATCATGTTTTAGAAGATTATCCACTATCATGATAACAGGCAAAAAAGTGGGATACAAAACTGTTAAACATTTTTGTTTTGTTGAATGCACACAAAACACTCAAATACAGATAATAGAACAAAATGTTAAAAATTCATGTGAATATGTGTTTGAGTCTGGAGACCTGGAGATAGGAAGATGCAGATTATAGATACATATCCATATATATAATTATATGGAACTGATTTGAAGTTTCTGTTTATTTTCTCATGAAACTTTTCTGCTTTAAAATGTTTATATTTTTAATTAACATCCACTTTTTTTGTAGTCAGAAAAAAGGAAACAAGCATAAAGAAACACACAAAAAGTACAAATGACCTCTCCACAGTGGTTATCTTCCTCTTTGCTGACAGAACTACATCCAGTAAACATTCAAAGAATCATCTTCTGTGACACAGTCTGGTGGCATTTAACAAGGAATTTTATGAGCATTTAAGGACCAAATATTTATAAATTCTCACCACACCTCTGCAAAGTAGGTAAGGAAACTTATTCCTTTGAAAGCACACTGTCCTTTAACAATCTTTTCAAGATTGCCAAATCTTCCCCATGCTGCAAACGGCAGTAGCAATTATTGTTATTTTTCCTTAGTAATAATAAAATACCAGAGTAACCAGAATTATGTTTATGCAAAGAGGAAACTGATGCCCCCGTTGGTGGTCCAAGTTTTTGTAGGGCCAGCAGAAAGTCATCACAGGTTCCCACACTCCATCTCATCTCCATCAATTCATTGATGCTGGATATCAGACATGATACCTTTTCATACATTATTTAAATGAAGATCTATTAAGTGCCTAGCTTCTAGATGCTGCAAATATAGCAGTGTAAAACAAAAATGAAACAAAACCAAAGTTTCTGATTTCAGAGAGCTCATAGTCTAGTGTGTTGTTAGTTATCATTTCCCCCTTCTGACTCGACCCCAGATCTCCAAAACACTTATGCAATGGTGTCTCTAAAGGCTTAGCTCCTTTCAAGTTCCCAGATTAACCAAGACATAAAATAAGACTAATATGGGTATACACATATGTATTGCCGAAAATTAAAGCATACTCCTAACCAATCCTGCAATGCTTTGCCCCATTCATACCCCAGATGTGGTCTATCTAATCAGCTCATGGACCTAAAGTCACCATAGCCATGCTGTTCAGTGTGGTAGCCACTAACCACATGTAGCTATTACACCAGTCACATGTGGTGAATACAGATATAGAGTATTTGCTTCACTGGGAAAGGTATATTGGGCAGCTCTGCTCTATAGTTTCATTGGGATCTTCCTCCTTCTTCTTCATTATTATTATTATTATTGAGACAGAGTCTTGCTCTGTTGTATGGGCTGGAGTGCTGTGGCACGATCTCAGCTCATTGCAACCTCTGCCTCCCGGGTTCAAATGATTCTCATGTCTCAACCTCCCAAGCAGCTAGGATTACATGTATGCACTATCACAGCTGGCTAATTTTTGTATTTGTAGTAGAGCTGGTGTTTCACCATGTTGGTCAGACTGGTCTCGAACTCCTGACCTCAAGTGATCCGCCCACCTTGGACTCCCAAAGTTCTGGGATTACAGGTGTGAGCCACGGCAACCATTATTTATTTGTTTTTAATAGAAACTTTCTTAACTCCCACCCTGTTTCCAGATCTACGTGTCCATGCCTTCTTTTTCAGATCTAGACTCTTCTCCAGATATCCCCAGTCTTCTGCTTGTTAATGGAGTACTTGCCATTACCACTCCTGAAATGCCTAGGGTTCTGAGACTCACACAGTCCATGTTTTATATATGTTCTTCCCAACTTGTGGGTCAAACAGGTACTAACTACTGAACTGTGGCTAAGTCTGCCATGCACAGGCCTTTAAAACGGTCTGGCCTCTCACTTCTTCAGATCTCTAGTGCCACTTTCTAGGAAACCCATCATCTTTCCACCATCCATTATCTCACTGCCATGGCCAAGCCTAATCTGAAACTCTCATTTCTTCCAAACATGGAATTGCCTTATGTTTGGACCTGATACTCATTAAAAAAGTTTCTTGTTCTGACTTTGTCTCCCCTCATTCTGTACAGTTTATATTCTTTATATGAAGCTGTTTCTTCTGGCTTCCTTCAAAGAATATCTTTTCCAATGAGGCTGAATCTCAATACTGAAACCTCCAATTTTGCAAGCATTCATGTTGATGCCTAGAAAGTGCTTTACTTTAAGAATTCCCTTGAATCCTGCAACTCCCCTCCCCTTATACTTCTAGAGTCAAAATTTTTTGGCCTAATGAGTTTTCATGGCCCTACATTGTACTGGTGGCAAGGTGTTTCTCCAGGTTCTCCCTCCTTTTCCTCTTCTCATCCCAGAAACTGCTAACATATATGCCTTGCACCTAAGTCTTGAATAATTCATTGAACAACATCAAAAGCTCATATTTCTTGAGCAAGGATTCTATATGAGGCAGTGTGCTCCAACAAGGGGATACACAGGGAGGAATGAAATATACAAGAAGATTGCTGTCTAATTATGACAAGGAATTCTTTGACAAGGGAGAAAACCTTTCTTTTCTGCAGTAAGAGATCATGTTCAAAATGCAAGTAATCCTTAGGAAAAGAAACTCGATCAACAAATTTACTTCTGTTATAAAGGCACGCTGGCTCAGGAATGGGAAGGAAACCATGAATACAGAAAAACAAATAAACAATAAACAGCAACAACAGGGGGAAAAAAAACCTTGAAAAGTTAGTTACTTTTCATGAGATAGTTCTGGTCTTCACATGTTTATGCTCTTTTTTTTTTTTTTTTCTCCTAAACACTGAAAAGGATGACTAGGGAAAATTTGAAGAGATTTTTATTTCCTTAGTAGCGTGAACTGGTCTAACAAATTGGAAGTATTTTCTAATTGTCTCTCAAATTCAAGCATTTATGAACTGTTTCAACTTTAGATTGACTTGGGCCATTAGCGAGTTTTACGTTTTCAGATCAGTCTATTGTGACCATCTGATATTCATTCATTTATTCAACAAATTTTTATTAATTATCCAGGATGTGCTAGCTCCTGTTCTGAGTTTGGGAATACAGTGACCAAGATGGACAAAGTGCTTGTTTTCATGCAAATAAGCAAACAAATACTAAAGTATCTGGTACTGAAAAGTGCTAAGAAAAATCAGAGTAAACAGAGAGGTATATTTGCTCTTAAGGAGTTCTGGGACAGCCTTTTAAAGGAGGTGACATCAGAGCAGAGACTAGAATGGCATGAGAGGGTGAACTCCATGAGTGACTTGGGAAGAGTGTCCCATGCAGAATAAATCACTCATTTAAAAAATTCCAAAGCAAAGGTAATGAAACGCACTGATTCTTGTCTTAAAATGATTTATCTGACTTCTGAGTAAATAACACACTTGTGTGGAAAAGCAAGACAGAAGCAAAGTCACCGTTAGGAGACAATGCATCTGTAGCTCTCCGATTCAAAGCTGTTCTGAGTCCCGAATGTTCATTATCATCTTGGCACTTAAGTAGAACACATTTTTCTTATCTATGCCCTATAATCCATTCTCAGGAATGCATAAGTTCCATATATGTTATCTCAATGTGAAGCCTTAAAGCTTAATGACAATATTTTGTTATGGGGACACGAATACTTCAATTTGATAGTGCTGAGCCTTCAATTATTGAATATTGCAGTGCTTACTGGAAACTGCATTAGTTGCTCTGTGCTTGTTGTTTGTATTTCTGCATGAAAAGAGTAACTCTAGCATGACCTTCCTCCCGTTGCCAAGAATTAAATCTCAGCTTTTCCAAGGATCATCAGGACTACCTTGCCACTGATACAACTTTTTGGCATTTGTGGAAAGCCAATTTTTTTTTTTAATTAAGAGAATGACTGAAGACATTTACCCTTTCCAACTAAAAAGCCTTGGGTAAGGACATAAAAACTACATTCATGCCCATTTTCTTATGGAGAGCAAACATATGCCTTCTTCATTTAAATGACAGAATGGTAAACACATAAAACACATTAGTTACTGTTAGCACCTGTATCAAAATTAGCAAATTTAGGTTATATTTGAAAATTATATCTATGTAAATATACATATATATGTACACACATATGTATACACATATGTGTATATATATGTGCACATATATATGTATATATTTTTGTGTGTGTATATATACACACACTGTTTTAATAATCACTTCCCCAATATAAAGTCTCATTGCAGCTTGATAGAAATATCTAAAAATAGATATCATTTGCATAAAAATCAGTTGCAATGAATTAGCTGTAAGCTTAGAAATCTTAAATAGAAACAGTAATAAAGCGAAAGTGATGTTATTCTGCTTTCACAAAGATGCTATTTTCTATAAGTCTTCAAGGTATTGGTAATAAACGACTAAACTTAGTTTCTTCCATTTTACTTTGATACATTGCTTTGACTGACTTTAAACATTATGGGCTTTGACCTACATATCATGAAAAAGATTTAGCTCACTGTATCATCATTAGTAGAAAGATTTAAATCTAATGTTGACAAATCATTCGTTGTATGATATGTCACATTCCCTCATATGTAACTGTGTATAAGAATTTTAACATTTTGTACATATATTTATTTTTACTAATGAAAGAAGATCAAAAAGGTGAAGATTATATTCTTAAGTAGCAGGTTCATTTATGGAAAAACTTTGACATTTCAAAAATATGAAAGTCATTACTTTATATAATTCACATGTTGTAATTAATAATAATTTAATAAAAATTTGTATAAACATATTATTTTCTACCTTATTCTAGACAAACATGTGCTTTCTTACTGCAGGCATTCTATTTCAAATGCTGTTCTTAAAAGTGGATAAAACCGAGGGATTAATGATGTTTGAGGTAAAAGGTGGATAGCTTATTAGCTTCCAGAGTTTACGTATGGCTCCTCATGATTTGAGACTAATCTAGTGATGGGGATGTACGTTGCCCTGGAACTTTGCCATTGGCATGCTGCTCGACTTAAACACTTCCTTTTGGTCATTATTCTCATTAGCTTGGAATATGTAGCAAATGAATTACAGCTGTGTTTTACTTCCGCTGCTCACAGTTGAGGTCAGATAGCAGGAATCCTTCAATGCACCTTTAGGAATCTTTGTATTATTTAATGAGCTTGTCAACAACATTTTGCAGTAACTAGTTGGCTGTAGAAAATAATTTTCAGAGTTCTGACTTTCTTAATTCACATCACAAGATCAATTCAGGAAACCTATACTGTATCAGAATCAAATTATTTCTGCTGACTTGACTTTTTTCAGAAACTAGAAAACATCATCTTTGTTAAGGCACCTATGTAAAACTAGATGTATTCAAAGAGAAAAAATAATCCTGTATTGAGCACCTGCTATATGGTATGCATTGAGATAGCTGGTTACACCCCACAGTAAATATTTAGTAGGCATGGTACATGCATTTGTTATTGGTCTTCCCATTGCTGTGTTATCAAAAATTCATAATCAGCTAACCTGATGGTGCAATATCCAGCAGTAAAGTTATTTCAGTTTCAAGAAGAGAGTTGTGAGAGAGGAGATAATTAAAATAAGGCACAAATCAGAGCCAAGGAGCTTGGCAGGATAGTGGATTCTTATCTGTTTGTCTTCTGGGAAACATTTTTCTATACTGATGAACCAACATAGAGTGACACCCTGATGTTTTTCACACACCATAATGCTCCATTTGTGCTCTGTTTCCCTGTGAGAAAAGTGAATCCAGAAAGTTGTTACTGCATAGGTTATATGGCCCCTGCTACAATGACTGAGTAAAACCACCCCTTCCATCCTGGCCACCATGTGTCAAAAGTATGACGTATCCTGGACAAGGTAGATAGCATCAATGTCTGAGGCATCAGGGACTGAATTCTACTCAGTAAGCTTCCTTTATATTGGCCTTTGAGAATACAATTACAGTCAACTCTTCTCTTGATGAAAACCGTTGTAGATAAACAGCCAAGAGGCAGAACAACAATCATGAAGCACAGTAGTACTGAGTTCCTCTTCTGGCTGCAGTCTTAAAACACTGGGTTCTGGGTGCTGGAAGAGATGCTGACATAGTTTTATTCCACATATCACTGTGGCGATCTCCTCTGTCATATAAAGAAATTGATACATTTTTGCAATTTAAATATAGTTGATAGCTATGCCGTTTTGTTGCAGATTTTTCTAGATAAGCCTACACAATGTGGATGTTATACATTTAACTCAGCAAAGTGAATATTAACAGTAACTCAAATAATTGAACATGTATTTTAGTAAGATATTATTTATCTTTAGAATCACATTCTCATTAAAACCTCTTTAAATTTGACAGGGCAGTGTCACATCTTCCATTTTTTTGCAAATGAAAAAACTGAAAATCAACCAGGCATGTTGGCTTACTCCTGTAATCTCAGCACTTTGGGAGGCCGAGGCGGGCAGATCACCTCGTCTCAGGAGTTTGAGACCAACCTGGGCAACATGGTGAAACCCCATGTCCACTAAAATACAAAAAATTAGCTGGACGTGGTAGTGTGTGCCTGTAGTCCCAGCTACTTGGTAGGCTGAGGCATGAGAATCGCTTGGGCCCAGGAGGCAGATGTTGCAGTGAGCTGAGATCACACCACTGTACTCCAGCTTGGGATACTGAGTGAGACTCTGTCTCAAATAACAATAATAATAATAATATAAAAAACCCTGAAAAACAGAGATGTTGAATGACTTTCCTAAAGTCATAGTTATTAAGAGACCAATGTCAGATATCAGGATACACTTTTCTTACTGCCCTTAAATCAGTGACTGGTTGTGTGGGAGTCCTTGGGACCCTCTTAACACTTTGGCTTTATGATGTTGTGGTCTGAAGCTGCTCAAGTTTCTTTCTATCTGTATGTTGCTGGAGGTGTGAAGGCTCTACTCCACAGGTCTTTTCACTAACTGAACTCATTTCTCAGCCAAACAGCGCCATGTCTGTCACCAGGGGAGGCTATGGAAGCAAGGGCACATGTTAGACATTTGAGGAACTGTCCAAATGCTGACATTCCCATTTTTAGAGTGCACACAGAACAGACAAGATTTGATTCGGTAACTAGTCTGCCGTTTCACATGATTTAATCACCTGGGAGTGTATTTAAATTCAAATAGAGAGACTAGTCCAGGGGCTGGGTGCTTTTCCAAAGTGTCCATTAAGTAGCAAACTGAGACAAGAGGGAAATAGATGGTATTTCTAGGGTAACTAAAGGAAGTCTGATAGAGCCCATTAAAAGACAGTGTACATTCACTTCTTAAACCAGAAAGTGACAGACACTTAAAGAATCCTGGGCATGTTAAGCGGAAACGGGACCCAGCTTGTGGGAACTTGCATTGATTAAATCTGAGACAATTTGTCCCTCGAAATAATGCTAGTAATGGATTATAATCTAATGGATAAAACAACAATTCCTGAGTCCATAAAAATATAAATAAATAACTGAATAATAAATGAAGAAGGAAAAATGTTCTCTTACAGTGGAATGCTATCAATCTAATAGTTATAGAAGAAAGGATGGAATTAGAAAATTAGTAATAGATGCTAAAATTAGCATATGAGTTTGATGAGAGACAGATGTATTTACATCATCTCAACCACAAATTAATATCTCTTCATACATTACATTAATTACAAAGGGAAAACAGTGATCTTATAGTGAAGGACACCAATTAACCAAGTGATTTAAACTAATCTCACCAATATACCAAGATAGGGATGAATGAACATCATGTACCTACTCCTGTGTCACATTGAGATAGACACAAATTCACTTATGTCGTACTTCTGTCAAAATGTATAATCCAAACCTAATTGCGAGTAAATATCAAACCAAAACCAAGGGCAATTCTACTAAATAATTGAAATGTGTTTGTCAAAATAGCCCAGATCAAAAAAAAAAAAAAAAAAAAAAGGCTAAGAAACTGTCCCAGATTAAAGAAAACCAACTAAACATCATGTATAATCCTGGATTAGGCTGTGAACAGAGAAACATAATTAAGAAGATCAATAAAGATCAATAGTGAAATTGATGATATTTAAATGTAGACTTTGGATTAGATAATAGTATTGTATCAATTCTTATTTTTCTGAGTTTGATAACTGTACCATGACTAAGAGTATCTTTTTATTGTTTGCAAATACTGAAGTATTTAGAAGTAAATGGACATGATGTTTTGAACTTACTGTCAAACAAATTAGAAATAATATACATATGGGAGGCAAGGATAGAGAGAGAATGATAAAACCAATGAGTCAGAATATAAATGGTCAATCTGATCAAAAGCTATACGTGAGCTCCTTATACAATTTTTATCAGAATACATATATATGCACATATTAAGTTTATATGTGTATACCATGTGTATATTATATATGTATTGTTAAAAGTTAATACATAAATTAAAATATATGTATATATTAAAAGTTTTAAAAGTTATGCATATATATGTATAATATATACATATTAAATATCATATATGCATTTTAAAGCCATATGTAGAATATATGTGAAATTGATAATATTTGAATGTAGATTGTGGGTCAGATGTACATACAGAGGATATATGTATGACTTTAAAATCTTTTAATTTTGAAAGCATTGTAGATGCATATGCAATTTTAAGAAATTATATAATGAGATCTTGCATATTCTTCACCTAGTTTTCCCTGATGGTAACAACTTGCCACTTTTCTGTAAGTTTGAAATTATATCAAAATTAAAAATTACAAAAATTAGGTACATTGTGTTTCTGAGTCAGTTCCATTACAGTAAGGGATTAAATACTTCAAGTATGCGGAAGAGTTACAGCACTTCTAAGAAGAGATGCAAATAGGAAAGTGAACAAAGGGATGAATATACCTTGGTCAGTGGGTCAGGCAGACAGGAAAGTTTTGTTAAGACAGTTTGTAGAACACAGCTTATAATGAGCTACCATATTCATGTCCCAGTAACTGAAACCATCAAGATATATTATCTTCAGTCGTAAAATAGGAACACAATAATTAACTCACAAGGGTTTTTGTAGGTTGTATAATATAATGGATATTCAGCAATTGGGATTGTGCCTGACGTAGAAAATGCTCAGTGGATATTGCCCATTTAATACCCACACCCGTTGGCTTTCCCAGATTTTTCTCTTTATGCCAAGTGTAAAATTTCTCATATTCTACCTCAAGGACATGCAGCCTCGAGCCTGTAAAAGCCTATTTCTGAGACCCAGGCTACTGTTTCATGACCCATAAGATACAGCTCTTATTATAACCCTGAAGGAAAGAAACATAACACTTGAGCATTAGGATAATAATGAACACTTTTCTTCCCATTTCAGAATTATTCAAATGTATAGTCAATGGATCCCAGTGGAAGCATATTTTTCTCTAATTTCTGCCTGAAGACTTTGTACCGCATTTCTCCTTTAGAACAAACATGGGAAAGTGTTCTGGGAAAAGGAGTATTTTAGTGAATCAATAAGTAGAATGTTTTCTTTAAAAGGGTTACAAATTCTTTCCATGTTTTTTTCCTTAGAAACATGGGTGCACATGTTTAGAATCTAATCAGCCAAATTAATAGACTCCAGTGGCAAAGAAGGGAATTGAGAACTAGGATTTTGGCCTTTTTATATTACTTCAAAAATGGGTATTTCTATTGCTTGGAGATGTTTTAATTTTATTATTAAAATGTAGTAAGTGCCAGTACTGTGCCAAAAACTAAGGAGATTGCCTTTGAGGTGTAGAAAAGCACTCCATCACAAGTCATGCTGTGTGTAAGATATATTGCATATTCAAAAATCATTTAAATGCAGTGTGATTTAAAATAATAATGAGTGAATTAAAATGTATGATATAGAAAATCAGAAATTTCAGTGGGGCAAATAGTGAATACAACAAAATTCAGGGATCTTAGTGGAAAGGGAAGAGGTGAAGATTAGAGGTTTCGGAGACGTACTAGCCTCCCGGATATTTTAATCTGTTACCCCCAGTTGTTTCAAGCATTGAAATTTTTCCAAAACAAAGTAATGATAAATGTTTGAGGTGATGGATATCTCATTTACTCAGACTTGGTCATGACACATTGTATGCTTGTTTCAAAATATAACATATAGCCCATAAAACTATTATGTATCCATAAAAATTAAAAAGAAAAGAGAAATTGTATCTATAATAATTAAGTCATTTATCCAAATAATTTAGAGGGTGTTTTTATTAAGGGGTGCTTATCCCTGGTTTTTGAGAAAGGTTGGCAAGGCTGTTGTTGCTTAAACAGCATCACTTACTATTATGCATGAAAATGCCCTCTCCGTTATGAAGGCTGCATGGTAGAATTTGCCGCTAATGTCAATCAATTCCAACCACTAGTCAATCAAGTAGCTAGCATGGGGAAAATAAAACTCAGTCATGCATTTAATAAATATTTGCTGAATCAAATTGGCAGTTTCAGGAGAGACAGAATGTAACATGGAAATAAAGCTAGGCTTCTAGCCAGACAATCGGAGTTTAAATTCTACTCTCCTACTTTCAAAATATGTGACCTTGTTTATTCATCAGTAAAATGGGAACAGTAATGCCTCCAGAAGCCATCACACAGAACTGTTATAAAGGTGAAATTAAATGCATACAAGCTTACTTTCTAACTTTTTTTTAAAAAATGCATCTTCCTTTCTTTTCAGCAAAATAATAATAATCATGATTGCCATTATTAAATCTGCTTATTTTATATCTTTACTGTGCATTTTTAGTTTGCCTGATGTTTGTGACCAACACAAAAGTCTGAATAAGGCATAAAAGAAGTGACACAATTATTTTTAAGAAAAGGGCTGGACACGCTCCCAACTCCACTTAGATTGTCATTTAAGGTTGAGGGCAAGATAGACCACAGAGGAAATCGTTCCAAGGTGCAATCTGTCCTGCGGCTATGTTCATAGAGCTCATAAAGTTAAAACCCCTTCCAATAAAGAATCTCTAGGACGCCTTGTCTGTATAACATTGCAGTAGCTACTGCTGCTTGGGTCAAGTGAAAGCAATTGTCCTATCCTAGCTATTATTGCCTGAACCAAAGTCAGTTGTGTTTGGGCTGGTTACAAAAAGGCTAAATTTATTTTAAATGAAAGATTACTATAATGTAAGCTAAAAGAAGGTAGAGTGTAGTTCAGAAAACAAAGTAAACTCAGTACCAAGGACAGTGTTTGACACATAATAGGTTGTTGAATTATTATAGAAAAAAAACTTCAGGTGAAAAATTCTAATCAATAGAGTAATCAATACTGAAAAGTGACAAATGGATCCCAAAAGATCCTTTCTTTGAAGGTTTGAATATTAGGTGACTCATGACAGAACACTCAATATCATAGCATTTCTTAGTCGATACCTATTTTTTTTTTTTATTTTACTGAGGATATACATTCTCCTGACATAAACTATTCCATTGTATCTATAAAATAACCTCTTTACTGATGTGACTCAGGAGTATTTTGTTCTTGCAAATTTCAAGAACCTAATTATTACAAAGAGAAAAACAAATTTTCCCTTGGGTCCTCAGTCTAGACATATTATTTTGTTCCACCTTTCAATACCTTTCATACTATTGCAACATAAAGCATTTTGTATAAACCTATGCACAAGCAATGCGCAGAGGGCATTAGCACAATGCTTGTACTGGACAAGTGAGACCGTCAGTAATTTTTTCTTCCATACACAGCAGTGATAATGCCAGAAGTGGCCCAAACAATGGAAATAGTACCAATGAGTTCTCTTATGAAAACTAAAATTCTCTGTACTTTAAATCCTGGGTTTGGTAACAAAATACTCTGTAACAAAACAAAAAAGATCTTTTATAAAAATAAGTGATCTTCCGAGTGGAGTAGTGATAAAAGGAGAATTACAGAATCAGGACTAGGAAACAGGAGTAAAAATCCAAGTATAAACCAGTTCATATAGTTAATGCAAGATTCACATTGCAATTATTTCTGGATGTCACATTGAAAAATGCCTGTATACTCTCAAGTTATGTATTTGGCCAACTGTATATGATTCACATCACATTCAGTAGTTTGTGCTTACCCATTTTCAACTAAAACTTTGCCATCTTAAAGTTGGTATTTAGGTTCTAATTTAAGGAGAGACATAAGACCAAGTGTGCCCAACAGAAAACTGTAATTACAATGTATATTCCAATATTGAGCAACCCAGAAATCAGTACCCTTTAAAAAGAGTCATGTAGATTGGGCCCTCTCTTGCTTGAAAAGGCAATGTTTTCCACAGACACAGAGTATACAAATGCTCCCCTTCCAAGCTCTCCTCCTTCCTGTTATCAAAATCTACTTATCTAAGTTTTGGCACACATCCCATTTTCTCCCTGAAACCTTCCTAAGCTATTGTGAACCATGTAATGATTTTATGTACCAAACTGCCATAAGTACTATTAGCTACATTACTTTTTGGCTGCTTTATTAACACCTTCTTCTTCTTATTATTATTATTTTCATTGGTCTTCTCAAAGAAGGCAAATTATTTGTTTTATTTTGGATGGAGGAGGGCATACCTTATTTAATGTTTAGCAGAGAAGAAAGCTTAAAGTAAGGGATCGATAAGAAGTCCCTGGATGAATGGAAAGAGAAGAAAATGGCATGATGTTTAGGAAAGTGTTTTCTCTGACTGAATATAAGTGGGAGACAGGTAATAGACGAATAGACGAAGAGTCAGAGTTGGCCTCTGAAATTGTGTGGTGAGTCTAGTGCAGACAAAAAGTGCCTATAAAACCTATTGTCTCAGTTCAGCACATGGAACTGAATGAGTCACCTAAGGAGCACAAGGGAGAGATCAAGAGCTCTGTAGGAAGAAGTAGAGCCAGACATGGTGGCATGTGCTTGTGGTTCCAGCTACTCAGGAGGCTGAGGCAGGGTGGATCCCTTGGGTCCAGAGGTCCAGGATTGTAGTGCGCTATGCTTATTGTGTGTCCTCACTAAGTTTGGCATCAATATGGTGACCTCCTGGAAGCAGGGGACTGCTGGATTGCATAAGGAAGCGTGAACTTGCCCAGGTCAGAAATGAAACAGATCTAAAGTCCCTTGCTGATCAGTAGTGGGATGGTGTCTGGGAATAGCCACTGCACTCCAAACTGGGGCAACGTAGTGATACCCTGTAAAACATTTTTTTTAAAGAAGTATTAATAGAATGGTTCTCTTTTTGGACTACCAGACCAGAGTTAAAAGGGCAAAGATGAACACAGTACTTAATTGTCTATCACTTAGTAGCAGCTGCTGCTATACATTGGAGAATTTTCTTTATATTTGTGAAGAGTAATTTAATAACTGATTCTGCAATGGGCCATTTCAACCTCTCAGGGAATTAATGGTCATACCTAGAAATGCGGGCTTTAAATTATCAGCCTAGATGAATTATCGGGGCAGGCTTCTAGGAGAACACCTATTGAGTTATCCCAACTCCTAGCTTTAGTGTCCGTGGTCTGTAAAAGCTGTCCCAAACCAATAGGCTAGAATGATATTCCTCTCCTTTGAACTCCAACCCTTAAAGTTACTGGACAAGGTGGTAAATGTGTAATGACATATGTTTTATCTTGCAATGTTTTTCCTGTGAGATTTTTTTTAAAGAGACAGTGTTCACACAACATCAAATTAACCATTTTAAAGTGAGCTGTTTAATGGCAATTAGTACACTCAAAATATTGTGTTCCCACTCTATCCACTTTTTAAAAACGTTTTCATCATCATGAAAGGAAACTCTATGCCAATTAAATAGTTGTTCCCCATTTCTCCTTGCCCCCAGCCCATAGAGTCCTCCAATCTGTGCTTAATCTCTGTAGATGTATCTGTTCTGGATAGTCTATATAATGGAGTCATACAAGATACCTGGTTTCTTTTACTTAGCACAGGGGTTTTGTGGTTCATCCGTGTTGTAATATTTTTCAATATTTCATTCCTGTTCATTGCTGGATAATATTTCGCTGTTTGTGTATACCATATTTTTATATTTATGCATCTGTTGATGGACATTTTGGTTGTTTCTCCGTTTGGTTGCTGTGAATGGTGTGGCTATGAATATGAGTGTACCTGTATTTATTTGAGTAACAGTTTTCCATTACATGGGGATATACTTAGATGTAGAATTGTGGAGTAATAGAGTAATTCCATATTTAACTTTTGAGGAGCTGCCAAATTGTTTTTTATATTGGGTAAAAAATTTTTGCATTTCTACCAACAATACAGGAAGGTTCTAATTTCTCCACATTCTCATTAACACTTCTTATTTTCCATTTAAAAATATTATAGCTACTCCTGTGAGTATGAAGTGGTACGTGATTATGGTTCTGATTTACATTTTTCTAATGACTAATGATTTGGAACATTGATTATGTGCTATTTGCATAACTTTTCTGGAGAACTGTCTATTCAAGTCTTTTGCTGATTTTTAATCAGGCTGGTTGTCTTTTTGTTGTTGAGTTGTAAGCGTTCTTTACATATTCCAGATGCAAGTCTCTTATCAGATACACACTGAAAAACAATACTACTGAATATAGAATTCTTGGTTGACCTGCTTTTAAAACATTTCTTTCAGAACTTTATATCATTCCATTCACTTTTTCCTACAGTAGCTGGTTCCCAAAGAGAAACCAGCTGCTGATCTTATTGAGAATCATTTGTGCATGATGAATCATTTCTTTCTTGCTGTTTTCAGGATCCTCTCTTTGTAGTTTCAGTGTGATTATAGTGTGTCTCAGTGTGGTTCTCTTAGAGTTATCTTTTTTGAAGTTTGTAAAGCTTCTTATATGTGTAGATTCATGTACTTCCTCAAGCATGTCAGATTTGGGGCCATTATTTCTTTAAATATTGTTTCTGTCTCTTACTCTCTTTCCCTTCTTTTCTGGAACTCCCATAATGCACATGTTTATGTACTTGATGCTGTCCCACAGGTACCTTGGGCTCACTTTACTTTTCTTTATACAAAAGAAAAGAGATAAAACTTTCTGATCCTGAGGCTGGATAATATTTTTCTCTTCAGTTGTGCTTTTCAGATCCAGAATTTTGTTTTATTTTTCATAATTTCTATTTATTGATATCTCATTTTGCTCCTACACCATTTTTCTGGTTTTCTTTAAATACTTTGTCCATGGCTTCTCTTAGCTCTTTGGATTTATTGAAGAGAGCTAATTTAAAGTGTTCATCTAGTAAGACCAATGTCTGGGATTTCTCAAGGATAGGTTCTATTGATTCCCCACCCCCTCCCCTCAGGAATAGGCCACACTTTTCTGATTCTTTGTCTGCTCTGTACTTTTTTATTTTTATTTTTAGTTCTGGAGTACACGCACAGGATGTGCAGGTTTGTTACAGAGGTAAACGTGTGTTTTGTAGTTTTTTTGTTGAAAACTGGACATTTTGAATATTTTAGCATTGTAACTTTAGAAATCAGATTCTGTTTTCTCCAGGGTTTGTTTTTGATGTTTGATGGATACAGTGGTCCATTTATTTAGTGATGTGTTCAAGCTGTTATAGCAAGGACTATATTCCTTGTTGTGTGTGGTCAGTAATGTCTCTGTTCTGTTATTTCAGTGGTCAGTCAGTGACCTGACAGAGATTTCCTTAAATGTGTGGAGTCAAGTAAGCAAATAAAAATAGGTTAGTCTTTGCCTCTTGGCTCTGAGCTAGGGACTTGGCTCTGGGCTAGGGACTCCATTGCTAATGAAGACCATGTATGACTTTGCCCTAATCTTCATCTCCTGCATATGTGAAGCCCATAGATCTATCAAAGGTAGAAGCCTCTAGTACTTTCAAGTGTTTTCTGGGCATGAATCTAGTCCTAGTTGTACTCACTGCACTTTGCCTTTCCAGTATATGGAATGACTCTTCTAAGTCATTATTTCCCCCCAGTATCTTCTTCCTTGAATTATTTCTTCCTGGGATCCTGGGTTCTGTTTGCCTCTCATCCCATTCCTCATCTCTTGCTCCAGGTGAGCACAAGGTATGTCTGTCTTTAAGTCTTTTTGCCACCCAGAACACCATTCTAGCCCAGGTGCAAGTTGATGTAGGGGAACGCAAAACAAAAGTCAGCCTCTGTGTCAGTCCCTCAGGGAATGGCCAGACAGGTCAAAATGCACAACCACAGTATTTTAAGAATAAGGTCTTCAGTAGACCCTGAGTTCAGCAAGTTAAACCAGGAATGCTGGCCATCATCCCCACAATTGGAAGGACTTGAAAACAAATGTGAATATCTAAGTGTGTTTCCCCAACCCTTTAGGAGAAAGGAAATAGGTAATACTAAATTTGATGCTCAGTTATGTTGAGCTTCTTATGACGATTGTTAATGTGCATCCAAATATGCTGTAAGGCATGCTAGGAAATTTAGATGTATTTTTACTCAGAACTGAAGTTGGAGTATTGAATTCTGCTGGAAAAATGTAAAACGTGTAAAAAGGACCACCCTAAGAAAAAAATTTAATCTATGTTTTGTTGTTGTTGTTGTTGTTGTTGTTGTTTTTTCTTCCTACATTGAATTGCTAGGTTCTGGACTGAAGGATCCCTATTGTGGTAAATAATTTAACCCAGACTCCCATAATTTGCTGTTTTGATAAGGATACACATTAGAAATAAACCTGAAAATCCAATAGAGCTCATAGCTCATAAGCCTTTCAGGATGCTGTCTTATACTTTATTTATATTCTTCTAAGTATCCTATGTACAAAGCTGTTCAACTGCAAGAAAGAAAAGGAAAAAAAAGGAAACTGACTTCTTACTGAGGAATTTTTTTTTCTAACCATGTTCCTATCAGAGTATGTGGTACTTGCAAAATATAACAACTAATTATGTGGTCTCCATTGTAAATTTCCCACCATTATTTCAGATGAATATCCCTTGTTATCTTCAAAAGGTTACACAGCATTTGAAATTCAAAAGAAAGGTGTTACCTGCTATCCTGCATAAATCTCTAACAATTGCAAATGGAATATATTATCGTCAGATCCGATTGCTTATATCCATCCAATCTTGCCTCAGCCCAGCATTTGTAAAGGTAAATGCATGGTAACTTGCTTCTTCTTTTCTTGGAATTCAAAATTGTGCATATAAATGAGAGTATCCCTCTTACACAATTTCTTGCAGATTGTTTTTTTCCATTACTGCTCTCATACCAAGTACATGGAATGGTGAGAAAGACTGAAAAACTTTATTAACTGTAAGATTGTTTTTTTCCATTACTGCTCTCATACCAAGTACTTGGAATGGTGAGAAAGGCTGAAAAACTTTATTAACTGTAAGTTAAATATAACAGCACATTCTTTTTAAATGCAAGTGAGGGAAAAGAAATATCAACTTTATTCCACTATTCAATGTAAGCCTTACAGATATATATGGTACTTGTTCGAATGCTCCTGGATTGTTTAAGGTCATTTGTATTGATTGACTATTGTGGAGTTTTACACTGTAATCTCCTTGTTTAAAGTTTTCCAGAATGTAAACCCATTGAGACTATAATTTGCATACTATTAACAATATAGATTAGTATATTAGAATTACCTAAATCAATCTGATATGCATTTATTGAGTACTCACTCTTTACTCTTCACTGCACTAGGTGCTAGAGGAATAGAAAGGCAAGCAGGGCCCTGTCCTTGTCAAGTTCACAGTTGAGTTGGAGGCTGAATGAATAACCTTAAAATATTAATATTCGTTGGGTTGCAGTAAGCATAATCTAAAGGGAATTTGGAAAACCACAGTGGTAAGTCTGATTCATAATCAGAATCACTTGGGGAGGCTTAACACAATAGAGATTGCTGATTCTGCTTTAGACTTACTGATATGGTTTGGCTTTGTGATCCCACCCAAATCTCATCATGAATTGTAATCACCACCTGTCAAGAGAGGGAGGTGATTACATATTGGGGGTGGTTCCCCCATACTGTTGTCATTACTGTGAGTGAGTTATCACAAGGACTGTTGGTTTTATAAGGGATGCTTTCCCCTTTGCTTTCTCCTCTCTCTCCTGCCACCATGTAAAATGTGCCTACTTCCCTTTCCACCATAATTTTAAGTTTCCTGAGGCCTTCCCAGTCATGCAGAACTGTGAGTCAATTAAACCTCCTTCCTTTATAAATTACCCAGTCTCAGGTAGTATCTTTATAGCCATGTGACTAACCCCCACTCACCAACCCAAAATATCTCAGAGTATTGCCCAAGAATATGCACTTTTAAAGTGCTCCCTGGATGACAATGATGACTAGCCAGTTTGGGAACCACCGGACTAGATGACCTTTTATGTCCTCTGAAAGCTTTGGAGTCTAGAGTTCTATAACTGAATTAGAGAAATTAAAAAGGAAGAAACTATGTGGAGGCACAAAGTGCATACATATTCAACTTTATTATTATTAAAATATGAAGCATTCTTTTCCGCCCATCCCCAACCAAGTCAATAAAAATCTATGTTTTGGTAATATGCCTATCACCCACAAGAGGGCTCCCCTGAAAAAAAAAAAAAAACTCAACCAAAATATCGTTGTTAAATAAATCTTAGTATGTTTAGAACAACTTCACTGATCTATTCATTGAAAAGCATACTTGCAATGTATTCTGAACAGTTTTTTAACCCCTATGTAGAGGGCCTTAGGCTGAAGTATCAAGAAGATCAGTGATTTAGTTTATAACTTTTAAGCATAAGGACAGGGGACATTATTGATTAAAAATGATCTTATAATATAATGTAACTTGCAATATATGATAAATAAAGACATCATCTTTATAGTCGTGTACATATTCTAATTTTTCCTTAGAGCCCATTTATATATAGCTCATTTATTTTCTTTACATTCTATCCTAGTGTACTCAGGTGCTCAACCAGTGTGTAGACAGGGTGTATTCCATGAGAGTGTTAAAATACTAACATTGCCATCAATGACCTTGCTGAGGTGTCAGTAAGGCCATTGAGAGGGGGGATAATATTTTCTAAGAATCCAGATCTGGTCCTTGTCTTTGATTCCTTGGAGCATCTGACCAATATTTAATCTATTGGAAGCGCAAACGTGCAGTCTACTTAGGGACTAGGTAGCCTACTATGGAGATCTTTCATTGACAGATCATTTAGGATTCAATGTCCTTACAGTTTTACCCCACTCTCTCTCTCAGTTGGCTGCTCCAGTGTATACAGTAGTAGAAACAAACTGTTTCTTTTCCTCATATGCTCTCACTCAACACAACCCAGAACATTTCGGACACCAGATACACGTTTTGCTTTGCTTTGTTTCCCACACATCAATTCTCCAGCAGACAGCAACTGGGTGTTCTAAACTTCAGTTAAATTTTGACACAAGCTGTAATTAGTGCAGACCCCACATGTTAAGGACTCAGTCCCACATGGCCCCCCTCACCTCAGATGCCAATTGCAAGTCTCAAATTGTCACCTGTGCTGTAGATCTAACATCTATAAATCAGGAGTTTTCATGACATCCTCTTTGGGCTTGATCATTTGCAAGAATGCTCACAAAACTCAGGGAAACACTTACGTACATTTACTTGTTAATTATAAAGGATTACAAAGAATACAGATAAACAGCCAGATGAAGAGGTATATGGGGCAAAGTATGTGAGAAGGGGCATGGAGTTTCCATGCCGTTTCAGGGAGTTCCACCTTCCCAGAACCTCCATGTATTCAGCAACCTGAAAGCTCTCTCAACTTTATCATTTTAGGGTTTTATGGAAACTTTATTACATAGGCATAATTGATCATCATTGGCCATTGGATATCAAATCAACCTTCAGTACCTTGCCTGGGGGGTGGGGCTGAAAGTTTCAACACTTTCATGACATGGTTGGTTCCCGTAACAAGCAGCTCCTTCACTGAAGCTTTCCTGGAGCCCTTCGCCCCTAGTCACTTCATTCTCATGCAACCCAACACTTTTCATTTTATTGCTTCCAAGGGTTTTTGTGTGTAGGGAAAACAGGAAACAGGACAAAGACCAAACATATAAATTGTGTGTGTATGTGTGTGTGTGTGTATATAATAATAATCATAATATCACAGCTTCCTAATAACATTTTATTCAGAAAAAGTCCATGGATCTGTGTTAGCCTCAGGATATTTGACTTCATGTTATCAGAGTCATTCAGTACCTGAAATCACAGCTTTCCTCAGACTTGCCCCAACAACCTATACTCCTATTCTCATTCTGACTCTGCATACCTGAGAGAGAGCTCCTATGCTCCCTGGGCAGCAGTTAAGAGCCATTTTCTGACTGGAGGTATTTCTCCTCAGTGTGACATCTAGTGCTGTCTGTAGCGGATCCTTCTAGGCACCTTCCTTGTCTAGTCCTCCATCACAGATCTGGCTGTGGGTATTAGAGACCCGTATCACACATTGACTGGTGGCTCTGCTCTGAGAGTTCTGTGTTGCACCTGGTGATCTGTCTATGGGGCCTTCATATAAACTGGGATATGGGTGTAAACTCCCATATAATTTGGGATTGGAATAATCTGAGTGGAGAAGATCTGATCAATTGACCATTGCTGCCTAATCCCCAAATCACCTGGTTACCTGGAATAGAAATGGCACTGACATATTCAATGTAGCTAATTCTGATATCATTTGCAAGAGCAAAGAATGTAATCCCCTCGCTTCTGAGAGTTCAAATGTCAACCAGCAGATTTAACTGAGAATCGTATTACCAGAATGAGGAAAGAGGGTAAATGAACTGCTCAAACTTATTTAGGAGTCTATGGATTCTGTATTGCAATATATATTGATTTTCTATTGTGGGACTTAAAACCTTAGTCTATTTTGCTAACTTAACAGCATGAAAACCTGTTGGGAATATAATTTACTGTCTGTACATAACCCAGTAATACAGGGTAATGGTACCACCTATCTCTGTTTTACATACATCCATTGAGCACCTGTTCTGGGTCAGATTCTATGAAGAATTTAGTAGGGGATTCACAGGTGAGTAGGACATTAACTGTCCTAGAGGAGTTTAGAGTAATCTGGGGAAGAGAAGGTCTACAGAGGAAGATCAGTGCAGACAGGGTATAATCAACTGTAGTAACTGTGTTCAGAAGGAAAGTAAAATCAGAAGAAACAGCGTTCATCAAGCCTCAGTGTGGAAACTTCTTTAATGGAAGATGAGGTTACGTGGGAAGTCAAAAGAGTAAGAAACTGGGGCTGGGTGCAGTGGATTATGCCTGCAATCCCAGCACTTTGGGAGGCCAAGGCAGGTGGATTATGGGGTCAGGAAATCAAGACCATCCTGGCTAACATGGTAAAACGCTGTCTCTACTAAAAATACAAAAAAAAAAAAAATTAGCTGGGTGTGGTGGCAGGCGCCTGTAATCCCAGCTACATGGGAGGCGAGGCAGGAGAATCGCTAGAACCTGGGAGGAGGAGGTTGCTATGAACCGAGATCGTGCCGTTGCACTCCAGCCTGGGTGACAGAGCAAGACTCCATCTCAAAAAAAAAAAAAAAAAAAAAAAAAAAGAGACTGCATAGACAGAGGGAGAGCAAAGGCCTGTGGTTATTTTAAAGAATACTAAGCAGCAGCCATGTAGGTTGTGATAACAAAAGTTACCACCAAATATCCCACTTTCTGTGATTGTACATTCCGCCCCAAAATGCAGGCTTCCTCCTCTTGGGTGCTCCACTTAACCGGAGAGAGTCCTCATCTCATAAGAAAGCCCACAACTTTTCTTTTCTTTTTTTCCCCCACAACTGTTTCTATCTTTAAACTGAATAGCAGGTTATGTGTTTTAAGCAGAATTTTAAGATACTCCCCCCGATCTTTGCCCACTGATGTTACTTCTGTGATTATACTACCTCATCAGGTAGACCTAATCTAACCACCTGAGCAGTTTAAAAGCAGAGAAATTTCCAAGACTGCAGGCAGAAGGGAAATCACAGGGATTTCAAGGGTGAGATCTCAATGGGCTTTAGTGGTTTGAAGTTAGAGGAGCACCTGAGAAGAAATCCTATAGCCTTATGCAACTGAAGGGAGGCCCAGCTGACTCTTAACCAGAGAGCAGGGACCTCAGCCCTACAGCCCCGAATAGCTGAGTTCTTCCAACAACCAGAGCAAGCTTGGAAGTAGATTCTTCATCAGAGTCTTAGGTTAGAACACAGCCTGGCAGACACCTTATTTTTGGCCATGTGATAGCCAAAGTAGAAAACTCAATCAAGTCAGCCTGGACTTCTGACTTACATAACTGGGAGATCATAAATGGGTATTGTTTAAAATCACTGAGTTTGTGGTAACACATTATGCAGCAACAGAAAACTAATATTCTAGGTGTGAGCATGTTTTCACTATGACTAGCTTTTTTATTATATGTTTTTGCTTGTCAGTTTATTTACATGTGTATTCCAAAATTACCAACTACATCTAAAGAAGAGCAGTTCTGTCTTGTGTATGGATAGATGATACTCCTGCCTCTCCATCAAAGCACATTGGCTGCATTTTGGGAGGTGGCAATTACCACACAATCCACCTGCCTCTCTTTGTCTTGCTTGTATGGAGACTATAATTACTGTACATAATGGAGGTAGCTATAAAAATTCCAGAAGACCATGGCCAAAATGCCCTGACTTTAGATTCAAATTTATATCCTAAATTTGTTCTTTGAAATCACTCTGTGAAATGTACTTTTTAAATTCTTAGTTTTTATATTTTGGTATTTTCCATATGACTCTGGTACATTTGTGCCTCTTCCACTAGAAGAGTTGGTAATCTGCACAGTTTGTTTCTATTCAACTTATTTTTATTCTGTAGAATACTTGAAGTAGTTTTGGGAGCCTGCGAGGACAGTTCCATAAGTTTAATGCTTCCATAATAGACATTCCAGATGGCCTAACCATTTAGGACAGGAAATGCGGATCCCTGCCACAAGAATTTTTGGAAGTCCTGCCATTATCTCAGGATATGGCTGGGATGTGGGCCAGACCCCTGAAGGCTCAGACTTCTGCTAATACCTCTTTTTCCTTGCAGAGCTGCCAGAACTAGAGGAAACACTTTTATTTTTCCCCATCAGAATGAAGACACACTGTCAGCCTGAAACTTTTTGTAGTCTTAGGAGTCTAGTGTAGTGCAGCTGCCTTTTGACTGAAGCTGGTTCATATGTCTTCAAAATCCTCTCTCTTTTCAGTTCTTGCAAAGTATAACTTCTCCCCTGTGATCCTACTTCTACCACAAGAATGAACAAGCACCACTTTGAACTTTTGACCTGGTATTTTCTGTGCATTTGAATCCATCTCATGCAGGGAGAATGGCCTTTACCATCACTAACTTTCTCCTTCTCATCAACTGACTGGTATGATAGAACTGTCCCCTGGTATGCACCAACATAGCCAGGACACAACTGTCCAACAGACATTTAGACTTCCTTATTAAATACCAGGTAGAGCATCCCAAATCCCCAGACTCCTGAGGGGTTCACCTAAACAGCCCTGGTCCACTGAGCCTGCCCTGCATCTGGGGCTCAAGCGCCTTGCTAAGACACTCCCTGGGTGGGCCATATGTGAATGCTGCTTTTTAAACATCATCGGTGCTTTGGATTTAAAAAGACTTGCTTTGCTCTTTCATAGAGTACAAAAAGGAAATAGGTTGTTTGGCAGAGCCAACATTTTAAACAATCAGCATTGCCTTGCATATAGCAACTCAACCAGAGGACAGGGAATGAAGTCCAGAGGGCGAAAGAAGGGGACTGGATGCTCTGAGGCTGCAAAAGTGAAGATGAAAGCTAGACAAGCTAGAACCTGGGACTGCCACACACACTTTCTCCTTTTGATAAGAGGCAGAGGAGTGTTCGTTTGCTTTCCAATTTTACAGGTTTTGAAACTGAGGTTCAGAGAGATTGGTCTTGCTTCTGTGTCTTAGGAGTGTTTGGTTAGATTATAATTGCCTATAAAGAGGAGGTATCTATTTTTTGTAGCTTCTATCTATCTTATTCAATCAATTCAAGCTCTGCATTCAATCACTTGCGTGAGTTATAAATAATATTTTTAATGACCACTCACTCACATTTTTCCCCATCTACCAAGAAGTCCCTTGGGTCATCATGCCATTTGAAAAAAGCATCAGTGTATGTGTCTCTTCTAATTGGGGCATTTAGCCCATTTACATTTAAAGTTAATATTGTTATGTGTGAGTTTGATCCTGTCATTATGATGCTAGCTGGTGGTTTTGCATATTAGTTGATGCAGTTTCTTTACCATTTGGCATGTTTTTGCAGTGGCTGGTGCCAGTTGTTCCTTCCCATGTTGAGTGCTTCCTTCAGGAGCTCTTGTAAGGCAGGCCTGGTGGTGACAAAAATCTCTCAGCATTTGCTTGTCTGTATATATTATTTCTCCTTCACTTATGAAGCTTAGTTTGGCTGGATATGAAATTCTGGGTTGAAAATTCTTTTCTTTAAGAATGTTGAACATTAGCCCCAGAAAACCAAACACTGCCTGTTCTCACTTATAGGTGGGAAGTGAACAATGAGAACACTTGGACATAGGGCAGGGAACATCACACACTGGGGCCTGTCAGGGGGTAGAGGACTCAGGGAGGGTTAGCATTAGGAGAAATACCTAATGTAAATGATGAGTTGATGGGTGCAGCAAACCAACATGGCACATGTATACCTATGTAACAAACCTGCATGTTGTGCACATGTACCCTAGAACTTAAAGTATAACAACAACAACAAAAAAGAAAAAAGCATCAGTGGATGTGCTTGAATATCTGTTGTTACCAGGGGAGTTAATTTAACATCCTTGAGCATTCTGCACAGCTAGACTTAATGGTGAATTCATTTTTGGTTAAGCTATTTGCTGGAAGAATATATCCAGATTACTGTTTGTATGTTTTTGTCTCTGGATATTTTCTTAGGCTTTTGACTCTCAAGTCAAATTTTAGCCCTTCATCTTTTATTAAAACCTCTCAAAAAATTCTGCTACCTTCGTGAATAATTGCATGCAAAAGACACTCAGCTTAAGACCCATCAGTTCCAAAATCAAGTAAAGAGAATTCCTACTAACAGGTGACAAACACAGAGGAAAGATACTGAAAATAACCTATATTCCAGAAGTTAATTTTCAGATAGATAATCAGGAACAGTTCATGTTCTAATAGTAGTGATTAACTAGGGAAAAAGTAACAAACTTGCTTATATAATTTTGATTATGGCAAATTTATTTAGCACCCCAGAGCCTCAGCATTCCCAGCTGTAAATTGGGACCAATAATTTTGACCTCAGAGAATGGTTTTGAGGATTAAATATGTGATGTATATGTAGCATTTTGCAAGGCATTTGCCACAGACTCATCATTGATTAAATATAAGCGTCTATCACCTTAGTTCCCACACAAGCCCAATGAACATCAACAATTCTTTTTTTTTTTTTTTTTTTTTTTTGAGATGGAGTCTTGCTCTGTCACCCAGGCTGGAGTGCAGTGGCCAGATCTAGGCTCACTGCAAGCTCCGCCTCCCGGGTTCACGCCATTCTCCTGCCTCAGCCTCCCGAGTAGCTGGGACTACAGGCGCCCGCCACCTCGCCTGGCTAGTTTTTTGTATTTTTTTAGTAGAGACGGGGTTTCACGGTGTTAGCCAGGATGGTCTCGATTTCCTGACCTCGTGATCCGCCCGTCTCGGCCTCCCAAAGTGCTGGGATTACAGGCTTGAGCCACCGCGCCCGGCCAACAATTCTTTCTTGTGCATCACTGGTAAACTGGGTGCTTGGAGGAAAGAGAAAATACTCTATGAATGCCAAGAATTTTCAGTGTATTTAGAGATAAGGAGCAACACAGAAAAATAAAAACCTTTGGGTCAGTTTCTACCCTATTTGTCCAATATGTAATTTCACCTCCCATTATCCAATGGACAGTATTTTCTTATGCAAAGAGTAATTCCCAGTGGTACAAAAAGAAGGTCAACCTGTGGACAACTTCATTTTTCCCTGTGAACCGCTGGCATTGACCACACTCCCCCAAGTTCTGTGGTGAGTTAAAACGATCAAGGATACCTTCCACGAAGTGCACGGTAGACACTGCTAGGGTTTTTTATTATAGTACCCCTTTTACACATGATGTTTTTTTGTTGGTGTTGTTAATGACAGAAAAGGAAAAAAATAGATTCTGGGACAGTTCCAAGGAAAGCTATTTGTTACTACAATTTTAATCATTCAGTTTCTTAATTAATGTTGCAATTCCTGAGGCTGGCTTCTGGAACTTCCTCCCAAAGCAGACAGCTCCTCTGAAAACAGATACTCTCCTTCGCTAGGTTTTGGGTGATTTCTGTAGTTTACATGACTCTCTCCTATGACAACAAATCAGTTGTACAGAATCCAGGGTCACCACAGGTAAGTAGGTTGAAACAGACAATAATGTGAAGAAATCAGTAAAATCAGTGGTAAAGGAAGATGACCTTCCTGTTTTCTAGCTCTTCCTTTTCATTTTTCTTCTCTGCTTTATTTATTAAAGTCTTTTAAAACTGCTGCTCTAGCCTTGAGAATGTCCATTAGTGCAATACCCATTGAAAGTAACCATTAGAACATCAAAATAATAGAAAGATACTGTTAGACAACAGTCATTGCAAATGGGTTTCCTTTTCTTTCTAAAAATATAAAAGTTTATAATATACACAAACCTCAACCACTCTCATGGAAACCATTCATGGATATTCAGGTAGAAGTTTTGGACAAGAAAGAGGGCATTGGTAAAGTCAGTTTTCACCGCATCTCTAGCTAATAAAAACAGAAAAATCAAAGTAAAATAGAATTATAGAAATAGTATCTATCACTTAGTATTTTTGCTGTCTGCTAAGAATGATTCCTAGTGATTTATATTTACTAACTTTTAAAATTTTGTATATAATATATATTCCATTTTATAAGTAAGGAAACAGGCAAGGCAAAGTTTAGTACTTGCCCAAGAATATACAGTGGAATATATGTAAGACTGCAGAGCTGGGTTAGGTATCTGTCCCTGGGCTAAATAAATACAGTTTGAAAATAATTATCTGGTTATGTGCAAACATGGAAAAGAATATTTCCTGCTCTATAAACTGAGAAGAAAGAATGTGAGCTAGGACATGAACTGTTTAACATAGACTTGCAAGGACTCATGTGTGGTGCAAATTTAACTCAACACGTAAAATACAACCAAGTCAAAGTCACCAGAAAAAGACTGAATGCAGCCAGACTCATCTACCCCATGCCCCTCCACCATCACTGGTGCACTAAATCTAATAGTGTCTCATATCTGTGACAGGTCTTGCACTTGACTTCTTATTTTGCCCTATGAACTCTTTAAGAGAAGGAGCCATGAGCATCTTTCATACATTCTTCATCATTAAATTATAAGCTCCTTTAGATCAAAGAATATGCCTAGTCATCTTTTGCCTTCCCTTTCTACTGAATCCAGGCCTAGCAAAGTGCCTGAGCGGTGCATATTGAGGGGTCAGAAAATGCCAGATAAAATGTTGAATGCCTTCTATAGATTTGAAAATGTGAAAGATACATTGAAAACAATTTTCTGCTAAATCAAGGAGCATGGGAGGCACACTTGGAGAAACAACACTGAATTTTCTTCACCAAGATCTTCTCTCTACCCTGACTTATACTGATTATGGTGAGCATAGTGGCTGTAAAAAAATGGTCACAGTATGTAAATATTTAAAGAAAACGTGGAGAAAAATAAGTTGTAATGTGATTAATGGAGTTAATTATCTAATTATATAATAATGGAGCGTTATGTCAAAAGTACTTCATTAAAAAAGGAACAATTACCTATAATTAAATTTTAAATTTGATTGAAGAATGTTGAATTCATTATTGCATTGAGGATCTCCCAGGATCATTTCCTTCTTCTATTAATTCTGTTTCTTTGAGGTTGAGCCTCACACTAAAAATCTGTAAACATTTTTTAAATTTTAACATAAATTAGTATTTAAAAATAAGGCTTAACCAAAGGCGGAGACAGCTACCTAAAAAAATTATGATATTAGAGGATAAAAAATGTGTTCATTGCTCTGCAGTGCTAAGGCTAAGAGTCGAGTGACCTCAGTAGGTACAACTCTATGTGTTACCATCTCCCTTTAAAATGGGGAAGTATGGGAATAAATGACAAATACCATATTTGAGAGAGTGGAGATACTCCAGCAACCCCTGAGACAATTGAAGAAAAGTATAGCCCCTATCCTTGAGCGAATACTCATTTTTAGTAACTCTGTAAACCTAGATGAGATGTACTATGCAGTTGAACCTCTGGATTATTTACTAATACCCAGATTTCTCAGAACACTGCGTAATTATAGCCTATTGAGAATTGGTGAATAAGTAAACATTTCATTCACAGTTACATTGGTGGAGGTACCCATCACCACCAAGGGGGAAGAACAGGAGTCAAAAGAGCTACACGTCATTCCCAATTCTCCTGTAACTGGCTTGGCCAGTGTGCCACCTCTCTTCTTCACTGACACTTCATCTACAACAAGGAGGCTATTTTTACTTCAGTGTTCACTTTACAGGGTTGCTGTGGCTGCCAAATGAGTCACGTGTATGACACTCTATCTTAGGAACCATAAGGTATTATCCAAGTACCAGTTAGCAGATCAACAAGGCCTAAATGGTAGCTGCTTTGTCCTGGACACCAGGATTCCAGCTACCTGATGTGGATCCTTTCCAAATGCTTAAGACATGAGGTACATGTAATGTTTTTCATAATTCCAATTGCCATCAAGAATTATCGATGACTTAGAGAGAACATTGATTTTTTTCGGGTGGTGTTTACATGCATTTTTTTCTGCGGCCATTAGTGGTCCTCATAGAATTGATAGCTTTTTGAACCGTGACAATGAGATTATTGATTCTTGAAAGGGCCCTAATCTAGGAAAACTTTTTAAATGTTTGCTATTGGCTTTTATTAACATATAACGTAGCAACAGGATTGAAAAATTCAAGTATTGTGTGATTGCCTGGAAATCTCAAAGTAAAAATCAATGTAGTTAATCTATTTAATAAATCATGAAACACATACACACGTGCGCGTGCGTGTGTGCAGGCGCACACACACACACAGGGAAAGTCTGCTAAGATTCGTTATTAAGAAGGTAATTTTGTGTGAACATGCTTTGCTGTGCCAACTAGCTTTCCAGCTAATTTTTTGCCTTTACATGCCCCGCCATCTTAGGTGGAATCTACCAACCAACCTTTACTGGACTGCATCATGGCCTCTCCATGCCCACTTCTGACCCCAATCTCCCTGCCTGGTCACATAAAGCCTCCAAGTCCCCCCCATCTCTTTATTCTATATCCTCTTTTTATAATAAGCCAGCAGACTGAAATACACTCTTAATTGGGTCTTCATAATTCAGCATGAAGCATGCACTCTACCATCAGGCAAGAAATAGAAGCTGTGATATCTTCACAAACACCAGCTTTAGTGATGGCTTGTAATATCCAGGGCACTGGGCATGGGAGAGTCAGATACAATAATTTAGAAAACCAAGATAATTAACATTTAAATGTCCAAAGTGATAGTGAATCAGACACAAAGTGCTACAGGGCACAGCTTACTTAACCACAAAATTAACAACCAAAAGAGTGACCCACAAGTCTCTCACGCCCTCCAGCACACACTTTTAATTAACAGAAGCGAGTCCACCTTTTTTTCTTCAGATTTAAAGAGACTGAACAATGTACCCTTAAATAGTAATATATATATATTTTTAAAAAAGATATAGGCAAGAGAAATTAAAATGTAGCACAGACAATAATCTATTCACAGTGAGGAAAATCTCCTAAATAATAATTTTGGAATTCCTACTAAGTTATCTAAAGAAGGAGAAAAATTCAATTCTATTTCTCTTTATAAATCTATTATTTTTAGTCCTATGGAAAACAATGAAATATACTATTAAGGCGGATAAATCTGGGTGTCCCTTGGTGCTAATAGAGCCACAAGGGGGGGAAAAAACAGGGCAAGAAAATGGGATCATTTTTCTATCCAAATTTCAAAATGGGTAGCTAAAGGGTAACCAGTGATTATAATGCTCTGATTTTTCAGAAAAGCCTATTGAGGCAATCTTCAAAGTCCTAGGGAGTTAATCTGAGCTTTAGGCATATCATTAATAAGAAGATAAGAAGGTATCCACCAAGCAGCGTATCTATTTATCTGGCAAGGCAATGTCTCTGGAGGCTTTACTAATACATGTACACTCCCACAGAACATATAATTTGGAATATTAGCAATCTGATCAAGGAGTGATTAAAGGCTGCAGTCTCCAGAGTATAGAGGTGTTGTCCAACTTGGCCTAGAGCGTGCTAAGGCAAATACAACTTTGCCCTTGTAGGAGACCATCTTTCCTCTACCTTGATACACATATACACACACAAGCCTCATACACACAGACACACTCTATATACAGTACACACAATACTTACTGCAAAGAGGAAGAAGAGGCATGGGTTTTGCAGGTAGATTCAAATACTAGGTTTTGTGCATGGACACATTATTATTATACTTTAAGTTCTGGGGTACATGTGTAGAACATGCAGGTTTGTTACGTAGGTATACACGTGCCATGGTTGTTTGCTGCACCCATCAACCCATCATCTACATTACGTTTTTCTCTTAATGCTGTTAACAATGTGAGATGTTCCCCTCCCTGATAGACACGTTTTTTAATCCTCCCTATCAAGCATCCCACCACCACCATCCCTGTAGAACACAGGAAGTTGTAAAGCCATCTGTGGCATACCCTTGGTGCTATCTTTGCACAAGTATCTATCAGCCACAGATTAGCTAAAGGTAAAGTTTAACCTTCCTTGTGGTTAGAATGGAGGCTTAATTGGGTATGTGGGGCATAGCCTAGACTACACACACGTTAGAAAAGATGACAACTTTCTGAGATGAAGTGAGACCCTAGTGAATGATAAAGTCCCTGAGAAGAGCTTCGCCCTTGCACCCAGGTTCTTTCCTTCTCTTTCCCCCAAATGCCTGAAATTCGATCATTAAGATAGCTCTTCTTTGAGTGGTGCATTGTGCAACAAGAGGAACAATAAGGCATACTCTTAACAAGCTACCAAGTTATTCTATGAAAAAAATTTCTCTTTACAGAGGCAGCAAAGACCAGGGAGAGTTCAGTCAGAGCTGTGACCTGCAGGGTTCCTTATCTGCCACAAACTAGAATTAATTTCATAATAAAAATTATTATAAACACATTGTGTAGTAATTTTCAAAGTGTTCCTTGCTTTTCTTATCAGACTTAATCCTCACAACACCTTATAAGTATGGTTTTACTTATTTTGCAGGTAAAGCAAGTAAAACTCAAAGTGTAGGGGATTTGCTTTAAATAACTCAGCTTATTGATGACAAAGCTAAAACTGAGACTCAGGTATTTTGAGTCTTAATCTAATGTTATTCTCAGTAATCCCAGAAATGATGATTAGAAGACTTACATTCTAGTTCTGGATCTGATTCTAGATCACTCCCTGGCTTTGGACTAATCACTTACCCAGTCTATGATTCTTTCCATCTTGAACAAGAATAGTCTGAAGTAGAGAAGTACCTCTTTTGTTTTCTTTCAAATTTGCATTTAGGAGCATATATCATACCAAGAAACTGAAATCAAACCTTTCACACTCTGATTTCTCTGAAGTCACTGGGTATGTTGTAACAGAAATCAAAGACTAAAATTCAGAAGATGCAATTTCTAGGGAAGGATGTCAGGTACTTCCAGCACATCAGGGATTCATTAGTGAATATTACATTTTAAATATGCCCTGGAAATTTGGAA
This sequence comes from Chlorocebus sabaeus, assembly GCF_047675955.1. Lineage (NCBI taxonomy): Eukaryota > Metazoa > Chordata > Mammalia > Primates > Cercopithecidae > Chlorocebus > Chlorocebus sabaeus. Next base: position 21,621,168 of record NC_132917.1, read on the forward strand.
ATCATACCAGCAATTTATTTTGGGAAGGCAATACACAATGTAAACATTTTATTTATATATTGAGTTACTAATTATAAGAATTTGAGCAAGACATTTAAAATCATATATTACTGTAAGAGATAAACAGTGAGTGAGATTCAACAATGAAAGTAATGAGAGCTGTGGTACAGGTATGCATAAAGTGCTTTGAGATTTCTATGTAAGGACTTGCCAGAAATTTTAGAAAAAGAGCTAATGTTTGAATTAGATACAAAATTATCCGAAGTATTTTCAAATTAGATGTAGATGTGGAACTAGAAACCTGTAGGAAGAAGAAACAGCATATACCAATGCATGGAAAATACATATTGCTGTAGCTTAGAACAAAGATTTAAAAACCTCAAAAAGTGATTCTAGAAAAGCATGTTAGGGTTTGGTTGGTAGATACTTTCTTGCTGTGCAAGAGAGTTTAGTAGTTATCCTATAGGCAACATGGAACTAGTAGGATTTAAAGCAACAGGCATTATACTTAAAAGCAAATAAGCTTTCCATAGCATTCATTCTTTTGTCAACGTCTCTGAAGTTTCTCAAGGTCATGTCGTCCTCTGGAAACAGAGACAGCTAATTTAACACAAGGAACACTGTCAGTCGCCCCAACCATCCAGGCCTGCATAATGCAAGAATGCAGGAATTCACATGTATGACTTTGAGCCCAACTGCTGAATTTCCCTCGACAGTTATTTTGTCAATAAGAAAATAGTGCCAAGATGACCAATTAGAGCGGAAACTAATCAGTAACACAATTAAGGAGATAATTTTTAGGAAATAAAAATGAAGGAGATGCCAAACATGGAAGTGTTTAAGAAATTTTAGGAATTAGGGATTCTCAAGGATTGGTTTCGCTGACTTATTGTCAATTTGTAATACTCTAAATAATGGACAAAATCAAATCTACCACACAGAATAGAAATTGTTTGGTGATTCAGTGCCTTTGGTATCAGAGCTTTCAAAGTTCTTAGAACTTTATTTTTAGAAGACTGAAGACCAGGCAGCCTCAGGAATGGCCAATTATAAATGGAAGACTATAGATTGAGTCATTCTCCAGGAAAAGTCGTTTGATCTCTCTAGAGACAGGCAATTCTCTGTTGAGTCACCCTTTGCATCAGATGCTCTATAAACAGCTCTGGAACTTTCTTCATGCTCTGGCCATTGGTTTCTGGTAAATGAGTCCTCCACTCCCTCTGAATCCACAGAGGGATGAGTAAATGAGTCATATTTTAATTTTAAAATGAGTGCCAATATTTCAGCTTGAAGTCATAACTGTGTGTAAAGTATGGGGGGTGGAATTCTATTATTCTATTGATTTCTTACATTCTTCCTGAGGCTTAGCAATTTAAATAAGAATTTTCAGTGGTCTCGTAAGGTCATACTCCTGGAGGGTGCAAAAGACATCAGGGAATCCTTGAATGGTGCAAGGACCTTGAGCAGGCAAGGACCATGTAGGTGGGAGATGCAGGAGGGTCGGGAATCACTCACATTTTAGCACTACCACATGCTCCCCATTCTAGGTGAAGAACGCATCATAAAAAACAGTGTGACTGACCCAGGTTCTCTCTCTAACTGCAGCTAGTCTCTTGCCAATTCTTCCCATGCTAATTTCTTGAAAGGTTTTCTACCCTCTTTCCAGTTTCCCCTCCTTCCACTCACTGCTCAGTGTACCTTGCAAGGTTACAGATGATCTTCATATTGCTAAAGCCAATAAACTCCTAACATTCCTTATCTTATGGACATTCTTGTACCACTTGATATTATGCCTTCCTCTTTTTGATTTATGATAATCACAATAATAGAATAATAGCTAATATTATTATTAAATATTTACCAGGAAGTATGCTACTAAATGTGCATTAACACTCCTCTTTTTGTTCAGAAATGCAAATTTGGCAAATTTCTTGGTCAGCAGACTAGGGCATGTATATTTTATGGTGGGAGTTCAGTGAAGAGTCGATAATGGGGCTTTGTGTACCTGGGGACCCCCTTGCTTTCCCAGAGATCATGTTAAAGAGTACTGAGATGGTTTGTCTGTGTCCCCACCCAGATGTCATCTTGAATTGCAGCTCCCATAATCCCAATGTATTGTGGGAGGAAACCAGTGAGAGGTAATTAAATCATGGGGGCAAGTCTTTCCTGTGCTGTTCTCATGACGGTGAATAAGTCTCATGAGATCTGATGGTTTTATAAAGGGCAGTTCCCCTGCACACACGCTCTTGCCTGTCTCCATGTAAGACGTGCCTTGGCTCCTTCTTCACTTTCTTCCATGATTGTGAGGCATCACCAGCCATGTGGAACTGTGAGTCCATGAAACCTCTTTTTCTTTATAAATTATTCAGTCTCAGGTATTTCTTCATAGCAAATGGATTTCAAGTTGGACTAATAATACAAGTGCCCACTGATCTCAAACCCTGCCTGCTGATACTGAGGCTCTGATCTTACTCCTTGCAGGATGGCACTGGGTAGATGGAAGAGACTCCCAATAAAGTCCTTGGAGAAATAGGGATTAATTCACCAGGCAATAAAGGACACAGGAATGCTGTGAAACACCCATGGCCTCACACTTAAGTGGTGTTTGTCTATCTTCCTCCCCCATTCTGCTTCTCTGTTTGATGAACTTTGGTCTGAGTTCCTGTGACTACACAAAGAACAGGCAGAAGCTGAGACCATAATTGCAACAGTTTCCATGAAACTTTACTCGCATTCCAGGGAGCAAATGCCGTACAGATAGTCCCAGGGTGAATCAATAAAGCATAAAGAAAACAGAAATGGATCATGTTTTTTGATGTTGAATGGCCACCAACAGAAAAGAATGTGTTAATTGATACAACATAACAAATGACCATGTTCTTTGGTCGGGAACAGACACACCGCCAGAGCCCCAAACCTAGGAGGCCATTCTGAAACCAAGTACAGTTCCCCACATGCTCTGGGGCCTCCTTGTGTCATTAAGGAGGTTTCTTTGTTAGTTTTTATTAGCGTGGATAATAACTCACTCATGTGTTTCTTATATCCTTTATACAATCTGTTTCATGTTTTCTCTCACTTGTTCCCTAAAGGTATTTAGTGGAAATACCTTCAAGTCCAACTGAAATAGAATTTCATCAGATTTATTTCTATTTAAGGATATTAATTATCCAGAATAGCAATATATTTCCTCTCTACATTCATGTATCAATATGACCATATTTTTTTTTCTTCAATTCTTCACAGCAGTAAAACAATGAGTTCAAGAAAACTAACTTTGCTTAAAGTGCCGTAAGTCTTTCCTCCGGCTCTTGAGATGTCTATTTTACAAGATGATCCTTTGAGGAGTCTACATCCTGCTCAGTACAAGTGTGGTGCGGTAAGCTAAGGTCTCAAAATGGTCAATGTAGATAAATAAGCATTTTCTTGTTTGATCACCTCTAGTGTGTTATGCCTGGATCTATAAATTTCACGTGGTTTATCTCATTGAATCGTCACACTAACTCTGCAAGGTTAATGTTGTCACCCCTATTTTATAAATAAGAAAACTGATCTCAGAGAAATTAAAATTTCTAAGACCATGCAGATAATAAGAGGTAGAATCAGTGTTTACACTCATGTATATTTTTCCCTGCAGCTTTTGTCCTTTATTCTGTATGAGGATCTCTCTGCCTTCCTATCTCTATTGCTGATATACGAGTTTAGGACCTCATGGTTCAGCAGGAGGTCAGTGGGAGGGATGCTTCATGAATTAGGCACAAACAAAAAGATAATTATTAGCTGGGCAGATCACCCCATGTGGTATTCTGCATGGTAAAATAATCAAGCGAATAGTAGTTCTGAGAAACACGGGAGGGCTTTGGGAACCTGGGGGGGCAAGGAGTTAGGAGGGTTGAACAGAACCTATTGAACATAGCTGTTTCCTTTGTGATCAGTATATGATTATTAAGTGAGTTAATAAAAGGATTACAGAGAGATACCTGATCATGATCATTGGGTATTTACCAAATTCTTGAGCTTTGTAAAAAACATTGCAGGCTTATCCTCAAATCTGAATGAAAAATATGGCAATGGTGTTAAAAAAAAAAAATAGCCCTAGGGTTATCATTTGCACTAGTGCTTAAACTTGACTGCCTTTTGGAATTATCTAGGCTGTTTCAAACAGATTTTGTGATCAGGCCTTAATCTATTCCAATTATATAGACATTTCTGGTGGTGGGACCCAAGCACCAGTAATTTTTAAAGTACTCTAGGTGATTCCAATATAGAACCAAATTTGAAATTGTAATAGATCTTTGTCTTTCGCCATAGTGCATGATATGGAGTGTCCTGTGGTAAGGGCTATAACCTCACACTGGATAGAGACTTATTTGGGGGTCTGAAAACTAAAGAATTTGGACAAAGTTGACTTTTACCAAAGTATGTGAACTCCTGGTTCTATGACATAGTATTAAGAATTAACTATAGAAAAAACAGGGCCCGGCTGGGCATGATGGCTCATGCCTATAATCCCAGTACTTTGAAACGCCCAGGTGGGAGAATAATTTGAGGTCAGGAGTTGGTGACCAGCCTGACCAACATGGTGAAACCCTGTCCCTACTAAAAATACAAAAATTAGCTGGGCGTGGTGGCACACACCTGTAATCCCAGCTACTTGGGAGGCTGAGGCATGAGAGTCCCTTGATCCTGGAAGATGGAGGTTGCAGTGAGCCGAGACCATGCCACTGCACGCCAGCCTGAGGGACAGAGAGAGACTCTGCCTAAAAATAGAAAAAGAGGCTGGGCGCAGTGGCTCACGACTGTAATCCCAGCATTTTGGGAGGCCAGGCGGGTGGATCATGAGATCAGGAGATCGAGACCATCCTGGCTGACACAGTGAGACCCCGTCTCTACTAAAAATGCAGAAAATTAGCCGGGCGAGGTGGCGGGCGCCTGTAGTCCCAGCTACTCAGGAGGCTGAGGCAGGAGAATAGCGTGAACCCGGGAGGCGGAGCTTGCAGTGAGCTGAGGTCGCCCCACTGCACTCCAGCCTGGGTGACAGAGCAAGACTCCATCTCAAAAAAAAAAAAAAAAAAAAAAAAAAAAAAAAAGAAAAAACAGGGCTTATTTTCATTTTCAAATAAATTTGGAAAATACTGGGTTAACCACACAGGTGTCCTGGTGTCCTTTTTTTTTCTTATTGCTATTTTGTTATTGTTTTTAACATAGACCATTTCAGAGCCTTTAAAATTCATGCATGCACTATAACTATCAAAAAGAGCGTCTCGTATGTATTGCTTTCTAAATGTATTCACTATGTGTATTTGAACTAGTGTTTCATGAATAACAAAAAGATTAATAAAACTAATCACAGCTTGTTGAGGTCTAGGTAGTCTATAAGTTACTTTAAATATATTACATTGTTTAGTTTGAGCCACAGAACAATAGTGTGATTGTATCTTACCATACCTATTTTATGGATGAAGAAATTGATGTTTTAGTGGTTCAGTAATTTGCTCAAGTTTACACAATAATTGACAAAGCTGGAATTCAAATTGGGTCTTATAATTCTTGGTCCTATAACATGTCTTTGTATTAAAAGTGTCTATAAATATTTTCCATAAAGTCCTCTGCACAATAGATTTGGCCTAACAAGCAATTATTATACTCTAGCAATACTGACCATTTTCAAGTAATTTTCATTCTTTTAGGCACTGCAATGTTGGAGTGAAATTTTCCCATGAAAAACTCTCTGGATTCTGCTTATTGGACTAAATATACTTTATGTGCATTGCAGAATAATTTCCCACAATCACCTTGAGCCCAGGTTTCACACCCCTAAGGAACCCACCACTCCTACCCATGCCTCACATGACTTACATCCCTTCTCCTGCCTCCCAGAGCTCTTAAGTTCTTAGGTGATGTCTTCAAACAAACAAGCTCTTGTGACACTGACTTTTTTTTTTTTTTAATGATTGACTGTGCAGGGTACCATGGGAATATGCATGAAAGCTTAATTATATTTCCTGCCTCGCTGAGTGAATGCTGGATAGAAAGATGGCTCTGCTCTGCCTGTACTGTAAAACATCACAGAGATCAGATCGGTTCCCCAGCATTTGCACATGGCTGATAATCAGCTCTCCACATAAACAGGCAGACAGATGAAGTCAGTTATCTGAAAAGATATCCATGTCCTGTTAGCATCTGTATCTGTCTTGACTTTACACTCTCATTGCAAACTCAACAGCAGGCTGAACAAGCCAGAGCCTCTTCAGATCAGGACAAGTCAGTGGTGTCACCTGGAAATAGTCCATACAACACTTTGTTTTTCTGGAATCACAAGAGAATCAATTCCCACCATGAACATCTTTGTCAGATAACCAAAACTTATGCTTTTAAGTACCCAAGCATTAAGCACATTCATATTTTTCAGATCAGAAACCTCAATATGCACAAAATGCTTTCTTGATGCAGCACTTGCTTGCTGAGCACTAACTGTATTCCAGTGACAACTACTGAAGACAAAAATGAAGCTTAAAAAGTAGATGTTACATGAACACTCAAGAGTATTTCCTTGGGATAAAGCACAGATTTTAATTCACAGACCAGTGTTACAACCATTCTGACTGTTCCAAAGAGCTTTGTCTTTCCTCTCTGATTCTTGGCTCTGGTGCTGATAGGTTAGGCTGTTGGAGAAGTGACCCCAAGATAAAAGAGTTGTTTTTATAAATACACTGCCATGATCATTCCTTAGGAGCCAACCATATGCATAGCACAGTTTAGTCACTGGTAATCCTACATTAAATGAAACAAAATGCCTTTACTTTTAGCAGGAGAGACACAGCTAATCAAATCCTAGATAAAGCTTATGCAGAGGGCAGTAGGAACATCAGAACTACATCTATATTCAAATAGTCATATGTTTATTCAATTTCCAGGTATTCTGCAGGGGCAGAATGGTACACCGCAAGTGGAATCAAATTAAGAGAGGTCCACAGAACCCTCTGATATGCTCCTACTTCAATTAGTGAAGCTTCTTCTATCTCAGAAGGAACTGACATCATTTCTATTCAGTTGTGTGTTCACCAGCCTCCTTAATACAGCGCCAAGGATTAAATGTTTCCCAATAGACAATGCAGGTGTCACTTCTGAGAAACATGCACACTCTGTTAACACTAAAGGTGGCAGCCAATTCTGGAACTATAATTGGAGCTTTTCTTCTCCATTCCAGTTGCATGATTTCTCTTTCTCTTCAGTGACTTCCCTAACTTTATAAGTGAATACAAAGGCTCAGCTTCATGCTGCAGCAGTGATATTTGCTTAATCCCTTTAGCCATCTGTAAAGCAGGGGTAATACACTCTATCAACTCATCAGTTATGTGTGTCTGTGTGTGAGTGCACCAGCATAATGCAGATATTACATCCAATGAAGCCCACCTGAAAGCATATTTGTGTTTATTTAAAGACTTAAATAATACAGGGCAAAAGTATGGCTTTTGAGTCTAGTATAACTCTCAAAGCTAGATAGTCTTATTGCTCATTTTGCACATAACTATGGTCATTGGTCTTTAATTTTTTTTCTAGCTTTGTGATGACATATGCTTAATCCCAGTACTTTGGGAGGCCTAAGCAGGTGGATCACCTGAGGTCAGGAGTTTGAGACCAGCCTGACCAACATGGAGAAACCCCGTCTCTACTAAAAATACAAAATTAGCCGGGGGGTGGTGCATGCCTGTAATCCCAGCTACTCAGGGAGGCTGAGGTAGGAGAATCACTTGAACCCAGGAGGTGGAGGTTGCTGTGAGTCGAGATCATGCCATTGCACTCCAGCCCAGACAACAAGAGTGAAACTCTATCCCAAAAAGAAAAAAAGAAAGAAAGGTATACTATATGCAATTCTAGAATTTGCTTTAGCCAAATTCAAATTCTGTGTAGTGTTAACTCATTTGTTTTTCAGTAAGTTCTTTATTAACAGCCAAATCCCTTGATTATGACACTTCTGTGAACTTTCTTGTTAATCTTACTTACAAGTCACATAATGCCTGAATACATTTCTGTGAAATATTGTTGAGATAAAAGAGCTGACAGTGACAGTAATTAACTTCTAAATAAATATTAAAATGAGAGGGCATTGTAAATACCCCCGGTGCAATGGATACATGACTGAGTTTTTAGGACATTAGGCAGCCAGTCTGTCACCATCCGAGCTGAGGGTAGCTCTGCCACTGATTTTGGAAGATGTTCCTTTATACTATTTAGCCTATTTAGCCTCTTCTTTTAGTTCTCGGTTTTAGCTAAAACACATATTTTATAGCTTGCTTTTCACACATTTGGCCACTTCACCATATGTTCTCCTGTCCAATTCTCCACAGCTTACATGCATATCTAAATTCTCTCTAGGTAGGGACCAAATTTAATGGTTTCCTTTTCCCACCTCCCACCCCATCGTGGTGGATCCTTGCACACAGCCAGCTGAAAACCCAATTGGTGCTCCACATGTCTGTGTTGAACTGAGGTTCATTTGCTCACAAGATATTCATCTCAAATCTGTCAAACAAAAACTGTGAAAGTGCCATGTGATTGGCTGAGGCTGTCTGTGCCATAGGAAAGCAGAAATCACACCAGCACAAGTGCCAAGTCTGGCAACCGACTGACAGGGTTGAAATACTAGCTCCGACACAGATTAGAAGTAACTTTGGACAGGTTACTTAAAATCCCTAAGTCTTAATTTCCTCACACATGAAATGTGGAGCACACAGGACTTTTGTGATAGAGACATTGCAATTATTAAATGGCATAACACAAGTAAAGTGCTTCACCTAGGGCTTAGCAAGTGGTCAACCGTTGGCGGTTATTACAACCCTTTTAGGAGTTCAGATGAGAGCTCTGAGTTATGGTGCTTTGGGGAAGCTTCCTGCAAAGGGCAAATAGAGAGCAGCATTAGGAACCAAGATTTACCTGTATATTTTGACTGTTTAAAAATGGTAACAGCAGTAACAGTGATGCGGCTGAAGCTGGATTCTCAAGGGAACCTTGTCTTTAGCTCTGGGGGTAATGTTGTTTCTCTCTGCCCTCCCCATAACCCACACCCATCTCTTGGAGGACAGGTGCAGCAGTGGGTGGTCAGCACTGCACCCTGCCTGTTGTTAGTTTTCTTACCCCTGTGTTAGTGGGTGACTCAAGAATCCTAAAGCCCTGTTGGAAGAGGAAGTCAACTCAACAACTTTCTGAACTCAGCAAGTACAAGAAACATGAGCATACATGAGGTCAAAATGCAGCGTAAAGGCAACTAAAATTTAAAAAGATGAGATTCAGGAGTAAAAAGGCAGATGGAGTGAAAACTTCCTGGATGAATTGTGGAAATGACTATATGCGATGACAGTTTGATGCTGCCTTGTTCCTAGGTATGGGTGGTGGTGGATAGATCAAGAGTGTTTAAAGGGGCAGACCTTAGTCTGCACCTTTGAACCTCTCTGACCTCACAGGTCAGGCAATTTAAGAGTAATCTGCTTGTGAAACTTAATCAGCTTAAATGATGTGTGTGTATGTGTGTGTGTGTGTGTGTGTGTATGTGTGTGGTTTATTTGAACATTGTGATGCTGAATATCAGGCAAATAGAATTGGCAAGAGGTCACAGGGCCTCCTCTGTCTTGTTGAATAATAGCTTAATTAAGCCAAAGTAGGATATGCTGGAGCAAATAAACACATAGATTGATGAGTGCACTGGACATGTAGCATGTAGGGGAAGGGGCACACTGTGGTGGAGAGACCTCTGTGCTGGCTGAGAGGTTGTCCCAGCTTTAGTTCTGGCACTGTCATTCATCACTGTGTAGTACAGACCAGTGGCTCTCAAAGGGTGGTTCTGAACCAGCAGCATCAGCATTACTGGAAATTGTGTTAGAAATACTAATTTTCAGGTCTCACCCTAAACCTACCAATTAAGCATGCTGGGGTGGGGCCCGGAAAAATGTTTGAACAAATAAATACTTCATGTGATTCTGATGCTCACTGAAGTTTGAGAACCACACTAAAGTGTTGAGAATTGAGCAGTCTGCACTCCTGTTCTTTGTATTTGCACTGCATATACAGGTCATTGTGTGTTCTATCAATGTGAAATCAAGGAGCTCCTTAGAGTCAGAATTTTGCAGCCACAAATACATACATCTTTTGTTGTCTGTTCCCTGGACTTTGATGTCCCTCCACTATATCTAGATCTTAAAAAAAAAGTGACTTGTTACCAGGGCTTAGAATCTAAATGGGTTCTATGGGAAACATTCTCAGGCTTTGTAGAGTACCTTGTTCCTTTCCTTAGAGAGAACAGTGATACCAATTTTGGGGGTTGCTGTGATTAGCTAGAGGCAGTGGCTGCTAGTTATAAGACTGAAAGGCTTTCTTAATTTATCCTACCTTTCAGAGAACTATCAAGGAGCTATTTTCAAAGCTCATCATAAAAATTCAGCCAATGGTTGTTACTTCTCCATCTAAGTCACACAATTATATTCTAGTCATTGGGTCTTGGATTAATCCAGATTGTAGGCTAAGGACTGTAAATGTCCTCTGCAGTGAAATGTGTCTGTTGCGTCGTGGAGGACTCAACTTTTTCCAGGAGGAAGTCAGATTGGCACATTTAATATTACAGCTTTCTCCTGTCTCTGCCTGGATTTATTTCTCCATCCATTTTCCAATCTTGTTTCCCTAAATTCAAATAGTTCCTCAGCTCGAACCTGCAATTGTTATGTGCAATCATTTATAATTTTTTGTTTTTCTTCCAACACTTTTCTATCTCTTATGCCATAGACACCCCACCTCTATTTTTCTTTCTGCCATTTCATTTAATCTTCTTTATAATTTATTCTGGAACTGTGCTCTTTGTGATTACCTTATATGAGATGTCATTTCTGTGATAGTAGGCCAATAATTCAGAAAATATTATTTCTGCACTTCTTTGCCCATCCCCAGGAATCACTTGTAAATAATGTTGATTAATTTGCAATCAGCACTTTTTAAATCAGCATTCCATCTATAGCATAAAAATACGATTTTAGATCTTATTGCACTGACACACATTCTTAAAGAATAAAATGCACTTAAAACTAAATGATGGAGGTGCCTTTTCAATGATGTAGAAGTTTTATTTTCAGGTCCTGTATAATTTTTTTTTCATGGTCTGCTCACTTCATCCTTCAATATCTCCGAATAAAATATATATGGTAAACTCATCCATTGTATTCTATACAAATAATTAAAACATCCATTCTTCAAGCTTTTATGTAGCATGGACTGAAAGATTAGGAGTTGCAGGATCAAGAGTGCTGGACAAGAAATAAGGGGTTAAAGGTCTTTCCTGTCTTCTCTTTTTTTTCCCCTTCCTTTTTTTTTTTTTTTTTTTTTTTTTTGAGACATAGTCTTGCTCTGTCTCCAGGCTGGAGTGCAGAGGCATGATCTTCACTCACTGCAACCTCTGCCTCCTGGATTCAAGCGACTCTCCTGCCTCAGCCTCCTGAGTAGCTGGGATTACAGGCACGCACCACCACACCCAGCTAAATTTTTGTATTTTTGGTAGAGACGGGGTATCACCATGTTGACTAGGATGGTCTCAATGTCTTGATCTCGCGATCCACCCACCTCGGCCTCCCAAAGTGCTGGGATTACAGGTGTGAGCCACCATGCCCGGCCTCCTCCTTTTCTTTCTCCTTTTCTGTGTAACTCTCTCTTCCCTCTCTTTCTTCTTTCATAGAAACCAGTGTTATTTATTTACTTTTATTATATATATTTGAGTTATGCAACATGATGTTTTGGTATACATATGCATAGTGAAATGATTACCACATTTAAGAAAATTAACATATCCATTTGTTCACGTAATTGCTTTTTTCTCTTTTTCTTTTTGTGTGGTAAAAGCACTTGAAACCTACTCTCTTAACAAATTTCCGGTACACAGTACAATATTGTTAACTATAGTTCCCACACTGTGTATTAATTAGATCTCTGGATTTATCCATCCTACATATGAGAGGACTTCAAAGAGTTCCTGAATAAAGGGAATTAAAAGATAAAAATAAAAACACAAATTTTATTTCTCATCATTAGCTCCATCAAGTTCAATTCACTTTTGTAAGCAATGATACCAGCCATTTGGCCCATCAATTCACCCTGTAATTGCAGTCTTTTTTACATTATTAACTGAAGAAAAATGAGTGCCTTACAAAGAACTTCCACATTCTTACTCATTTATTACTTTCCATGAGAAGCATTCTTGAATTGCCACCCCCCTCCTCCTCTGGATACCATTGCTATGTGCCTTTGTAGTATGCTATGTTTCCCATTAGATTTCTCAATACCGGTTATAATTACTTATTTAAACATCCTTCTCAGGGACTGTATGCTCCATGCAGTAGAGATAACGTCTGTCTTGTTCATCATTGCTTCTACAGAGCCTAATACACTCCCAAATAAACATTTATTGCATAAATGGATTGTTGTAATTATTCAAATATGAGATGTTTTCCTTCAAGAAGTTTAAGGTAATTAAACCTTGATAAATCACTATGACATTAGGAAATATATAATAGGTGACTAGTAATAATAAAGGTAATTATAATAGGGTGATAACATTTGTATTTATTCTATTCTAGGTGCTGTATTAACCCCTTATTATGTTAGCTCACTTCATTTGTATAACAACTCCTTAAGGCGCCTAATGTGATCATAGTATTATTTTCATCTTCATGTAACACGAAGAGGGGCTGTGTGACTTGCCCATAGCCACTCACCTGGTACGTGAGGTTTCACATTCAAACTCTAAGTTGTCTGCCTTTGGAGTTCATGTTCTTAGCCTCTAGATTATACTGACTCCTTCAGTAAATGATCACTATATGTTTATTGCAGGAAGGGGTGATAAAGGAAGAAAGAAAGTTTGAAAGGATGGAAGAGGGAAGGAAAGAGGAAGAGATAACAGGAAGCAATGAGGTAAATAAAAATGAGTCTATTATGCACTTGAAGGATGGGTTAAATTTGGGCATATGGACTAAGAGACTGTTTATTGCTGTGAAGAAATTGACATGCACAAGGGGGAAGAGGTAAAGGATCTTTAGTAATGGGGAATGAACAATTATCTCATTGCAACCCAGAGCCCTCACCTGAGTTCTCAACACTTAGGTCAAATGGCCAACTTCATTCTCCACTTGGATGGTTTCTCAACATGTACAAAACCAAGTCCTGATTTTTCCGTGCCCCCAAACCTGTTCTATCTGAAGCCTTCCTATCTCAGTTACTGGTAAGTTCATTCTTCCAGTTACTCAGAAAATTAACTTTGGAATCATGAGTAACACCTCCCCTTCTCTCATAACCCATATCCTATTTAACAAGAAAACACTCTTGTCTTTTCTATCAATACATACTTTTAGTCCTACCACTTCTGACTCCCCAGTGATACCTCCCTGATCTGAATAGAGGGTCGAGTTTTCAAGGTCCCCTTTCAATATATAGCTAGAAGCAATGCATATAAAACCTCAATCAGAACATTTCACTCTTCTCTTCAAAATTTTGCAGTGATGCAAGTCAGCATTCTTATGTAACTTAGAAGATGCTATGTGATTTAGGTTCTATTATTTCAGTGACTTAATGTCCCACCATCCTGGCCCTCTCTTATCCTGCTGCAGTCACAATGACTTCCTTATCATTCTTCAAGCACATTAGGCACTTTAGGGCCTTTACCTCTGTTTCTCCCTTAGCTTGATCAAACACGTATGTCACGTCCCACAAGCCTGGGCTCTGTTCTTTAAGGAGGCCCAGCTCACCTATCCAAGTTAATGCTTCCTTTCCCAAAACTCCTTATCACTGTCACCCAGTTACGCTGCTGCCTAATATGCAATATTATTCCTTTCTCATTATGTCTATCAGTTATTTTCTGTTCCCTATGGCAGAAGTGAAAAGCCCATAGGACAAATGTCCTTGACCAGGAAACAGGGCCAACTCCATCGACATATGCTAGGGCACTTGCACAGGGCCCTGAGCTTATAAGGGCCCTACATACATCTGAAGCTTAATGCTCTATGGTTTCTGTCTTGGAATCCTTAGTACATTTGTGTGTTTTGTCAGTAAAGTCTGTCGGGACAGTGTAACATGAGCTGGGAGGGGCCTCTATGCCTTATTTCATGCTCTGTCCTTACTCTTGCTACCTCCCTGCCTCCCCAGGATCATTTCTGGCTGCATATTTCCAAATTTCTGGCTTCTTGGGTCCTGCCTGACCTTTCCTTTTTTTCTTCTTTTTTTTTTTTTTTTAAGAGACAGGGTATGTCTTTGTCACTTACACTGGAGTGCAGTGGTGCGATCGTAACTCACTGCAACATCAAAACTCCTAGATTCAAGCAATCCTCCCACCTCAGCCTCCGGAGTAGCTGGGACTACAAGTAAGCATCATCATGCCTAGACAATTTTTTCAAATTTTCTGTAAAGATAACGTCTTGTTATTGCCAGGCTGGTCTCAAACTCCTGACCTATAGCAATATTCCTGCCTCAATGTGCTGGGGATGCTTCAACTTTCTTTATCCTTGAAGTTGTGGTGACACTGAGGTCTATATTTCACCATTACCCTCCATCCCTATAGGGACCTGGGTAGCAGGAGAATGTGGATGCAAGTTCAGAGAATTCTCAAGGTGGTAATGCAGCAGTGGCTCTTGCCTTGGGTTGGCAATTCACATATGTTGTTTAGGTGGCTAAATGGGGATTTCTTACCCACCCCCAATGTAGGTACTGAGCAGTAATGTTCCTGCACAGACATTTAAAGTCCATGGTCTGGCTGTCTGCAGGAAATTAGCTCAGTGGGTTCCTGAAAAAGGAAGATTCAGGCCAAACTCCTGCAATTTTGTTTCTTACTGAGCCCCACAAATTATATAGCAGGTCCTACTCTGACAGCTGATGAATTTTAATTGCCTACATATGAACCTTTCATCCAGTAGGTATTGAATAAATATTATCGAATGAATATAAACCAGAGTCATACCACAATGCTTCCTCACCTCGATCTCTCAAACCATGGACGAGGGACAGTTTTGATGTAGACATGCAATTTTACTTTTAAGCTGGATTGTATTGACTTTTATTTTTATTAATTATCAAACCATTTCTTATTTTTCTTTTTATTATACTTTAAGTTGTAGGGTACATGTGCACAATGTGCAGGTTTGTTACATATGTATACATGAGCCATGTTGGTGTGCTGCACCCAATAACTCATTATTTACATTAGGAATATCTCCTGATGCTATCCCTACCCACTTCCCCCAACCCCACAATAGGACCCGGTGTGTGATGTTCCCCTTCCTGTGTCCAGGTGTTCTCGTTGTTCAGTTCTCACCTATGGGTGAGAACATGCGGTGTTTAGTTTTTTGTTCTTGTGATAGTTTGCTGAGAATGATGGTTTCCAGCTACATCCATGTCCCTACAAAGGACATGAACTCATCCTTTTTATGGCTGCATAGTATTCCATGGTGTATATGTGCACATTTTCTTAATCCAGTCTGTTATTGATGGACATTTGGGTTGGTTCCAAGTCTTTGCTATTGTGAATAGTGCTGTGATAAACATACGTGTGCATGCATCTTTATAGCAGCATGATTTATAATCCTTTGGGTACATACCCAGTAATGGGATGACTGGGTCAAATGGTATTTCTAGTTCTAGATCCTCGAGAATCGCCACACTGTTGTCCACAATGGTTGAACTAGTTTACAGTCCCACCAACAGTGTAAAAGTGTTCCTATTTCTCTACATCCTCTCCAGCACCTGTTGTTTCCTGATTTTTTAATGATTGCCATTCTAACTGGTGTGAGATGGTATCTCATTGTGGTTTTGATTTGCATTTCTCTGATAGCGAGTGATGAGCATTTTTTCATGTGTCTGTCTGTTGGCTGCATAAATGTCTTCTTTTGAGAAGTGTCTGTTCATGTTCTTTGCCCACTTTTTGATGGGGTTGTTTGCTTTTTTCTTGTAAATTTGATTGAGTTCTTTATAGGTTCTGGATATTAGCCCTTTGTCAGATGAGTAGATTGCAAAAATTTTCTCCCATTCTGTAGTTGCCTGTTCACTCTGATGGTAGTTTCTTTTGCTGTGCAGAAGCTCTTTAGTTTAATTAGATCCCATTTGTCAATTTTGGCTTTTGTTGCCATTGCTTTTGGTGTTTCAGACATGAAGTCCTTGCCCATGCCTATGTCCTGAATGGTATTCTCTAGGTTTTCTTCTAGGGTTTTTATGGTTTTATGTCTAACATTTAAGTCTTTAATCCATCTTGAATTTTCATATAAGGAGTAAGGAAGGGATCCAGTTTCAGCTTTCTACATATGGCTAGCCAATTTTCCCAGCACCATTTATTAAATAGGGAATCCTTTCCCCATTTCTTGTTTTTCTCAGGTTTGTCAAAGATCAGATGGTTGTAGATGTGTGGTATTATTTCTGAGGGCTCTGTTCTGTTCCATTCGTCTCTCTCTCTCTCTCGGTACCAGTCCCATGCTGTTTTGGTAACTGTAGCCTTGTAGTATAGTTTGAAGTCAGGTAGCATGATGCCTCCAGCTTTGTTCTTTTGACTTAGGATTATCTTGACAATGTGGGGTCTTTTTTGGTTCCATATGAACTTGAAAGCAGGTTTTTCCAATTCTGTGAAGAAACTCATTTGTAGCTTAAAGGGGATGGCATTGAATGTATAATATGGCCATATGACCCTGAACGTACCCAATCTTGTCTGTATTGACTTTTAATGACAAGATAGTTATAGCATCTGCTGAAATATTATTAGAATATGTATTTCCCATATAGGAAGGAGAGACTTCCATAGTTGGAACAGCTATTGGAGAAAAATAAGATGGTTTCATGCCTGTACCTCCACTGTTGAGCTGATGAGCTCACTAAAGAAGATGATCGTCTTGGTGGATGTGCTATGCCTGGGTAGAAGCAAAATTAGAGCCAAATAACTTGGAATCAGAAACTGAGAAAAAGTTGAGGGAATGAGACTAGCCAAACTGAAAAACAAGTTAAAAAGACAATGCAAGAAGTCAAGAGGGGAAAGCTATGGACAGAGACGTCAGAGGGAAGGAGATTGCTGCTTGAATGCCCCTGTGTGTAGGCCAGGGCCTGACAGTCTACACACGCTTCAAAAACAAAGACTGGAAAGCACCCATTTTGGAGTCAGCGTAGGGCACTAATTTTTTCTAAAATTGGAAGAACTAGTGATGTTCTACTTTTTTTTCAATAGACTTTTTTCAATGCTCAGGGACTAAGTATATTGGGATATAAAAATTATGGTGGAGAGCCAAATTATCCTGGGTAAAAACATGTTTTATACTTGGGACCTATAATATAGTACCAAATATGTCCTCAGAGAAGGATGACTGCCTTCCATCCATGGTAGGGATGGGAGAGGAGATGCCAGTAAGAAAAACGCAGTCAAGCAGCAGCTCCTGGGTTGGTGGGCATAGATCACTGCATCCCAAGCTGCACATCCTATGAATGTGTTTCGTTGAATATAACATCTAGTATTAAGTTGTGCTTAATTTTGGGTTCTCTCCAAAGAACCTCTTTAAGGATCTTGATATCATCTTTATTGGTTGTCCCATCTTAAAAGGAATTAAGAATCATGGTGAGCACTTCTGGTTGATGGCCCAATCCCTGGAATGCCTACTGAGGGCCCCATTATTGCTGTCATATTTCCATTAGCAGTTCTCAGATTGGCTGTTACTCTGATAATCAGATGTTACTCCGAGTTTTGCAGCATCCTATTCTCCTAGTCATGGGAGAGTCCTCTAGAGTAGCTCATGTCTCCTGGCTACTGAAGTGAAATAAGTCTTTGATCAGACTATGAAAGAAGCAACAGAAGACAGAGCTAAAATCAAAATAATTTTGATATAATAAGATAATCATTTTAGCTGAAGACATCATAGAATCATCATATACAGTAAATATGGCAGCTGATATATAGAAAAGACTGGAATATTTAGACATAGCCTAAACATAGCAAAAACAGTAGGACCAAGGAACTGACCTACTTTAATTCTAAGAATACTACTGGGTTGATATGTAAATAAGTCAGAAACACCATGAACCCATCCTATTACCAGTGCCAAATATCAATGAGCCCTGAGTGCCATAAAGTTTAAGCCTGAAACAATTTTATATCTTTAAAATGATTTATGTGCACTCTTTGAATCCTCCAATTAAAGGTCCCATTTATACCCAAACTATTATTATTTAAAAATATCAATAGCTTCTAAACTACATTATAGTTTGTATTTATAGTTTATATTCACATTATAAAAAATCTACCATTTTTTCTCCTCTCATAGCACTATTTTTATTTATTTACACAATAAAGAATGTCATTTAAAATAGTCAACAAATTAAACCACAATGAGAAAGATATAATAAAATAAAAATGAAAATATGTGCCAAAACTATTATTAAAATGAACAGATAGTTACAATCCTAAAATTAAAACTATTTAATTTATAATCAACTCAGAAAAATTTTTAGTGACAAACATCTTAGAAGAAAATTAAATGACATTTCAAGCTTACCAAGTCAATCTCAATGCAAATTTCAAAAGGAGTTTTGTGGACTTTGACAGGGTGTTTCTAAAACAAACTTAGAGAGACAATGCATATGAATAAACAAAAGTTAAAGAACAATAAACATATCTGAGCCCTATCAATGCCAAAAGGTATTATTATCTAAAATAATTATTTCTGAAAAGGACTACTTCAGAGGTAGATCAATGCAGAAATGGGATTGACAGTCCAATAGCGGACTCACTCATAAGCAAATTTTTTACGTGTATTATTGAATTCACATGATATAAACGCAAGTAGGAAAACAAAAATAATTGGCAAAAATAAAACCTGTGAGATGCCTTTTATATAAATAAAAATGATAAGTTTATAGGAATATTTTAATTTCCTGAGGAATAAAAAGTGAATTAAAACAAAAAAGGAATATAATTCTGGTCTAACATCTCAACAACTTGAGACTACTAAATAAAATAGGTATGTCAATTTCTTTGATATATTTATTTGTTAAGTGAAATATATCAATTTCATATAATGTAAGGGGAAGTATTTTGGTACAACTTTTCTGGAAATTAATTTGGCAATATATTGCAAGGGATATAATTTTAATACACTGTCCTTTGATCCTCTCTTAAAAGTATTCTAAATAATGATCATAAACACAGATTAAAAATTGTGTACAAAATGTCCTGTTTTTATAAACAAAATATAAAAGACTTACCAGTTGAATCTTAGATCGGCTAGAATATAGGGAGTTTAGCCATCTCATGTTTGATATGATCATATGTAAACTGATACAGTTTGAAGATAAATTAGGGCCAAAATGTATGAAAGTCTTTAATGTTGCACAGACTCTGTAAGCTAGCAATTTTTCTAGAAATTTACTCTGAAAATATAATTACAATTTTTTTTATGATTAATGTATGAGTCATGGTTCCAAATTTTGCTTTATATAGAGATCAGCATATTTTTGCTTTAATGTGCCAGATAGAAAATAGTTTAGGCTACACAATCTCTGTGGCAAATGTGGTAGCACAAACACAGTTACAGATAATGAGAAACAAATGGGTATTGCTGTGTTCCAATACCAATAACATTTTATTTACAAAAACAGCCTCTGATGAATTGGTCTCTGCTCTGTTTAATTACAATGTAACCCACATAAAAACGAAATTTATTTTTCTGTAGAAAATAATAGTCTTCCTCATAAGCCTCTACTTACTATATTCATTGTTTTAATATTTAGCTTAGTATAATTTTAAAATTATTTCAGGTAATGATTAGTATTTAGGCAAAAAATGTTCAGTCTTTCTTAGGTCTGTTTCCTACTCCTGCTCTACTCTAAGATGTATTTGGGACGTGGTTTACATGACCTCTTGCCTGTATGGTGAAAGTGTCCTCAGACCAAGATGCCCTCGGATCCATTTTGGGCTAATCTCATCTTTTGCTACATTAAAAGAGTTGAAACTTTCACAGTTCTCTGGGTGCATTGGGCTCAGCTGGGTGGTTCCAGCCTCACATCTTTCAGGATTGCAGCCGTAGTGCTAGAATCATCTGTTGACTTGACGAAGCTGAGTGTCCAAGATCTCTCAGTCACGTGGCTGATAATGGATGCTGTCCATGCATAAAAACTTGCTTTAGGTTGTCAAAGGGAGTGCCCACTCATGGCCTCTCCATGTTTTGGGATTCTCATAACATGGTGACTGGTATTCTAAGACATCTACATAGAAGCTTGAAGACTTCTAATGATTTAACCTCAAGAAATCCCGGAACATTACTTTTACCAAATTCTACTGATAAAGTGAATTCCAAAGGGAAGCCCAGATTCAAGGAGAGTAGAGGCACAGCCTCATGCCATGTGTTAAAGCAAAAAGAGATAGATAAAGATGGTGGCCACTTTGGAAACAAGCTACCACATTATCAATTGTCATTCTGCTGGCACTGATATCTTTAGTTTTATAAAATATAAATAAATTCCTCTGATTTCTACTGAAGCTTAATCTCTCCCCCGCTTACTCAACTGGTGTTCAGTTCTAGTTCGGATTCTAGATCTTTCTGACTCTGTGTCATCTCCATCAGGCAACCTACAAAATCAGTCTTCCAGCTTTGTTGTATGATCACCTTGCCCCTGCCATGCAGGATCCACGCCACAGAGGAATTCAGGAAAGCTAAGAAAAGCAAACTAGAATTCTCTCTTTCTAACTGCACAATGTCATCCATTAATTATGCCGGGCTCCTAAATGTTTGTAAAGAACCAGATGAAGAAGAGCTGACTCCTGAACTCAAAATGTTGGTTTGTTTGTTTTTTTTCAATCATGACACATTTTGACCTATTTGGGATAAAGTCTAAAAAAATGTAACTATTGGGACACCCATCTGACTACTTCTTTTTCCATTGCCTTCCTTTCTTCTGTTTCCACAGTTATCCAACACAAGTGTAAGTTTATCTTCTTTACTTCACATTCTTCTTCTTCCTGAATCCAGCTTTGCGGTTAAGCCTTTGTGAGGGTAAATATCATATTTTAACTAAATAAAAAAATATATTGCTGGCTAAGCTTCTTACATATTACACCAAAAGAATTTCAAGCAGTTTCTTTCTGTAGTAAACATTGTTTTCAAACCAATTTTCTTGCTAAAAACCTCTTTATTCTCTTATTCTGGGTCTATATACTGCTTGACTCAGATTCTGAGATGGAAGGCTGAGACTGGATTAAAGGAGATAAATTCTTAAAATAACTGGAAGAAAATATCTGAAAACCGAAGAAAGATTAAATAAATTGTGGTACAGCCACTTGGTGAAACATTTAAAGATTTTTAAGTGTTTGCTTATAAAGAAGAAAAAAGATGGAGATGTTAATTATTCAATGTTGAGTCTAATAGTCTACATTTGCAATGGAATGACATATCCCTTTTTTAATGATATCTACTCTGTTTCCATTTGTGCCTTCTTCATTTATTCATATTTCTAACTCTGTAGTCTTAATTAGGAATGATTCTTAATGCTCAGTTTTTGTTCTTTTCCAGTGTCTCTCTCAGTAATCTTACTTGCTTGCATGACACTGACATTGCTTCTTCTATGAAGAAGTTTTTAAGACTCAATCTGTACTCTGGCTGCTCTTGCGTGTTTCAAACTTTGTAACTATGTGCCTGCAATTCCTTTTGAAAATCCCATCTCCCTGACCATCTTGTGCCAAAGCAAAGCTATCATCTTTCCATCATGACTGACACCTCTTTGTTCTTTTCCTATTTCTCTCTATAATAATCTATTTCCCCATTTCCCAGGATGCATGGTCTGTAATAGTTTTTGACTCATCTTCTCTTGCTCTTATCTTCAATCTCTGTGTCTGTATCACAGACACTGTTTGCTGCCTGCCGAGAGCCACTTCCCTGCCTTATTCTTGACAATAGAAATTTGCTTGTTGACAATAAAAATTTGTGGTTTTATTTTTTTCAGTAACAGAGGCCAACATTTCATGTCTTGAGGTCTAAATCTTGACGATTATAACATAGTAACAGTAATTTTACTTTTCTTGCCCATGATTGATTAGGGTTGAGCATGCCATACAATGTACCCACTGAGTTCTGAAGGATATCTGCTGAGGAGTCTTCTAGAAAAATTTTCTTCATGCTTAAAAAGTGACATGAGGAAAAAAGTGACATAAGGAAGGGACTTTTTTTTGGTGAATGGGCTGTACTATGTATGTGTGTGTATAAATATGTGTGTGTGTGTATGTATTTTGGAAACGGGGTCTCTTCTCTTTGTTGCCCCGATTGGAGTGCAATGGCATGATCACAGTTCAATGCAGTCTCAAATTCCTGGAATCTAGTGGTCCTCTTGCCTCAGCTTACCAAGTATTTGGGATGATAGACACCACCACACCCCACATACTTTAGTGTAAGGATGTGATGCTTGTAGCCACCACAGCCATCTTGAGACCATAAAAGGATAAGCCTGAAGACAAGGGTCAACTTGCTGAGCATGATAAGGAGAAAAATAAAAATAACCAGGGCTCTGGATCAGCTCCTGAATTAACCTATGGACTTCTATACCTTTTTGATTTGGGTTTTTAAAATCATTGAGTAGAAAGACCTTTAATTGCTATGCAGACAATTTCACTGCTGTGGGAAGACAATTAGTAGTCATAAAAAAAATTTAGTTCAAGCCTTAGTTTGGCCACTTAAATGTTGTTTGATGTTAGCAAAACTACTTAATTTCTGTAAGTTCCTACATGGATGAATTAGGAACAGTAATACCCAAACATTTAGTTGTTTCAAATAAAGGAGAGAATGCATACAAAATAAGTATGAGAAGGTAAAGCACCATATCAATAGAAGATTCATGTTATATTGTTGAGTGTGATAATTGATTGAGGAACATTTCCATTGCCACTACTCTTGTAGAAATATATTCTACTGTATTTTGCAGCAGTGCTACCTTTACATGCATTATCAGTAGTCTCTAATTCACACAGGTTAATATTTATCAGAATTTCCATTTTTTAGAAATTTAGTTTTCTAAGAAGATAGGTCTTAACTGTTCACACTACATACACACAGAATTACAAAGTAACTATGTGAGGTGATGGATATGTTCATTGACTTGATTGCGGTGAATATTTCACAAGGTATTCATATATTGAATCAAGTTGTACAACTTAAATTATGCCTCAACAAAATTGGAGAAGAGAGTAAAGATTTGGAAAATTTGAATCAAGTACTAGACTTGATTTAATTGGTAAATACTGAACTCTGTTCTATAAACAAAGCATCAACATGCTTTTTGAATATTTTTGGAGTATTTAGGAATAATACTCAAAGAACTCAAACTATACACAGTAAATATTTTATACACAGTGAAATACTATGAGCTAGTATGTACTTGTGGATATTCCAATACTAGGAACATGTCAGTAGGAAATGACAAAAAGTGTTTTGCTAAATAATAATTTCATTGAAAGTAATTAAAACAGTTATTGAAATACTATCAATAAGAACTATGAAAAATTTTATTTTAAAAAATGTTTTATAACTGGGGAAATTTTGTAGCTTTACATGCTTTTTTATTTTCCATTAAGATTCTTTTTTCCATTAAGATTCTTTTTCTCCTTTTGTATTTCAATAGTTTTTGGGGTCTAGGTGCTTTTGATTACACAGGTAAGTTCCTTAGTGTTGATTTCTGAGATTGCAGTGCCCCTATCACCTGAGCAGTGTACACTGTACCCAATATGTGGTCTTTTATCCGTCACCCGCCCCCCACCACCTTTCCCCATGAATCCCCAAAGTTCATTATAAAAACACAGAAGCTTAAGTAAGATAGATTATAAAAGAACAACATGGTGAATCTTGAAAAATGAGTTTAAGAAAGGTAGAATTACAATTAATAAAATTAGTGGAAGTTATCCTAGTGGAAGTGGTTTACTCAATAAGCAAAATTTTTAAAAAAGATCCACACAGAGCATCATTAGTGAAAGAAGAGGGAAAATACACTGTTTCTAGATTATAAGTTGTTTCTAGAATTATAAGTAAGATAGAAGCTATATCATAGTTAAAGAGACAACTATCTATATATAGCGATATAAATAGATAGGGGGCACAAAATTAAAAACACTAGGAATCCTGCTCTTGCTTCTGTTGTAGAAAGTTTCAATAGACTGTAACATGCACCCCAAACACCAAAAGGAAACTGAGAAACTATAATATAGTTTTTGAAAACCCATTAGAGGATTGAGGACACAAAGAAATTGAAATCAACTACATGACAGGAACTGAGTAGCCTTTCATTAAAAAGAAGAGACCACTGCTCTCATCCTTGGCAATGCAGAAGAGGAAGAAATCTGCTAGGAAGTGGTAACCCAATGGAACAACCCTCAGGCTGTCAATTGACCATGTGTGAGCTGACAGGGAAGACTCTGGAAGCACCTTTCCAACTCATTCTCAGGCCCCTTCAAAGAGCATTTGGAGAGCAGGCCAAAGTTTGAAGGCATTAGAACAGCAGTGCTGAGAGGGATTCCCCTTCCCCAGCAATGGGGGTGAGGGAGAGATTAAGGAAGCTAAGAGGAACTCATGAGCCCTCTGGGCTTCCAGGCCAAAGATGGGGCAGAAAGACCTAGAAACATCCCCAGCCTGGCATTTCAGGCTTTTGGCTAAAAAACATTAGGACAGATCATGGAAGCTGAGGGACGAACCTGGTGGGTAGATAGGAAGATGCCTCCTTTGTGGTAGTTATGACGTGGGCTTATAGTTAAATAAAATCTTTTAAAGATTCACATACCTCATTGCACTCAAGTTATTCCTTAATGTAAAACAATGCTTTTAGGAACAGGACTTTGGTGTGGATATTTTATGCAGAATGAAGGGGAAGAGCATGCAAACTCCCCAGAAAACATATGCTTTAATATCTTACAATACAACGTCTTTCCCCAAAATTTGTATATAAGAATGTTATGTTAATAGACTCAATATTTGAAAAATGCCTTAAAATGAAACAATATGTGATTAATTGAATAAATGGTGACACCTTTTTCTGGTGCCAAACTATCGTTACTACACTTGATGCTATATATGTATATTTAGCTATAAAAATTCTACTATATTGTTGATTTTAAATATTTATTACAAATATACTCTTACCATATGATCCAGCAATCACATTGCTTAGTATTTACCCAAAGCAGTTAGAAACATGCCCACACACAATCCCACACATGGATGTTTATAGCAGCTGTATTCATAATTGCCAAAACTTGGAAGCAACCAAGATGTATGGCAGTAGGTGAATGGATAAACTGTGGTACAGCCAGGCAATGGAGTCTTAATCGGCACTAAAAAATTATCACGCCATTAAAAGACATGCAGAAAAATTAAATACTTATTGCTAAGTGGAAGAAGCCAATACTAAAAGGTGACATACTATATGATTCCAATCATATACTATATGATTCCAATCATATGAGGGTCTGGAAAAGGCAAAACTGTGGAGATAATACAAAGATCCGTGGTGGCCAGGGGATCTGGAGTGTAATGTGAAGGAATGAACGGGCAGAGCACAGAGGATTTTTTAGCTGGGAAAATATCCTGTATGAGACTGTAATTGTTGATACATATCATTAAACATTTGTTGAAACTCATAGAATGTACAACACTAAAAATGAACCCTAATATAAATTGTGTGCATTGTGTTACGATGCATGCATCAATGTAGGTTCATCAGTTGTAACAAATGTTCCTTGTAATTTAAATTTGTCTTCCTTGTAATTTATATTTTGCTATAAACCTAAAGCAATTCTAAAGTATGTTAAATAACTAAATTATCAATTACAAAGAAATATGTACACTATCTTGAAAAATGCATGTTACAAGCAACAACCAACAGATATGGAAGGATATGACTCAAAAACCAAATACTGATTATTACCTTTCTTCCGTTTTTTCCTACTGTTTGTTTCTGCATTGAGTTTGTAGTATTTTTGTAATTAAGATCAAATTATTTACCAATAAGAAAACAAAAAACGTTCTGATGATTAAGATAAAGGTCTCAGGGAAAAGAGCTAACATATTTAGAATATAAAGTAATTATATAATTCAACGTTACTCAATACCATGAATTAATGTTATGCTTTATGTTAATGGCTTAAAGAAAACAATTATGGTCATAGTGATACTAGTGGCTGAAAAGTCACTTGATTAATTTGGGACAAGCAGCTAATTATTTGAGAAAAAACAAAAGCAATCCCTCTACTTTAGATAATTCATCCAAATAAATCAATTTTAAAAAATTAAAATCATAATACAAAATAAGAGCAAATAATTATATAATCTTGAGACTATGCAAAGTATTTCTGAGCATCAAACTGAATGTCAATGCGCTGGAGAAAAATATTGATATATTTGACTATAAATGTAAAAGCTTGTTTACAACTAAAGCCCCTAAAATTAAATATCTAAGGAAAATATTTGCTATAGCAATGGGAGTGATAATTGTACTCTACAAAACACTATTAAAAATATATTAACAATAAGATCACTTAATCACAAAAGAAGATATATAAATTAGAATTAAACATGTGAAATTATTTAACTTTGTTTATAATCAAATTCCAATTGAATCTATAATGATTAACATGGAAGTTGTTAAACTGTCAAAAATAAAAAAGAGAATCATTTCTCGTGAGAATTTAGTTACCATCTCAGTATCTGATGGGGCAATGCATATTGGGAAAAATTTCTCTGGAGAGTGATTTAGGACAGCCTATGTCAAAATCCTTAAAAATATGCATATCCTTTGATCCAGTCATTTCACTGCTAAGAACTGATTTTTTTTCCTGGAGGTGTGTTTGCAAAGATAAAAATTCATGAAGCTTTGCTTATCATAGCATTAAAAAATGAAAACAAACTGTTTACCCAAAAGAGACCTGAGTACCTTCTAATATATCCCTACTAACCAATAATATAAAACTATTAAAAGTTATTTTATTGTAAAAACTTTATTATCTAAAAATATACAGCAAACAGATACTAAGCAAACAAAAAGCTTAGCATAGTTTTTAGCTTAGCATTTAGCAGGCTCTGGAGCCCAAATGCCTACGTGTTTTTCCCAATCTTACCTTTTATTACTACGCATTCTTGGGCAAGTTACTTAGCTTTTCTGATTCTCGGTTTGGTTCTCTGAAACAGAAGTAATATTAGCAGTCTCACTGAATTGTTTTCAAGGATAAATTAGTTCACAGATATAGAGGACCAGTGTCCAATATGCACTAAGTCCTTACAGTGTTTGATGTTATCAATATTAAAACATTATTTTATCATAACCTTCTTCCATATAAAGGATATAGAGTGACTTCTAAATGTCTAGATGTTGAACCTAAA
The DNA here is from genome assembly GCF_047675955.1 of Chlorocebus sabaeus. NCBI lineage: Eukaryota > Metazoa > Chordata > Mammalia > Primates > Cercopithecidae > Chlorocebus > Chlorocebus sabaeus. Next base: position 21,648,563 of record NC_132917.1, read on the forward strand.
CACTTCCACTAAGCAGAAAACCCACCCTATTGTAAACAGAAAATTCCTTGTATATGGACACATTCAGATGCTTCTGGCTCTCCTGTGGCACCTCTCCCAGGCCCTCCTACTAGACATGGATCCTCCACTCCCTTGCCTTTCTTGGATCTGTGCCCAAAGCTGTTCTTATCACTAGACTACCTATGCCCTTCCTCATCTATTCTGCACCTGGCCTTTAACACTCATAAGTCATGCTTTTTGTGTAAATATTTCTCTCCCCTCTCCAGCTCATGGAATTTTTTTTTAAGTCTGACATTAAATTCTATGTCATATCCCCTGGTCTTTACCACATATTCTCCTTAGAGATATGACTATCTGATTCCCCTACTCCCCAAAAAATGTCCCCAAGAGTGGATTTAATGCTGCTTCTCTCAGGAATCCTCTTAGTACTCTATAAAGATACGATAGATACAAAATTAGCCATGCATTTAAATTTAAAGCACAACAATACTTAAATGTACATTCAGACTTATAGCATCTGTGGTCCAATCCGCAGGAGTATCGGCTTCTCTAGAGGCAATCTCAGAAGGCTTCCAGACTGACTTTGATAGAGATGAAGAGCCCAGCCTCACACAATAGCAGGAATCAAATGGGAAATTTGTGAAATAAGATGCCTTCCTGAGATTTATGTCACGCTGTTCCTATCTCTACAGAATCCACAGATTTCTTCATATATTACAGAACTGTGCTTTCACTCTCATAAAAACTAAGGTGGAGAGCATTTCAGAAGGAGACATGTGCAGTGTGTATTAGTTCCTAAGTTGTCTGAAAGCTTAGGAAGTCAGAGAATGGTCTCAGTTTAATCAGACCAAGTTTTTTCATCACCTTTCAAATAATTGGATGTATCTGGTGGTTGCAGGGTCCCTAAGAATTTCAAAGTCTAGCAAAACCCGATCAGCTTTACAGAGTTCTTGAGTCCCTCCCGGACTAACTACAAATAATTTTCCATTTATCTGAACCTGGTGACAATATCAAATCACATTATGTTCATGTGGAAAGTAATTGAAAGGTAACTCTTTAGCTCTGAATTCAGAAGTTGGTAAAAAGTCTAATATTTTCAAAAGCTATATCATTTTGAGAAAGTGAAGAAAATTGCATTTTTCTATCTTTCAAAAGAATCTAACAGTATCATTTATTGTATTTGTAAGTTACCTGGGCTGTGTTACTATGATGTTAAAGGAACAAATTAAGAACGCAAGGTTGAGAGATACAATGTGGCAGGTTTCAAACAGGACGGCTGAGTACAGTATTACTTTTTGTTGTTGTTGTTCAGGGGTTGACATAGTAGGATAAATATATAGACTGATAAATGCAACTGGAAAAAGAAGGTCAAGTAAAACAGCATTTCATTTGAACAATGGTTAGGGGTCCATTCTCTTACTAGTCCATCCCTCCCCATCCATTACTTCATTTTTTAAAGTATTTTATTAAGCAAGCTTTGTTTCAGATTCTGTTTTAGGAACTGAGCAAGCAACAAGAACAAGACAGATAAAGTCCCTGAGCTCACAGTGTCCAGTGAATAAAGAAAGAATGTATCTGGTGGTCTCATTCACCAGGAATTAATGAGGAAGCATCAGATGTCACTAGAATGGGAATGTCTTTGGGGAAAAGGCAAAATTGTTGGCTTCTCTGAGGGTACTTTCATTTTTCTACTTGTGTACTTGTTTTATCCTTCATAGAAAAAATGGGGGCTCCTCAAGAATAGGTTCTATATTGCAGCAGTCCCCAACTTTTTGGCACCAGGGAACGGTCTCATGGAAGACAAGTTTTCCATAGACTGGCTGGGAGCATGGCAGGGAGGTGGAGGCGGATGGTTTCAGGATGAAACTGTTACGCCTTAGATCCCCAGGCATTCGATTGTCGATTGTCATAAGGAGCATGCAACCTAGATCCCTCACATGCGCAGTTCACAATAGGGTTCACGCTCCTATGATATTCTAATGCTGCAGCTGCTCTGACAGGAGGCAGAGCTCAGGCAGTCAGTAATGCTTGCTCACCTCCTGCAGTGAGGCCCGGTTCCTAACAGGCCACAAACTAGTACCAATCTGTGGCCCTGGGGTTGGGTACCCCTGCTATATTGGATCCATTTCATTATCTTAGCTCCTGGCCCAGTTCCCTGCCTTGCAAGCCGCAAACAACTACAGTCATTAAAGACATTTTGCTATTATACTTTTTGTGTTTTTTAGAGTATATATTTAATAAACATTAATGCAAGATTATGTTATTTCATGTCTTTCTCAAATTCCTGTAATTAATTGGCTCTACTCTTTCACCACTCACATATTTCAGAATTCCTCGACCTCTGGATCTCATACTGACCATTGTGTGACCATTTCCAGAAACTTCCCTTCAGACATTGCTCTGCCTTGTCCTATGTGAATACTTCTTGCTCCTCCTATATTTCTATAACACTACAACTTAACTGTCTTTGTGTTCTTCTAATTCTTTACTTTTCCTCTGTTGTATTTGATGCCTTGTTCAACTGCTTTCAGTTCAATGCAATTCAATCCAGTTTAATTAATATTTGAACAATTGCTATGTACTCGATACAGTCAGCACCTCTATTTGGAATGCTCTAAGAGTCAGTCCTCTGCTGTGTGATGGATCTAATCCAAAATTGTTTCTTGAACATCATCTGCTGGGTGACTTGTCATCTCCCCATTCTCAGCACTTCTACAATTAAATTTATCCTTTTACTTTAAAAATAAGAGCCTATCAACTTCTTTCTTAGGTGAAGGTGATGAACATTATTTAAGCCAGCAGTATACAAATCATCATATTGTATTTAAACATTTCTTCAAAAATCCCCTTAAGTAAAACAATTTTATTTCACATGTGACTTACCACCAACCACAAAGTGCTCTTAACTTGCTTTATCATTTTTATAATCTCTTCCACTGCAAGATACACAGCATATATGGCTAGATTACAAAGACAAGTCAACTGTAATGACACTCCACTCCTACAGAAGCTCTTGTAGATCCCTCAGTGTGGGGTACAATAGCTTGGGGTACAATACCTTTACTATCTTTATTTGCACTACTGCTATACATATGTTCTACATTCCAGAGAAAGTAGAGGTCTTCCTGATTGCTATGTGAGTTCTTGCTTCTGATTTTATCTTTACCTATTCTCCTCCTTCGGTGCACTTACTACTATCATTCTGAGTAATTTTTAGGCCCTAGTTTAAATCGCATATTATTAAAGATTACACACTATGTTGAAAAATACATTTTAAAAGAGAAATAAGGAGCATGGCTTTTAGAAACATTGAGACTTGAATTAAATTTTAGATCTACCACTTTTTGTGCTATGTGATTACTGAGAAATTGCTTAAAATTGTGACATTGCTCTGTGGGGAACAAATTCCTTATATTCAAAATGAGGATAATATCTACCTTGAACTTAAGAGTTAAGAAGGTGGTTATATAGCACTATTTGATTGAAATAAATGTGAAGATACACAAGGGATGCTGGGTTTCAACTATCTTGGAATTTAGGAAATTATTGTTAAAAATTTAAGATGAAATTTAAACATTTAGAGCATGATGGTGATCCTGAGAAAGAAGAATTCATCTAGACAGAAAAATAGACATTTTCACTGTGACTTGATACATTTGTAAACAAGTTGGCAGGTAATAAACTCTGTATTTTTGCCCCCAGAGATCCCTTACTACATGGGAGTAATTTTCGAAGTTTCCAGGCCATTTCATTCCTGAAAACCTCTTCCTCCTACCCTCTAACATGAATGTCACCTTATACATTTATTCTGGAACCGAAATTCCAAGTTAAAATCATGGCAAGTGGTTAAAATGGCTAGATGGTGGCCCTTAAATTATTTGTAAAATGTGATTAATTCTATTGGTTTTAGATTTTGACACGTTACTTCTAGAAAAAGAACTACTAAGTACATATTCCTTAGGTTTACTTACATACACTAATTTTTTTTTAAGCGTACAAACCAAACCAGATAGTGAGAACAGTTTCCATCAGGATTACAAGACACTGGGAATTTGCCAAACTGTTATACCTATCCACTGACCCTCCAGACAATGATCTTAGAAGCTGGACAAGGTAAAAAGAGTGAGTCAAATCCATGCCCCTAGTTAACCACGTACTGCCAAATATTAACCACAGATTGACCTCTTTCAATTAAATGACTAAATTTAAAAATAAGTACCTAAGGAAATATTTGACAACATAAAATTATACTCAGATTCTAAAGGATAATCTGGCCTTAAAAATTCTTTACTCAAGGAAGCAAAGGAAATCTTAGCAGCATGTTAGTTTCTCAATAAAACTAAGACATGTACCTGTGTAAACACACATGCATGCACACACGCACGCGCACACACACGATAAACAATATAAGTAGGAGAGCTGAAGGCATCCATATTGTCTGGTTTATCCTAATTCAGTAATTTGATTATACTATAGGCCTCTAGTGGGTTTGAAGTTGTTATAAAGCTTGGATTTTTCTCAACTTTATATAAAAAGAGTGTTCTTTTTTGTATTTGGCAATTTTCTATGTTTTTATCCCTTTGAAAATTTATCCCAACCACTCTCTCTCTTCCAAAATTTCCTAAAAGTTTCTGCTTTGTACCCTTTCTTACTTTGTTATTTATATAGAAGTATTATGTCTGCAATTTCAGTTAACTTGTAGTGCAAAGTAAAAAAAAAAAAAAGAAAAGAAAAAGGCTCAGTTTACAGTCTTGATCCAACTCATCTGTTGTATGTTAGTTTTATATATAAAACAATAAATATTACTCTTAAAATATTGCAATAATTAAAAATAAGAAGGTAGTCTTATGTGAAAAAAAAAACAGCTAAGTAGAACACCTCACTTCTCAGTGATGATCAATATAATGAGGCATTTCTGTGCCATGAAAAAACAACAACTTGCAGAAAATTCCTTTTGAGACTCACATTGTAAATTATTTAATTTTTTACAATTTGTTTTTCTCCTACCCGATGCTACTCTTAAAAGGGAAGTGTGGGTTTAAAAAAAAAAAAAAAACATATTTCTAATAACATAGTAACTGTGTGTGACTCTCTTCCCTGGGTATTAGGGTCAACTTTTAATTTAAATATCAAGCATTTATTGTGCCACAATTGAAGAGACAGTAACAAAATATCAGTTCTCATACAGCACTTTAAATCCATTCCAAAGTGAGAAGAACTATAGTGCTAATATTATTTGCAAAACCTTTGCCAAATAAGATTAAAGTGTAAACCATATTAAAGCATTTGATGTGCACTGTAGCTAAATATACCATATCTTTAGAAAATGTTGCATCCTCTGCATCCCAATAAAGGCACATAGCAGGTGTTATTGTTCAGTTCCAGATATGTAAAGACAACTAGGAATAAACACACACTTACCTGACACCTAAGCCTAGCACATTATCACTGTGTATTGTAGTTACTTGTGTACATGTATATGCATGTATATGTATATATACATTATACACATAAAAATATATCCTTGCCTTGTTCACCTTTCATTAAAATAAAGCATAATATGCCAAATAGTGTCTGTCTGTATTAAACTCCATTTCTACCCCCTGTTCTCTGTTCCATATTGAAGAGGTTGAAAAACTAAAAATGACATTCTTTAGACTCCTTTTTTAGTTTGATTCTGATTAGTTCCCGTCAGCAGAAGCAGCAGAAAAAGGATGGAAAAATTGGAGCTCAAAAAGCATTTGTACGTAGGGTTGATGCATTAATTCTATTTTCTCTCTTTTGCTTCTCTAGTCCTAGAAGAAGGGTTTCAGATACTTCCCCCACTTTCTGATCTCTGGATCGTACTACCATTTCCTAGTGTTTCCTGTAACCCTTTCTGACAATTTTTAGGTATATTTCTGTACCAAATTTTCTTCTGTTTGAAATTCTTAAAGTGGTTTCTATATTTTTGAACAGATCGTGGCTGATGGATATACTGAAGGCATGAACGATATTAGTTGAACAAGGAAATACACTTGATCCAAATTGTGAAGTTCTCTGCAGTGAAATATTAAAGGTACAGATTGGAATGGACAGCAGTGTCGATTCCACTTGATCTTCTTGAAGCACAACTTAACTGCTTTGTTGTAGCTGTCAGTCCTAGAGACCAAGTGGTAGAGGGGATAGATAGCTTATCTTCACTCTCACCACCTAATTACACCTCCTTCAACTGATTTCTTGGGCACATCACCTCTCAAACATTGCCTTTTGTTACCGCCCTGATACTGCTTACTTCTATGCCCATAACAGATGTGGCCTTTACGTGGCCTTCTTATCACCAAAAAGCTTGAAGGATATGGATGAGAGTGATACGCCCTTTGAGTTAGTATCTGCTAAAAGCAGGACTGGTTTCAGATGAGATGTCATATTTGTCATGTGCAGCACTGCCTGCCTGATCCACTGTCACATTCCTTCTTCTAGTATGTGTCACATTATGCTAGGTCGTGCCATCAGAGATAACAATAAGACATGCTATTACTAGAACAACACATTGTTGCCATAGATTCAGAAAGCTCTGGTTCTTATATAGTCACCAGAGACACATGAGCTGGATCTTGTAGCACAAAGTCCTGCAGCCACCAAACAAAATATGCACCTTATTTTTCCCAAAAAAAAAAAAGTCAATAGACTTGAAGAAATCATGAGGTAGTATCCTGGGGAAAACAACCCCATCGATGTTGAATTCTGATCTCCAGTGCCTCTTTACATTCAGCTCTTGTCTCACAGGAATGGCAGTCATTTGGGATAAATTGTGCCTTGACACTCTGGCACCAGACAGATTTGCAGGAGCATCTTTATACCTTTCAAAACGATCTTCCATTTAAATAGATAAGATGGTCTGGGTCTTGCCACTTTGGTTCATATTTAGAACCAGAACAGATTTCTCTTTCAGAGAACGCATTTCTCCAAATTGATGTCTGGAATTGCTAAATAAATTTCAAAGAATAGATTTTTTTTCTGACCTTATTTGAATGTCTAGACATTTGTGGATTATTGAATCTAAACCATCTAAAACACCAGGCCCATGTTTTCCCCAACCAAATTTAACCTGTAGATTAAGAACACAATTATGTGTTGTAAAGTCAGAGCTTCGGGGCCAGGCTTGTTGGAGGAGAACAGAGAAGTAGAAACAAATGAAATGATCACTTAAAAAACCTGACTCAAAGGAGAAAAAAAATGTGGCATAGACAATCAGAGAACAATCACCGACCAATTTGTTGATGCTGATATTAGGGCAGGAAGGGTACAAAGGAGGGAAGGGGAAAGTGTAAGAAAATTAATGTAATTGGAAAAGGGCTAGTTAAACCTATTCACGAATAATGCATATTTACATTAAACATGTTTCATGTTTAGAGGCTACTCACCAGCTTTTTTTCATTTCAAATTCAAACTATTGTAAGCCTGTTATATTCTATTAGTAATTGCTATTAGATGGTAACTTAAAGAACAATTATATTATATGCTTGTCCACAGGAGGAGGCTGTATCAACACACTTGGAAATAGTAAAAGGGATTCCTTCCCCATTTGTTCCTTGCAAGGTGCAAAGTGCTGTAGGGACAGTCCAGTGGGAGGGGCCTCTTGAAGGGGAGAAAGTCCCAGTCTGTCGAATACCTTCACAGATTATTTCCCATTTTTAACAAGTATCTCCCTTATCATGAGGAAAAAAAATGTGATTTTCCTTCTAGCCCATATTTAACCATCATATTTGTGCATATGATTGCAGCTCTGCTGAAAGGACTTGGGAGTGAGCTGCCAGGCTGCAAGGGATTGAATCGAAAGCCCCCTAACAGTTAAAGTGTCCATTAGCTTCTCTACACTTAGCATCCGTCAGAGAGAAGACGGGCTGGGAGCCCCGGGCAAATTTCTAACTAGCCTAATGAGGAGAGAGATTCTGGGAGCAAAAAAAGTTCATTTGCTGAATTTCCAGCAAGAAGTCACTTCAATATTGCTTCTAGGAAACACTGACAGGCTTTGTTGGTAAGAAATCATTATGCTGAGAGAGAAATGGGATATTGTTATATGAGGTTTTTAAAGAAAATTCATTTTGATAGATGTCTAACTGTGCATTCAATTAAATTTCCTTCTCTTTCTTAAAAATAGATGTCAGGTAATTGTACTCAAGTTCTGTAAGCTGAAAAGTGTTATCCTTTCCTTCCAGTTATTAAAATTTCTTTATCAATATGTGTCTTTCTTGTCTTAATCCTTTGACTATGGGGGGCCCTCAATGGAAATACATGGAGTGCTCCTCTCCTTGCCTGTGGATGTGTACATGCCTTCCTGAAGAATTAGTAAGGACTGCTTTCTTTTTTGGTGAAAACTGACTTCTGTATTTAAATTATGTAGGTGACATGCTCCCAAAAATTGTTCTTAAAAATCTATATGCATGACCATTTGCTAGACACAAGTCCTTTTAGTTATACAATCACAAGTCAGCATTATTCACTGTGATGCCTCACTATTTCCTAACTATGTATCCTGCCATTTGGGAATGAGGCTTTTGAAGCTGCTTTTTTTTTTTTTTTTTTTTGAGATGGAGTACCACTCTGTTATCCAGGCTGGAGTTCAATGGTATGACCTCGGCTCACTGCAACCCCCGCTTCCCAGATTCAAGTGGTTCTCCTGCCTCAGCCTCCCACATAGCTGGGATTACAGGCATGTGCCACCCCACCTGGCTAATTTTTGTATTTTTAGTAGAGACAGGATTTCGCCATGTTGACCAGGCTGGTCTCGAACTCCTGACCTCAGGTCATTTGCCTGCCTCACCCTCCCAAAGTGCTGGGATTACAGGCACGAGCCACTATGTCCGGCCCTTGTGAAGCTTTTAACAATGACCAACCTGATGTTCAAAGGATTTGTCCCCTTCAAGCCACCGTCTTACTCCCAGCAGTTTCATCATTCTAAAATATAGCTTTGCAAATGTGTACACACCTGCATCTGAAACATCTAAACCTCCAGTGGCTATGCATCCCTCATCTGGAACAATGAACTTTTCCTTCTGATTATCCAGTTGCCAGCAATGGTACCCTCATGTTCCTGATCAACCAGACACCTACTCTCGGAGTCATCTTCATTCACCTTCCCATTTCTCCTCACATTCATCAGAGCCAATCACTATATTCCAAGTCATATACGTGAAGTCAATCAGAATTCTTCCTTCACAATATTGGTCTTATGTGCTCATGCATCTCCACAGCAATTGCCATCTAATTAATCCAGACTCAAATACTTTGCCTTGACTATTTTCATAGCCCATTATTTTCTTGCCTTCTTCCAAATAATTTCACAGACGGTCATATACATTTTGGTAAGATTAACTTCAACCACATTCCAATCAAGCATTCCATGACTCTCTGTCTACTGGAAACATACATCTTAGCATTTAACACTTTCCAAAATGTCACTGACACCTACATTCCAGAATTTACCTAATACTTTTACATCAATGTATGTTTAGTCCTCACAAATTATAACTATGCACTGCCATTGTCATGTCCCACACTGTTTTATATTTGTACCTCCACTCATATTCTCCACTTCAAGTGGAATATCCTCTGTCTTCACTATCACCACCATCAAAATATTAATCTGCTTTGAGACTTCTTTTCAAATTCCAATCATTTCCTGAAGCCTTTGCTGATACACCAACCAAGCAAGATTTCTTACTTCTCCAAGAAACAGCACTAATAGCACATTGTGGGCATGTCAAGTGGAGGAAAATGAAGATTAACAGTAGGTCTTAGTTTCCACAATGGCGAGATTTCTAAACTCTTTCTTTCCAATTCTCACTCTTTGTGAACAAACGGTCTGTTGCATAATAGAGGACAGAAAAAGCATCACTTCAGAATGTCTATCAATGGGAATGAGATCTCAAAAAAGGCTTTAGCGCCTTGGAGAGAAAACCAAGTGAGTTATCAGATCAAGCTAACTTTGCCTAGCTATTTTCCAACTTTCAATATGAAATTATATAGAAATGATGGGCAATTTGGGGCTTTCATTTAGGAAAGCAATGACACTGGGGTTAAAATGTAGCAGGCAGGCTATTTCCAGAACTGAGTTAGCTTTAACTCATTTCCAACCTTCCCATATAAAAATAACAGACTGACTACTAACCTATACTTTTGTGTTCATTGTCCTATTTGGCAATACCTCCATAAAGATTTTTAAGAAACCAGAGAACAAAGACTGTGACTGACTTATCTCTATGTTCTAAGTCATCAAGAAGAGATAAGTAAAGATATTTGATAAATATTTTACTGAGTTAAAGTCTCCCCTGTCAGGCTACCCTTTAAATATCTCACACTAAGTATTACTAACAATTTACAGTGCACATCTGTAGTAAATAATGTGGCATTCCCTTTTATTTATATAATACATGCAAACATCATAACATTAATTCCTCAAGCTCAAGGTGTGAAGTTCATTCTTCCATTATTGTAGTATATGTCTCCACATGCCCAGCACAGAACAGAGATGGATAGGCTCAAGAAAGCTTATTTGATGTTTCAATCAAATTACTGTTTTTAAAAACAAATTACTGTTTTTTAAATCTATCTTCAGATTAACAAGCTAAACAGAGAAGGATAACACTCAAGAAGTTGCCTATATTCCTTTGAGAACTTTCAAATGGCTCCTTCCTACAAAAGACCTGGGAATACTTAACCTCCCACCACCAGCACACTCAAAGCTCAAGGCAAATGCATTTTCAAGATTGACAGGGTCTTGGACTCTGAAAGTCTTTGGTGAGTACTGCACTGCAAGTCTTCATATTCTACCGAATGAGTAATTACCCTATTTTCTGAAAATATTTCAAAAGACGACCTTTTTCTCATGATTCCACTACAACCACCTACCCTCCTTCTTTATTGGCTCTCCTAATAATTCTTCCAACCCAGCAGTAATGCACCGTGGAGTCAGGTGAATGGTATCAGTAACTTCCTTCCTTCTATATCTTTGGCACTATCTAATGTGCAGTTTCTTTCCTGAACCCATCCACCAATAAGCCCAAATAAGTCTCACCTTTCATCTCTCTAGAAACCACAGGCTGATTTAACTGCTATTCTAGATTTTATTTTTAACAAAAGGAATTAAAGTGCAGAGATAATTGCTTCCAGAAATACTAGCTACTAGTTATACTGTCTCTGGTTTACCAGAAGGAGACACTTACATATGCAAATACACACCCCAAACTGAGTTCTGAAAAGCTGGGGTGCAGCTTTTCTCATTTCACTCATTTCACTGGGGGTGCAATGAGTTCCTTCATGTGTTTTTAGTAAGATGGACTGGTCTACTCAAAGTTCTTTCAATACTTACTCTATAAAGCAATTTTTTTAAAACCCAGGGAGATTCCGGGAGTTGGTTGATTGAGGACCACAAGACTTACAGGTCCAATATTATTCAGTATTTTAAATTACACAAATGACTACTGCTTTTAATCTCTGGGTCAGCTGTGACTGAGTTGAAGAGAATCCATTTTTTGATTCATTTCCAGGATGTTTGTAATCTCTGTCTTGTTGAATATTTGTTTCTCCTGTTTTTCTGTTTAATATATTTCGTGGTTTCTAGAGTGTTCTCTGATGTCAGGTGTTCATAGCAGAGAGATCCCAATTATTTGGCTTCAATGTACCATCAAGAGAGTCCTGTCAACTCTCATTAAATCCTTCAGTCTTATCTTTTAGTCAATATATTGAGCCTCCTCTGGATGGTATCCTTGTTATAGATTTTAATCATCTTGATTAGATGATTCTTCTGTTACAAAGTTCTATATGGGTTAGTACAATCACACAGTAATAATAAGTCTTACAAATTTGCATGACATTTCCTAGGTTTTTAAGTTCTTTAACACACATCAGGCATTTGTTCCATCAACACAACCATTTGAGGTAAAACAGTTGATACTTTTCTTCAAGTAAGTAGACAAAGGATCAGAAAAATAAAGGAACTTGCTCTAGAAACCATGGATAATAAGTGACATTTAAAATGTAACCTCCAGAGCTTATGAGACTTGAGTAAATTAAAATGAAGAAACATCAAATGAAAATGATATATCGTATGTAAAAATAACCAAAGTTGGTTTAAGAATATATTCACCAATACCTCATGAGTGAAGCTTGTATGACTAGCAGTACTTAAACTAGTACTGCTAGAAGGAGAGACGAAGAAATATCACGTGAAAAAAGCCGACCTTGGGGATTAAAAAAATTCAAAAAAAAAAAAAAAAACCACTAAGATATAAGAGATGTTTTGTTTTCAGTTATTGCCAAACTCCAGATCTAATGGTGCATTAGTTCATCTGGTCCTTTATAGCAAAATGACATAATGCACTCATTAGAGGATATGCAGATTTTTATTAGTTTTTCATTACTGTACAAACTGACCAAATTCTTGGCAATTTGACTAATTAACAAGAAAGCTGTTTATAAAAATGGAAGTCTGTGTCCCATTGTCAAAACATCAGCATTTTGAATTAGGGAAGACATGTAACATTGAGATCATGTGTTACGAAAAATATAAAATATATCCCAGTATTTCAGGAAACTGCTGGCTTCATCAGTCTGTGTCAGGGAATTAATTTTCAGTCATACATCCCTGCTGATACATCTGAAACCTGAGAAAGTCCAATTTCCTTCCTTCATATGTGTTTAATAGAGTATGAATAGTTCAAGTGTCTGAGGGAAATCAGAGGCTGAGCTAGAGACTCGCTTTCTCAGTAACAAGGAGGACAGTGGCTTCAACCTGCTGCTAACAGAGGGGCTTGCATCTTCCTTGCCCCAGGAAAGGTTTTCACACCTGGGTGAGGTGCAAATTGCGGTCAGAAGAGAAGCGCCCAATGGAAATAGAATGGACTACTGGGCACAGGAGGGCTTTCTGCCTACCCTTTCTCCTCTGCAAACCAGAGAAAGGGCAAGATCCTGTGGGTTTCCAGGGGAGGACCCTGGAGCTACAGCTCTTTGTTGGCTAATCTCCTTCTCTTTTCCCTCCTGGAAGAGCTCCAGACATACAAACAGGTCCAAAGGCACAAAAACTTCCATTTAGGACTATGAAAGGAAACAGGAGAGAGGAGGTAATCAATTTGTGGGCCATCCCAAATTCCCTTCCAGCTAGCCACCTAAGAGAGTGGGAAGGGGAGCCTCACCTGACACATTGATAATTCCAGAAAATGCATGCTTGAGAGTCAGGTATAAAGTGATCATCCATTAATGAGTCCTAAATGAGCATTTGCTGTGCATCTTGCTCAGGTATTTTATAACAGTGAGCATAAAAACCACTGCTTTTAAAGTATGCTATATTTATGAAAATTATTGAACAATGACAGGGCTCACATCATAACAGTGACTGCTTTTCATTTAGTATTGAGAAATAATTCACAAGGTGTGGTCCTGGGACCAGCAATATCAACATCACTTCAGAACTTGTTAGAAATACAAATTCTCAGGCCCCACCCCAGATAACCTGAATCAGAAACTCAGGATGGAGCCCAGTTTTCTGTATTTTAGCAAGCCCTCCAGGGGATTCTAATGCACACTAAAATTTAAGAACCACCCTAAAGTGAGGAGCATTTATGAATCTGCACTTACATTCTTTGTATTTCCAATGCATTTACATGTCATTGTATTTTCTATGAATGTGAAATCAAGGAACGCCTTAGAAGCAACCATCATAAAAAAATTTACAAACACTAAGCAACTACAAAAAAGAAGTCACCTTTATGTAGTAATTAATTTATTGCAAATTGAAAGTCTTTTAGAAAAAGACCAGGGATTAAATCCCAGGCTTGTCATTACACTGTGACTGTGGACATGTTTCTTACCTTTTTCCACTCTCGGGTTTCCTTATCTATACAGTACTCATAATCAAAGTGTTTCCATTATAGGATTGTTTTGAGGATGGAAATGTAAATGCACATAAAGAACAGGATATTTTGCCTTGAATATAGTTTGTGTTTAATGTACATATACCTATGAATATTATCACATAGTGCTTGCATGAATCTGTTTAACAGTAAAGAGTGGACATATACATGCTATAGGTGAAGCATCTTATGTTTAAAGTGTAAATTTTGACCACATGCATATAGAGATTGAGAATTATCCACAATTAGTATATATATCCACTAAGATCTATTATATAAAATGATATCTTGGTTGGGCACAATCTAAGCTCTGATGCTTCTGACAAGTGAAGTAGGACTCTATGCCACTTAAATCATTTATACCATCGATTGAGGTTACCTAGGGGCACCAGGGACCAGATTTCAGGGAGAATCAATGCAGGTCCCAAAAGGAAACTCATTACCAGGGAAGTCAGGAAGACCAAATCTCGGGCCAAACTGAGTAACAAAGCCATGCATTGTAAATGTATTACCTCATACTAGAACATATTCTGATCTCTTCAGTGGGCTATGTGTACCGAGGAGGAGGGAGCTAGATGTGGCCATAAGAAAAGCTGTGTTTCTTTTTTCTTTTTTTTTTGGAGACGGAGTCTGACTCTGTCGCCCAGGCTGTAGTGCAGTGGCGTGATCTCTGCCACTGCACTACCAGGCATCCACCACCATTCCCGGCTAATTTTTTGTATTTTTAGTAGAGATGGGGTTTCACCGTGTTAGCCAGGATGGTCTCGATCTCCTGACCTCGCTATCCTCCTGCCTCAGCCTCCCAAAGTGCTGGGATTATAGGTGTGAGCCACCGCACCCGGTTGAAAAGTTGTGTTTCTTAACGCTGTGATACTTTGGAGTGCAAGGAACTTTGCTCTGATTCCCATCTGAGCTTAGCCAAAACACACTATTCCACTCACTTCCTGAAATCAGTGCTAGCATGAAGTGTGGCAGGGCATGTGGGTGTCTAGAGGCAGCAATGATGAGGAATGCAGAATTCTGACCTACCTGAGTGTTCCCAGCATGACTTGGTGTCACTAGCTTGCTGATATCATCAGACATGAACACCATGTCATCACTACAGTTCTCTTCAGTTTAGACAACTCTTCTATGGAACCCTAGCTATAAGTAATAATGAAAAAGTATGTTTTCCCCTTTGCCTGGGTAGTCAAAGTTTTATTTATACCAATGTTCATTTGTAATGTGTCTTCATTATCAACTTAGCATATTTTTTGGGAAATGTGAAACTACAAAAATAATGTGAGGTACAAACCCACAGCAGTACTTTGGAAGTCCGCTTAAGACATGAAGCTTAAGTTACAGCAGTGAACAATAACCAGAGGGCACATCTTTGCTTTGGAGAATACTTGAAAGTCTTGCGGGGAGGTAACCTTATAAAAGCCTGGATTTTGTAGTAAAGCAGTTGGGGACTTGGGAACAATGAATATCGGGTGTAAACGGTGATGGATCTATTTCTGTTTTCTCCATTAGGACCTGAGAAAAATCGTGTTATCTAAGAGTGCAGTTATTCTGACACAGACTCACATAAGGTGCCCATGACATGAAACACGGAAGAGAATAATAGCATCTACCTTAAAGAAAGACATAGTATATTCTGGACCACATATTTGGTAATTCTTACAGCCCTTTAAGATAATATTCTAGTTATGATTATCTTTATTTTGTAGCTCATAGATGTCAAAATACTAGCTCATAATTTTATTGCAAGTACATAGCAGAACCAACATTTGAACTCAGACCTGTCTCATTCCACAACTAATATTCCTTGAAGTCAATAGATGCCACTGATCTCTAAATGATCTACAAAAGGGGTTCGGAGGTGGAGAGGGGATGTCTGAGGAGCCTGAGGACTACCACCCAATGCTCTGTCTTTAAATAGAGATGCTATCATAAATAGAGATGCTTAAATAGAGATGCTATCACCAAGGTCTCTTTCACACATACTCCTTCTCTTGCTCATTTCTATTCGTGTACTTGGTTCTCAGTGTAAAATTTTGTTAGAAGAAAGAGGCATGTTGGTAAAATAAGAAATAATATATCAAAAATAAAATCATTTGAAAGTCTCCGCAGTGCTTTAACAATGAAAGAAATATCTATGCACACTTTGTAGTTTGCTAAATACATAATTAAATTAGAAAACTATGTAGAGCCAAGGCAGGCAGATCATGAGGTCAGGAATTTGAGGCCAGCCTGGCCAACATGGTGAAACCCTGTCTCTACTAAAAATACAAAAATGAGCCGGGTGTAGTGGCGGGCGCCTGGAATCTCAGCTACTTGCGAGGCTGAGGCAAGAGAATTGCTTGAACCCGGGAGGCAGGGGTTGCAGTGAGCCGAGATTGTGCCACTGCACTACAGCCTGGGTGACAGAGCAAGACTCTGTCCCAGAAAAAAAAAAAAAATTAAAAATTAAACTATGTAGAGTTATTTCTACAAACTGGGTTTAGCCATTGTTATTGAATATTTATTGCTTTTATATACAGTTCTGAGAACCCCTGAAATGATTACTGAATATAGATTTTAGGGTAAGGAGAATAACTTGGTGCAATCACAGTCAAATTGTTATGCCTGGATTGGTGAAGAGAGTTGATATCCTCACTCTAATACCCCCCTCAAACACACACATATCTTCAAATACTACTTTAACAAGTCTTACCCCTACTGTGTGGGTGAGTCACAAGGTTAAAGAGTTCAGGCAAATATAACAAAACAACTGGCCGAACCTCATCACCTAGGCGCGCCAGTAGGACAGAAGCACAGCAACAACTAAGACATCATATGGTAAGCTGTGTTGTGCACATTGTCTACATTATGAAGTGGGAAAAAGAAGATCAATGTTGACTCAAGTGGTCAGAAAAGGCTTCAAGGAGAAACGCATTCATGCGATAGATGACCCTAGAGAAGAGAGTAATACTGCTTTCTAAAGCAGGAACCAGGAAAGCACTTGACAAGCTCCTGGGGATCTTGATGGATTCAGGGATTTCTCAGTCACCATTACTATAATGATATGGTAGGTCTCTGTATTAGCCCGTTTTCACACTGCTGATAAAGACATGCCCGGAAAGAAAAAGAGGGTTAATTGGACATACAGTTCCACATAGCTGGGAGGCCTCAGAATCATGGCGACAGGTGAAAGGCACTTCTTACATGGCAGTGACAAGAGAAAATGGAGGAAGGTGCAGAAGCAGAAACCCCTGATAAAACTATCAGATCTCATGAGACTTACTCACTAGCACAAGAACAGTATGGGGGAAACCACCCCCATGACTCAATTATCTCCCTCCGGGTCCCTCCCACCACATGTGGAAATTCTGGGAGTACAATTCAAGATAAAATTTGGGTGGGGACACAGCCAAACCATATCATTCCACCCCTGGCCCCTTCAAATCTCATGTCCCCACATTTCAAAACCAATTATTCTTTCCCAACAGTCCTCCAAAGTCTTAACTCATTTCAGCATTAACCCAAAAGTCCACAGTCTAAAGTCTCATCTGAGACAAGTCAAGTCCCTTCTGCCTGTGAGCCTGTAAAACCAAATGCAAGCTAGTTACTGCCTAAATACAATGGGGGTAGAAGTATTGGGTAAATACAGCCATTTCAAATGGGAGAAATTGACCAAAAAAAAGGGGTTTAGAGGGCCTATGCAAGTCTGAAATCCAGTGGAGCAGTCAAATTTTAAAGTTCCAAAATGATCTCCTTTGATTCCATGTTTCACATCCAGGTCACACTGATGCAAGAGGTAAGTTGCCATAGTTTTGGGCAGCTCCACCCCACCCATGTGACTTTGCAGGGTATAGCCCCCCTCCTGGCTGTTTTCACAGGCTGGGGTTGAGTGACAGTGGCTTTTCCAGGTACATGGGGCAAGCTGTGGGTGCATCTACGATTCTGGGGTCTGTGGCCCCAGACGGTGGCCCTCTTCTCACAGCTCCACTAGATGGTGTCCCAGTAGGGAATTGGTGTGGGGGCTCAGATCTCACATTTCCCTTCCTTACTGCCCTAGCAGAGGGTCTCCATGAGGGCCCCGCCCCTGCAACAAACTTTTGCCTGGGCATCCAGGCATTTCTGTACATCTTCGGAAACCTAGGTGGAGGTTCCTAAAGCTCAATTTTTGACTTCGGTGAACACACATGTGTTCAACACATGTGGAAACTGCCAAGATTTGGGGCTTGCACCCTCTGAAACCATGGGCAGTGCTGTGCCTTGGCACCTTTTAGCAATGGCTGGAGTCGCTGGGACACAGAGTACCAAGTTCCTAGGCTTCACACAGCACTGGGACACAGGACCTGGCCCACAAAACCATTTTTTCCTCCTAGGCTTTGGAGTCTGCGATGGGAAGGGCTGCCATGAAGACCTATGACATGCCGCAGAGACATTTTCCCCATTGTCTTGGGGATTAACATTTGGATCCTTGTTATGTATGCAAATTTCTGCAGCCAGCTTGAATTTCTCCTCAAATTATGGGTTTTTCTTTTCTACTGCATCACCAGGCTGCAAGTTTTCCCAACTTTTATGCTCTGTTTCCCTTTTAAAATGGAATGCTTTTAACAACACCCAAGTCACCTCCTGAATGCTTTTCTGCTTAAAAATTTCTTGCACCAGATACTCTGAATCATCTCTCTCATGTTCAAAGTTTCACAAATCTTTGTAGAAGGGGCAAAACACCGCCAGTCACTTTGATAAAACATAACAAGAATCACCTTTGCTCCAGTTCTCAACAAGTTCCTCTTCTCCATCTGAGACCACCTCAGCTTGTACCTTACTGTTCATATCACTATCAGCATTTTTGCCAAAGCTATTCAACAAATTTCTAGGAAGTTCCAAACTTTCCCATATTTTCCTGCCACCTTCTGAGCCCTCCAAACTCTTTCAACCTTTGCCTACTACCCAATTCCAAAGTCACTTCCACAGTTTGGGGTATTTTTTCAGCAACACCTCACTCTACTGGTACTAATTTACTGTATTAGTCTGTTTTTATGCTGCCAATAAAGACATACCTAAGACTCGGAAGAAAAAGAGGTTTAATTTGACTTACAGTTCTACATGGCTGGGAGGCCTCAGAATCATGGCAGGAGGTGAAAGGCACTTCTTACATGGCAGTGGCAAAGAGAAAAGGAAGATGCAAAAGCGGAAACCCCTGATAAACCATCAGATCTCATGAGACGTGTTCACCACCACAAGAACAGTATGGGGGAAACCGTCCCCATGAATCAAAGTATTTCCACTGGGTCCCTCCCACAACAGGTGGGAATTATGGGAGCACAATTCAAGATGAGGTTTGGGTGGGGACACAGAGCCAAACCATATCAGTCTCCTACAAACTCCACACCAGAGTCTCAGGTGACAGTATCAACAGCATAGCTTACTCTAGACGGTACATATTGATAAGGGAGTGTTCTTGGAACTTGCCTTAGGCTTTTTATTATTCATTTAATCTTTACAACAATCCTGGAAGGGAAGTATATCATTGGCATCATTTTATACCTGAGTAAACTGAGATACAAGGAGGTTTTATAACTTGCCCAATGTCACTATGCTAACTGCAATGCCATGGTCAGCAGAAATTTTTGTTTTTGTGTTTTTTTTTTTTTTTGAAGATGCCTGGATACTGTAGATTCATGAATCCACACAAAGTCAGGGTTCCATTATTTGACCTCTTTCCTGAGGGGCTACCGGTGAAAATTCATCCTGAACATGAAAAAGGGTTTTGTGAGGTGGGAGAGAACGTACATGTTGTCTGAGGTGGCAGAACACAACAAGTCCCAGTACAAGGGAGAGGAGGAACTGCCCAGATCACCTGGTTTTTTTTTTGGCACAATGCACATACCACGCAAAATCACACCCACATATACCAAATCAGGCACTTTAAGCACAACTCAAGAAGAGTTTAACAAAAGACTCAGGGAAGATTTTGCTGATTCTCAGAAAGCACTCACTTTCTAAAAGGGCAAATCACTGGGGATCCATTTAGTGTCGTTACCTATAGAGAGTTCTACTCACTGTGAAACAGCATACCTTTCAGAGGCCTGACGTGGCTCTCTGTACAGTTCTTCTGGTCTAGTTCCTGGGAAGGATTTATGTACTTTAAATCACATTCACATAAACACATGCATGTACAGACACACACGGGTTGGGAGAATAACTTTAACAATATCACACACAATACTCAACATGAAGTGCTTGGAAATGGTGGTGTAGGAACAACCTTAGTAAACAGGGAAACGTGACCGGTTTCATAAAAACCCACACACACCTCTCTTTGTCCTGTCCCCATAAAAGAGCAAGATGAATATGCAAATTTAACAGGAAATTAAAGTCCACTAATTGCAATCATTACAAGCCTACTGCTGTCATTGGCTGTAATACACAAAACGGGATGTCCATTTTTTAACCACTCATTCACCACACGTTGATATTTTTACTTTTGTGGAACTCTCAATTTATGTGAAAATAAAGTATTTGAAGATATAAAATATTCAGAGTACCATTAAATTGCTGAATTGACTTCTTCCTTTTCTAAATACCGTGTTCATTTTGAACGGACTAAGCAATTTGTAGGAGAACATTTGCCTCCTGACCTCCATGTATTATTCTCACTCCAGCACCAGTCACACAATGAGAAGAAAAATATGAATATAACTCTGTTAATCCTGCCATATAGTTTGGCTATATGTGCTAGTCACTGACTTGTAAAACTAGAGGAAAAATATCGGAATAAAATTATTTCTTGAGCATTCCTTTATTGATAAATATTCAGTAATATGAGTTTCTTTGTAGGACTTGCTAGTAATTGGGATATAACAGAAAATAAAAACATAGATCTTGTCCTCAAGGAGCTTCGTGTGTTCAACAAAGTGTGTAACAACCCTAAATTTCAGACAATAGTGTATCGTGAATTTATTTAAAATTCCTTTAGTTCTTATATCTGTTTTTCATTCTATCATATATCAACATCTGTTTTCTCCAAAATTGTACCTTGATTACAGTGCCCTCATTTTTTTTCATCCTTAGTGACTCAATCATAGGTGCTGAAAATGTTTAGTAAGATGAAACAAAATATGTCTTCTCATAAGTATGAGTCTCTAGAAGAGAAAGATATAAGGCTATTTGCTTTTATTGCAATCTGAACAAGGTTAGGAATTGAAAATATATGATGCATCCTTTCTACTTAAGCAGATGTGGCTTTTTTTTTTTTTGACTTTGCAGAAAGTAAGTTAAAAAAGAAGCCATGTTCTGAAATTGATTTACCACTCAAATACCAATCAATCAATCAACATGTCTTTTTGCTGAACCTACGATTGTATAAAGACACTAGCCCAGGCTCAGATTTGGGTCAGAGATAAATAAGACAGCTTCCAGCCACAATTCTACTTGAAAAGACAAGCTTGAAATATGCCAACATATAATTAGCTACAGAAGTAGTGAGTAATCAATGGGAAAGTAGTAGCCAGAGATATAAGAGCAGCTGAGATGTGAGGGGCTTCCAAGGAGTAGAGGTACCCCAGTGCTAATCCCTAATCTCTATAACTGCATTCAAAAGTCAGAGAAAAGGGATGTTGGCCACCCCAATATTACCCGATTGACTCATACATGACTATTTAAAAATATTTTTCCTTCCCTTTCTTTTTGGTTATTTTTTATACATTAATGACAGCTGCAGCAAATAAAATGTTCTATGCTAGTTTGTCACTGATAATAACATTTGCTAATTAGAGCAATTAATTTTATAGTGCTAATGTATGCCATAAGTTTACTAAATAAATGCAATACAAAATATTTTCCAAATTTCAGAAATACCTAGTTTTTATTTTTATAGGTAAATGATTAACAAGCCTACATAATAAACACATATGCCCAAAATAAGTTTAAATGTTACATGTGCAGTGCAGCAAGTATTAGATATGACACTAAAATGATACCCAAATCCTCCATGCAGAAGGTTTATCTCTATTTTACATCATTAATCACTGATAGTGACCAAATGTGGGTCGATTGTTTTATCTCAGGATAATGACCTATTATTTGGGGCTACTAATCACCTAGTTCACACAACTCAAGGGGATATGAATTAACAAGCTGAGCAAACCGTAGTCAGGGCTACTGTGGTTCAAATTAAAATGCTGTTTTGTTGTTCATCATTATGTGTGTTGAATATTGTGTCTGTACCTAAGGGATTATGTGAGGTTTGTAATATTTATAAAGAGAACAGCTACTCATCTCAGGGACATTTCAAAAGTATGTATTATTTATTTCCTGATCTACCCCCTCCAATGTTCAATATCTTTAAGAACTGTGATTAATAAAACATTCCAATTTGAACAGCGTGGGTTCTATTCGCAAAACATGGTTATTCAGCCCATTTCTATGCAGACATCAACAGGGAGAGTAGTTATCACCAAAAAAATGCACAATCAACATCAGATATTTTGAATTAATGATTCTGGAGAAGAGGTTCATTAGACTCTTTGCCCATCCCTAAGTGGGACTTCTCAATTAAGTATGAAGAGATTGGGAAACAGAACGAACTTGCACATTAAAAATGGTGTGTCAAGCTCAGTTAAAGCTGTGTTAAAGCCTTTCATTCAAGATCTGTCAAGAAGTCATTATCATCTTCTTTTCCCTTTTTTTCTCTGAGTTTCTTTTTAACTGAGGTTTAATGTATTATTAATAGAAGAAAAGGAATAAGCAACTCTAGACAGTTATTGTGTAGTGCGGCAGCAATTTTAGGATTGGGTGAAAGCACTCGGAGTTATTTCATCCATCTTTCATAAATGTAGGTGCTGGAGAATGAGGTCTGTGCTAATGTGAGCTGAACAAAGCAGGTCAGAGCCACTGTCACGCTATGGGAGGGTGTCCTTAAAGCAATTTACTTGGCCTTCATTTCATGAGATACATTGAACTACATCTACAAAACTATTTGTGCTGCTATGTTTCAGGCATAAAATGGCATTTTACATTCTATTTAGGGTTGAAATGGAAATGAAGCAAGCAAGTTCATTAACCAGCTGTTACCAAACACCTACCTGTGTGCACTTCTGTGCTCTTTGCTTCGGGAGAGATGAATTGATCCCTGCCCATAAGGCCACCATCGTCCAGTAGAGACACAAAGGCAACATAAAATGTGCCTATATTGTAACATGTCTGTTAAATATCAAACTTAAAAAAAAAGTCTTGAATTACCTCTTTGCTGACCTCAAAATATGAGACTGGTATAAGTAGCCTCTCCCTTGCTGAATTCTTACTGCACCTTGGAATGTTAGGAAAAATTAAATTCCTTCTATCCAGCTTCCACCACAAAAAGGTATGTTTATTTTCCCTAGTTCATAAAATCAAATTCCTTTAACTCCTCTCTATTTACATATTACTCTGTTCTGAATATTGTAAAAAAGAGGCCTTCTAGTATTCTGTGGTCTAATGTCTTATCTAAAATGTTATTGTCTTCATGTTTTTAAAACATATATAAAGTTTTATGATTTCTAAAAAAAGTACTTAAAAGTATTCTCTCATGAAATACATCATTTAATATTCACAATAGCAGGAATTTTTGTAAGTAACACATATTGTTGTTATAATCATGTTGATATATGAAGACGGGGGTCATTTGACCAAGCTTCATTGCCAGTCAATGGAAGAGGCAGAACTCAAATCCAACCCTGGCCCCTTCATTCTGCTTCTCTAATGGGCCAGCAGCTGTTTTGGCTAATGCTCTAATCAAATAGAAATTTACGTTAAAACAATAATCCTCATGGTTTAGCACAGATTGGATATTCAACACGGATATATATTACATGTAAACAAAGACCTGCCAGGTGAATGCAGATACTATATATGCCAAAACTTCTATAAAAGGGAGAAAGAGGGGATTTTATGCGCAGATCAATGTCACCTCACTCACTTTACTAGACAGTAACGTCTCTGAGAGATGCCCTGGGGCAAACATGTAGCTGACAATACATCCAGTTTTTAAGGTCTTTGTAAGCATCTATTTTGCTAACTGACTTAATTTCAAAAATTCTACATCTATCCTCCCTTCAGCTAGAAAGCATTTTCCATGATATTGAAGATTTAACATAGCCATGGTAAATAAGAACATCAGCTTCCGACCAAAATAAATGTGGCTGGGTAATTGTCATGTGAAATTAATTATGGGTCCAGTTAGTACCACTCCTTGGAGCAGCCAGCAAGTAGAATGAAGTCAGTGTAGCTTTGGAGAGCTTCTGCCTTAAATAAAGTCCAGGGCCCATATCAGATGAATGCATTAGTGGTTGGATCAGAGGTACTTCAGCACTGCCAGAAATGGTGTCAATCACTATCACTAGATATTCGAGAGGTGCAAAGCTATTCCAGTACAAGATTTAATGTATAACACAGAAGGAAATATCTATGACCCTTTCCCGCTTGGTCAAGTTTGCATCACCCTGTCAGGAGGACAGTGTATGCGACTAGACAGGAGGGAGACTATTTCTTCCCTCTGGAGGTTCTCTTGCTTTAACTGGTTTTATCAGTTCAGATAACACTTCTTACCTACCCATGTGAACATGGAAGATTGTATAAACATTATAGACAGCAGAAGAAATCCAAGTCCATGACCTTAGAGTGTTTTTATCTTACATAACCAGATTCAAAATAAAATAAATTCTAGTGCTCTTTTCCTGTAAGACACTGAAGAAGCTGGTAGTAGGTAGAAGCAAGTTAATAAATATAGACTATGTTGTCATCCTGAGTCATTTCCCCCTCCAGGCTAATGCTTTCAGTGAGATGTTTTCAAGGAGATATTATTTCCCCCATCTTTTCTTCTCTCTTTCCTGGGAATTGCTCCACCCAGGTCCGTGGTCTCATTTGCTTTTTCATCCACACAGTATTACATCTGGGCTTCTGGAAAATACTAAAAACACCCATTCTTGCATCACATATACTAAGCATCAGAGAATATAGAGCCGGGGTCCCCAAGCCCATACCAGTCTGTATCCTTTTAGGAACCGGGTCTGCACAGCAGGAAGTGAGCGAGGGAGCAAAGCTTCATCTACATTTACAGCCATTTCCCATTGCTCACATTACTGCCTCAGCTCCACCTCCTGTCAAATCAGTGGTGGCATTAGATTCTTATAGAAGTCCAAACACTATTGTGAACTGTACATGCGAGGGATCGAGGTTGCACAATCCTTATGAGAATCTAATGCCTGATGATCTATCACTGTCTCCCATCACCCCCAGATGGGACTGTCTAGTTGCAGGAAAACAAGCTCAGGACTCATGCTGATTCTACATTATGGTGAGTTGTATAAGTATTTCATCATATATTACAATGTAATAATAGAAGAAATAAAGTACACAACAAATGCAATGTGCTTAAATTATCTCAAAACCACCACACACTGCTGCCCTGGTCTGTGAAAATATTCTTACAGGAAACCAGTCCCTGGTGCCAAAAAGGTTAGGGACTGCTGATATAAAGCTATTAGGCTAGTGAGAAGCCACATTTATTCCTCCCCTTCAACTTTTAGGCAGGGAAAAATGGTAGATCTGATTTTTGAAAGTGTTTTTACACATGCCTGTTGCATTGCATGGGATTAATATCCTAACAAGCATATGGGAAGTATAAAGTTACTTCTAGTTCTTCTAGTTCTGAATAGACATTCACCATAGACAACAGCCCTTTATTAAGGGAGTTGGGGAAATAAACACCAAGATTTTAGGTAAAAATAAAAGGGGAAATAAATTCCAATACTTCTCTTCTCTTGCTCTCCAACCTCGTGCTGGTTCCTCCTAATGGTTAATTCAAAACAATTCAAAACAGAAGCAAGAGAGCAAGGAGGCTCTGGTTCAACCATTCCTTCAATATCAGTCTCCCGGTGTTAAGATTGGGAAAGAAGAGAGTAAAGAAGGGCACACTGAGGGTACACAGCACACAAATCCCAAAGGTGCTTGGAAGGCTTGAATAAACCTGGCTGACTTTATAAATGAAATAATTCTTCTGTGATTGTCTCAAATCTGAGTCCTCGAACTTCTTTTTCTACACTCCCTAGATTATTTCATCAAATCCCATGGTTTGAAAGACCATCTATATTCTGATGACTTCCAAGTTTTTCCTAACCTTCCCCTGAGCTCCAATTGTGAATTGTGAAATTCACATTTCCATGAGGATGTCTCCAATGCTACCACCTCCTCCTAGTGATCTTAATCGATGCTCCTCCTATGTACTCACAATACCCAACTTTTTCTCCCGCGTTCCCCATATCATTAAGTGATAATGTAATCTTTGCAGTTGCTCAGTCAAAAATCACTGAATTATCTTTAGATTCTTTATTTCTTTCACTTTCCTCTTTCCATTTATTTTCAAGTTTACATTCAAAATACACGCTAAATTTTTGTCTGCCCTCCTGTATAACTACTACCTTAGTTCAAGCCTAATCCTCAAAAATGCCAACAAACTTCTCTTCTACTCCACTCTTGCTCCCTTTCACACCCAACACAGTTATCACTTCATGTATCGGTAACTACAGTTGTCCTTTGTAAGACCCCATGGCTTCCCATCACATTCCAGAATCCATTATAAACTCCTAATTCTGTGCCTACAAGGGTTCCCATGAGCTTGCCTTTTCCTATTCGTACACCTCATCTTCTTTACTTTTCACTGTACTTTTTCTTCTCCAGCTCCAGGAGCCTTCTGTATTAGTTCATTCTCATGCTGCTATGAAGAAATACCTGAGACTGGGTAACTTACAAAGGAAAGGGGTTTAATTGACTCATAGTTCTGCATAACTGGGGAGGCCTCAGGAAATTTACAATCATGGTGGAAGGCACCTCTTCACAGGGCGGCAGGAGAGAAAATGAGCTGAGCAAAGAGGAAAAAAGCCCCTTATAAAACCATCAGATCTTGTGAGAACTCATTATTATGAGAACAGCATGGAGATAACTGCCCCAATGATTCAATTACCTCCCATTGGGTCCTTACCACAACACAAGGGGATTATGGGAACTAAACCTCAAGATGAGATATTGGTGGGGACACAAAGCCTAATCATATCATTCCACGCATGGCCCCTTCCAAATCTCACGTCCTCATATTTCAAGACACAATCATGCCTTTCCAACAGTCCCCCCAAATCTTATCTCATTCCAGCATTAACTCAAATGTCTAAGGTCAGTCTTATGGGAAACAAGGCAAGTCCTTTCTGCCTATGAGCCCGTAAAATCAAATCAAGTTAGTTACTTCTGAGATACAATGGGAACAGGCATTGGGAAAATACAGCTATTCCAAATGGGAAAAACATGACCAAAACAAAAGGGCTACAGGCCCCATGCAAGTCTAAAATTCAAAGGGCAGTCATCAAACCTTAAAGTTCCAAAATGATCTTCTTTGACTCCAGGTCTCACATCCAGGTCATGCTGACATAAAAGGTAGTCTCCTATGGCCTTGGGAAGTTCTGCCTCCGTAGCTTTGCAAGGTACAACCCCACTCCCAGCTGTTTTCACAGCTGGCATGGAATGTCTGCAGCATTTCCAAGTGCATAGTGTCAGCTATTGGTGGATCTACCATTCTAGGGTCTGAAGAATAGTGGCTGTCTAATCACAACTCCACCAGGCAGTGTCCCACTGGGGACTCTGTGTGGTGGCTAGGACCCCATATTTCCCTCCACACTGCCCTCACAGAGATTCTCCATGAGGGTTTCACCCCTGCAGGAGATGTCTGCCTGGACATCTAAGTGTTCCCATACGTCCTCTGAAATCTAGGTAGAGGTTGCCAAATCTTAATTTGAGTCTTCTGTGCACCCACAGGATCAACACCATGTGGCAGCTGCCAGGGCTTGGGGCTTGTACCCTTTGAAGCAATGGTCTGAGCTATACATTGACTCCTTTTAGCCACAGCTAGAGTGGCTGGGATGCAAGGCATCAGGGACTGCACACAGCAGTGGGGACCTGGACCAGGCCCAGGAAACCAATTTTCCCTCCTAGGCCTCCAGTCTTGTGATGGAAGGGGCTGCCCTGAAGGTCTCTGACATGTCCTGGAGACATTTTACCCATTGTCTTGGTGATTAGCATTTGGATCTTCATTAGTTATGCAAATTTTTGCAGCCAATTTGAATTTCTCCCCAGAAAATGGGTTTTTCTTTTCTGCTACATCAGGCTGCAAATTTTTTAATTTTCATGCTCTGACACCTCTTGAATGCTTTGCTGCTTAGAAATTTCTGCCATCAGATACCCTAAATCATCTCTCTCAATTTCAAAGTTCCATAGATTTCTAGGGCAAGAACAAAATGCCACTAGTCTGTTTGCTAAAGCATAACAAGAGTGGCCTTTGCTTTTGTTGCCAACAAATTCCTCATGTCCATCTGAAAATGTATTCATGTCCATCTGAGACCACCTCAGCCTGGACTTCATTGTCCATATCACTATCAGCATTTTGGTCAAAGCCATTCAATAAATCTCTAGGAAGTTCCAAACTGTCCTATGTCTTCCTATCTCCGGAGCCCCCCCAAGTCTCTAGGAAGTTCTAAACTTTCCCACATTTTCCTGTCTTCTTTTGAGCCTCCCCAAACTGTTCTAATCTCTGCCTGTTACCTAGTTCCAAAGTTGCTTCCACATATTCAGGTACCTGATAGCAGCACCCCACTCCTGGTACCAATTTGCTATATTAGCCTGTTCTCACGCTGCTGTGAAGAAATACCTGAGACTGGGTAATTTATAAAGGAAAGAGGTTTAATTTGCTCAGAGTTCCGCGTGGCTGGGGAAGCCCCAGGAAACCTACAATCATGGTGAAAGGTACATCATCACATGGCAGTAGGAGAGAGAAGGAGCTGAGCAAAGAGGAAAAGCCCCTTATAAAACCATCAGATTTTTTGAGAACTCACTCACTACCATGAGAACAGCATGGGGGTAACCACCCCTATGATTAAATTACCTTCCACCGGGTCCATGACATGTGGGGATTATGGAAACTATAACTCAAGGTGAGATTTGGTTGGGGGTACACAAAGTCTAACCATATCACCTTCTTTCTTGCTGTTTCTCCAAAGCACTGAGGTTATTCCAGTTTTAGGTCATTTTCTCTTGCTCTCCCTTTGACCTACTGTGTTTTCCCTCAGATGCCACATCGTTCACTGCACTCTTTAATTCACAGCTCCTCTCAAATGTTACTTCTGGGTCTCTCCTAACCTCCTTTATGTAAAATCACCTTTCTTCACACATTACATTTCTGACAGCAAGTATTACTTTTTGAAATTATATTTTTCATTTATTTATTTAATGTCTATTTCCCATTACAACACAAGGATTACCACAGACTTTTTTTCTGGTTTTCTTCTGATCTCCAGGATTAAGTACATAGTCACTGCTCTAAATATATTTGTTGTCTGAATTAAATAATTTTACATATTTAAAACTTCGTACACTTATTAATGTGTAGATATAGACATAGATATTCACAAGGCACTTCTGCAACTGCAGCCTTTCACCCCAGCTTCAGCTTGACCTGAGCTGGATTCAGGCAGCCTGCTGCACCTCCACTTTGTCCTTGAGAAGCAGGGATGACTGGAAAAACAATGTGAAAAATCAGACCATTTTGTAGACTTATGCGTCCCTCTTTTTAGTTTTTTTATATACAACTCCATAACAATATCATATTGAACTAAAAATTAAATCATTTTCTTATTTAAAAAGAATATTTTTACTAGTGCAAAGAAGAATAAGTTATGATATTCTAGCACTTTTAATAACAAATGCCAAACCTTGGTGTATGCATGTGATTATAATTGGTGAAAAAAACAGGACTGTAGATGTATATTGATAGCAGAGGATTTATGGTCACTTCCAGGGGGATAAATGGATCAGAGAGTGGGAATGGGAATAATCAATGCAGTTGTGAATACACAGACTTGGTGAGGATAAACTTAAAGCCTTCAGCTGGTGGAACTAGGTAAGGCTCAAGTTAAAGCCCAGCTTTGATAAGTCTGCTCTGTACAATTATGCCTGTTTCTCACTGAATCATATAACTAACTCAATTCCACTTTCCTACGCCCTAAGGGACACTTTCACAGTGATACACTTCTTAACCTCCTATTACAGTGATGTCCATTTTTTAGAATCCTCATAATATTTTGTTTGCACTTCTTTTATGACATTTATCACATGTAAATATTTTTATAGTTACATACATCCACCTCTGGCCCAACTTTTTGTAAATTATTTGATGGCCAGAATAGTGTCTTATTTTTCTCCCAATTGTAGAGTAGAAACAGCCATTTTCATTGTAAGTGCTCAAAAAACACCTGCCAAATCAATTAATCATTCCAGAGGTATGACTTTTCTATAAAAATTAATAAACATGGGTTGCCTATCTTAGAAACAAACCTACAAAGACAGAGATGTCAGTTTTACAGAGGCAAAGATTTCAACAATATCTCCTCTTTAAGAAACAGAGAAAGTGGTACTCCATTAGGCAAGATATGTCTCACCTAGTAGGGTGTACGGCCTTGACTCTGAGAGTCACCACTGAGTTTTGGAGGTCTTCAAAGTCCACAACAAGTTAGTCAATATTTCAAGGCACTTGTATTCAAGAATGAAGGCAGTGATTCATGCCTTAGCTCTAGCATTACTGGCTATTTAAGTCAAATTAGATTTCTTATTCTTTTTGAGTCTTAGTTTCCTCATCTATGAAATGAGGATAGTATCCCTTAAATCACAGGAGTTGTGAAGGAAATAAATATGAAAATAGCTGTGATTTTATAAAAATAACTATGTAAGCTATGAAGGATACTGCACATATATGAAGAATTACCAGTACAGGGGATAGCTATTATTCTTTAGCACTGCACAACTTCCTTCCTCTTTAATCTAGTAAATAAATCTCTCAGTTCAACACCCAATGCTGCCTCTGACCTGCCATGATAGTATAACTTACCATTCCTCCTGAGCTATTTTTTCCCAGCGGAGGTACTTGACTCATAATAAGACAATGTTCTTCTCTAGGATTTTGGAACAAAAATTAAGGAAAGTATATTCTTCTCTGACTAGATGAAACAAAGGTCATTCAAATTTGCACCCTTATGACATTCGGTTTCTCCATGTGAACTGAGGAGCAGGGAAAATGATCTGATGACAAGAGAGAAAAATGAAGTGATGAAAGGAGATTAAGGAGTTATGAACAGTCTCCTTACAGATGGAAATAGAACATCCTCGGCCACCCACCTTAATTGGAGCCCTGGTTCATTGGCCCCAGTGGTATCCTGCTGTCAAACTTTTTATTTGTTTTCCTATTTATCATAATCTACTTATGGAATCCATGGGAATTCTAACAAACAACTATTATTTGTATTAGATTTTCTATTCAGGAAAATGTACAAACAAACCAAACTTAGGGGTTACCAGGAGGGGCTCTCTAACCTTATCCTAGCTGCTGGTTTCTATATTCAGAGGCCACAAAATGGAACAAGTACCCAGAACAACAACAACAAAAAAATAGACTGGAATATGATTCACATTAGGGTATGTGGGTGCACTGTCTTTGAATAACTACTTTTTCTTCAGTGAGTAGATAGGTGGTGAACACTTGTGAGTAAATGTAAGTGTTATCAGAGCATATACATAGTTTGATACAGACAAACAAGGACAAAAAAATCTCCCCACTTTGGAGAGTTCCAAGAAGACTTCTTGGAGGAAGTAATACTTGAGCTATGTCTTGGAAAATGAACAGTTAATTAGGTTAAAAAGAGCTTATATCAAATAAGAGTTCATTGCAGGCATCAGAACAACATGGCCAGAGAGTTGAAACCACATGGAATGTGCAGGCAACTATGCTGGCTTGATATTGTCAGGGTGCAGTGGGAAAAGAAGGGGCACACCTATGTGCCTGAAGATACAGGACACCCCGAATGGCTAAAAATGTGATAGAGTTTATGTGACTTCATTTTTAATGACATCATGTTTCATCTCGGGATGTGTGTAAAGGAAGGGTATCAGGAACTTGATAAAAGGAGGTGGGAGGCTGGGTGCATTGGCTCATGCCTGTAATCCCAGCACTTTGGGAGGCCACAGTGCGTGGATCACTTGAGGTTGCAAGCTCGAGACCAACCTGACAAACATGGAGAAACCCTGTCTCTACTAAAAATACAAAATTCGCTGGGGGTGGTGGTGCATGCCTGTAATCCCAGCTACTCGGAAGGCTGAGGCAGGAGAATCGCTTGAACTCAGGAGGCGGAGGTTGCCATGAGCTGAGATCATGCCACTTCACTCCATTCATTCACTCCAGCCTGGGCAACAATAGTGAAACTCCATCTTCAAAAAAAAAGGGAGGTGGGAGGAAAGACCCAGAAGAACAGAGCCAGAGATGACTGTTTTGACTTGTTTTGACTTGGGATTTTGTCAGAAAGTAGTTGAAAATTACTGTGAAATCCTGAATTAAGAGATTATTAGTTATAACTGAATAGATCCAAAAGAATGTACAAAGTTCCAATATATGAGACTTGTTTGATTTCGTTTTGGGGCTAAGCAAGATGAAAAATTGGAGGATGACTACCAAGTTCCTGGCTGGGAAACCGGATGAAAAATGATGAAATTCAGTGATCCAGGGAACACAAAAAGACAACTACATTTGGGGTGCAGGATAAGTTGAGTTTGACATACGTAATTTCAAAGTTCCTGTGACATATTTAATTACAGATGTTTACCAGCAATTTGCGCATACACATATGAAGCTCAAAAGACAAGTTATGGCTATAAATATGTAAGTGTCATTAACCATGTAGGTGGCAGTTAAAATCACAAGAGTGGATTAGATCCCTGAGAAGTGTAGAGTGAATGGATTTATGCATCAAGGATTACGCCCTTGGGATACTAACACTTAAGGCATGAACAGGAAAATAGGTGCCAATGAAAAGGGGAGTGATCAAGATTACCAATTAGAAAGTCACTGAGATCTTACCCAAAAGGCAGCAGCAGTGGAGTGGTGGAGAAGGAAGCCAATTGCTTTGGGTTGCAAAGTGAAGACGAGGTGAACAAATTAATCCAGCAAAAGGAATCTACTATTTTTAGAAGATTCGGTATAAAGGGCACACAAGAAATCTTAATAACAGGCTTTGAGAAGAAGAGAGGAGAGGGAAAACAGCCTCCTGGGCAGTAGTAGTAGCTGCTGTTGGTGACAGCCAGTGCCCAGGGTTGGGAGTACAGACGGTGTCAGCTGTAGGGCTTAGTGCTTAGTGCCTAGGGTCCTCGCTGGTGGTGATGTCCTCACTATAGCAAGTCAGCAGATGACTTAAGCATGTCTCTAACTCTGTCTCTCCACCCACCTGTCTTTTCTGCTCACATCATCTAGTTAATTTATTGTATCTGCAAATAGATACTTTACCTACTAGTTGGTCTCAGAGTCTAGACCAGTGAAAGTTTAATAGCTTCTTAATTTAGGATTAATAAATGCCAGATTCAAACTCTGAGATCTAAGTAATTCAACAACAACAACAAAAATGTGCTGTCACCCGTCTGGGTTGCTTTCTTTTGTTTATTTCACTGCGTTTTCAATTATCCAACTAATGAACCAATGAACAAATGCAGCTATCGATTATCTACTGACACTCCTCTTGGTCAATGCTGTGAGGAGTGTAGGGGAATAACAGATGAAAGTTTCCATTGTCCTGGAGTTCACAGTATGGCTAGGTACATTGTTCAATTCATAAGAATAAACTATCCACTCCAGTGTGTATTCTTGACATGAGCCCTCCTGAGGCAGGAAGTGTCTGTGTTCTATGCCCCTTCAGTTTCCTAGCACAAATCAAAGCAGCTGCTTCTTAACCCTCTACACTATGCAACCCGAGGATGGAATAGCAACTAAAGACTTAAACTAGCTGGGGCAGTTGTATTTGTTATTACAGAGTCTCTAGAAGCCATGTGAGTAGCTTTGGAAAATCTCCTTAAATTCCTAGAACTAAATTTTCAATGAACTAAAGTGTGTCAATGTAATTCGTGGTGACTTCCAGTGAACTCAGTTCTATTTCTACCACACCTTAATGGGTAATGCTTAAAACTACTGATTACGTGCTACTGACAATGATACACTCACATTCTCATTTGATAAAAATAGATTGGGTCTGGCACAGTGGTTCACGCCTGTAATCCCAGCACTTTGGGAGGCCGCGGTGGGTGGATTACCTGAGGTCAGAAGTTCAAAACCAGTCTGGCCAACATGGCAAACCCTGTCTCTACTAAAAATACAAAAATTAGCTGGGCGTGGTGGCAGGCACCTGTAATCCCAGTTACTTGGGAAGCTGAGGCAGGAGAATCACTTGAACCCAGGAGGCAGAGGTTGCAGTGAGCCGAGATCATGCCATTGTACTCCAGCATGGGCGACAGAGTGAAACTACTCCATCTCAAAATAAATAAATAAATAAATAAAAAGATTGGACAATGTTATGGTAACAGATAATTTCTAACATTGTAATTACTTAACAAAACAAGGTTTATTTCTCTTTCTTGAAAAAAATCTGCTACAACCTAGTAGGACTTTTCTTCATCTAGTGGTCCAAGGTACCCCATTTTTGACTTTTGCATCTCAACACATTACTTTTGAGGTTGCCATAGGCAGAGGAGGGAAAATTGAAGGTTCATGTATGGTCTATCTAAATGCCTTGGTTCATAAGTGACACATATCACCTCTACTCATGTTTTATTGAATGAAACTCTTTGTCTGTCCCTGACAACAGCAGAGGAGCCTGAAAACTCTGAGGGACACTTGAAATGCCTGATTATCAGTGCTTTCTCTTTCACAGCCTTTTTGGGGGAGACTGAGACTTAAAATTTTTAGAAAATGTGAAAAATATTCAACTGCTCTTACATCTCTTCATCTAATCTTTTATAAGCACAATGAACTTGTCTCTGTATTGGTTACTAAAGATAAAAATAATAAGTAGGGTTTTTCTCCTAAGGTATATAATGCCTGACATAGTATATTAATCACATAGATATAAGGAATCTATTTGATTGTTTGTTTGTTTTAGAATCTAGGGATTAGAAGTACAACAGCTTCTTGATAAATGTTTAATTATATATACTTCAGATTTTTGCTTAAATATTTTCTTATCCATGAAAGAACCCCTGATCACCCTCTTTACTATTGCACAATACTCAAATATTTCTTTGTTCCAATTTGTTTTTCTCCAAAGCATTCATTACTGTATACGCTACTTTTTTTGTCTATTGTCTTATTCCACACAATACATTATGTGCTTAAAGGCAGAAACATTTTTACTTTTAAATTCACTACTATTTCACAATTTTTATAATATCTGGAATATGCTTGGTAAATACTTAATGAATTATATAAGTAAAGGAAATTTTCAAAACATAAATGATGTGGAAGTGATGACCTGTGATTTTAGGAGACAGCACTACTTTCAAAGGCATGGAGGGTGAGGACAAGTTCGACGGGGAAACTGAGTGTTAGACATGCTGATGTGCATGGAGATTTTCCAGGAAGAGCATAAGAGCACACCAAAGCATGGTGTTGACGTCAAGATTAGTGAGCAAGTGGTTGGCCGAGAGCTGAGTGGACAAACCAGGACAGGGGAAAAATATTTCGTACTGTCTGTGACTGTATAATTTGCTTACACAGTGTGACATTATGTTATTGACTCAATCAGTCAGAAAAGTTCAGGAGACTCTTCAGGATCCCAGGATAGTGGGATACTGGAATGATGTGCAACCTTCTGCACTGCAGAGGGCAAAAGCTGCAGGAGCTCCTCAGAGAGGAAGTAAGTGCAGGACTAGGGGACAGGGAACAAAGGTGTTTCTCTATATTGTTTCTTCTCTCCTTCCTTCTTTCATTTTCTTTCTTTCTTTTCTTTCATGTTCTCTCTTTCATTTCTCTTTCTTTTGTTTTCTTTCTTTCTTGCCTTTCTTTCTTTCTTCTTTACTTTCTCTCTTTTTCTCTTTCTTTTTGAGAGAGACCTCAGTTGAGCTGGTGAAGTAGAACAAGAAC
This sequence comes from Chlorocebus sabaeus, assembly GCF_047675955.1. NCBI lineage: Eukaryota > Metazoa > Chordata > Mammalia > Primates > Cercopithecidae > Chlorocebus > Chlorocebus sabaeus. The sequence continues at coordinate 21,684,455 of NC_132917.1, forward strand.
ATACCAATATGTTGGCTGGAAATAATTAAAATCTAAATATCCTTGAAAGGCCAGTACAAATGTCACCTCCTTTCCTGGCCATTTCACTCTCTGCCTCTGAGGCACATGTAGAATCCTCTACATGCTTTTACTTGGGGGTATAGGTGAATTTGCCAAAAGTTAACTAACTGAATGCTAATGTGAAAAGTACATAATTTGTTTCAAATATAAATACACATCTACCAAACGTAATGGGTAGCAGGAATGTATAGTGATGCTAATAGTTGTTAGCAAATTGTCCTGCTTTTCGTGACCCAGTTCCTAGAACAGAGTGGCCACTCAACAACTGCTCATTGGCTGAAATTTTAAGTTAAAATGTGTAGGCAAAAATATCACCATTATGGTCTTCTTTGAGAGTAACCTTTCTAAATCAGAAGCCTGAACAGCAGTGTTCCATAAGATGATAATGTACATTGAAAAGCACCAAGTGGCGTGTTCATTTTTTTGTTTCTGATTTATTGTTCATAGACAGTAGATATGCATTAGCTGGTTTTATTTTTACACTAGAATTCCTCACCCTTTGTGCAAGATGTAGAAGTTAATTGTCAGTTAACTCACTTTGATGACAACCTTGGTGTGCTTGAGGGACATATTTTCATAAATTGCCACATTTTTTGATAGATTTCACCACAACTGGTTTACTTAGATTCTTATTACACTCCAGCAGGATTCACTGCCACTGCCTCTGCCCTGCATAGATGATGGGGTAGAAACTCATGCTCTCACACTTCTTAACAGCTATGATAATAACAATGTATAGGCAGTGTATGTTTTCACAGCAAAGAAGGAAGAAACCCAAGAGATCCCACACCGCCGCCAGAGCATTTACTATGAAACTAGAACAAAGTACTATAATTTCAAAGATGCTGTTAAAGGTATCTTGCCATACTGAGAGGCACTAAAGAACACATCTATTAGAGATGAACTTTTGTTAGATCTACTAGGAGACTTCTCTCTAACAGAAGTCAGTAATGATGTTTCCAGGCTGCTTTCTGCCTGAAAGCCCTTACAACAGCTTTGCCAAATCCCAGGGAACTGCATTCCCAGTGGTTCCATGGAGCCCAATTCTGAGAGCATGCAACTACTTTTATTTTCAATTCCCAAGCTGACTGGAGACTTTGAAGAGCTGCTATCCTTCTCAGGGCCTCTGTCCTCTAATCTTTAAAAATTAAAGATATTGGCCAGGCACAGTGGCTGAAGCCTGTAATCCCAGCACTTTGGGAGGCTGAGGCAGGTGGATCACGAGGTCACATCAAGACCCTCCTGGCTAACACGGTGAAACCCCATCTCTACTAAGAAAGTACAAAAACAAGATTAGCTGGGCTTAGTGGTGCACACCTGTAGTCCTAGCTACTCAGGAGGCTGATGTGGGAGAATGGTGTGAACCTGGGAGGCGGAGATTGCAGTGAGCTGAGATCGCACCACTGCACTCCAGTCTGGGCTACAGAGCAAGACTCTGTCTCAAAATATTAATTAATTAATTAATTAATTAATGATTTGATATGTAAAATTTCCCAATTAAATTCCTCTTGGGTAATTATAAAACTCCAAGTAGTATTTGTGATGAGGAGAAAAGTGTAACATAAGTATGATGTTTCAAGGTGTTTATGGTAGACTACGGAAGAATTTGCCCTTGTTCAGGCATGTGTGTAGCCATGACCACACAGAGCTTCCTAACCACAACAGGAAGTGGGAGAATTGCCAAAATGGCTCCTTGCTCCTGGCCCCCAAGTGTGGGAGAAAATCCTGGAAAGGTGGCGTTTCCTTGTACAGAAGTTGCTTATTCAAGTATTATTATCAAGGAATGAACTCTCATGATAATTAATAGTATTTGCACTATTAATGGTTGTTCTACAATACTTAAATAAAGAACAATTTTTTTGGTTCAAAATTTTAACTAAAAGATGAATCACCCATCCACCTGCCTTCTTAAGAAAAGACAACACGGTTTAATTTTTCTCAGTAACTGGGGATCATTATTGCAGACACTCACATTGTGTCCTGGTGGTGATCCTGCTGGGTCACCCTTCAGCTTGGCCGTGTACCAGACATTCCCATTCCGGGATCCATTAAAGCAGAATTCTTTATTTCACCACCACACCCATTTGTTCACAGCTTCTATTGAATCCATGTGTAATTATGTGTATGTGCAAGAGGAACGAGTCCACATTTTCCTCACACTTTTCCAGAGGTCCATATCCAAGTTGTCAGGAAACACTAAACTATGCCAAGTGACCCAGGGGCTTGTGTGACTGCAAACATGTGTAACACACATTCCATCACCTTCATCACCCAGCACAGTTCAACGCACAAAATTCATGGAAAATAGACCGTTGTAAAAAAAAATATATTGACTTGAACTACAGGAGCAATTATCATTCGTGCTAACTTACAGATGCCTTCTGTTAAATAGGATAACTGAAATGCATACTGCTTAATTCATGAGTTAAAATTCACATGTTAACTTTCAATGATCTTGTTTCTCTTTTCTAACCCCCTGGAATTTCCTTTGCAGCAAATTTTCTGCCTTGGGTATCATTAGCCACCTTGAAGCTTGCCTTATAATCCATCATTTCGTATAACCTACACTGTGTATATAAACTTCCTTGGGCAGAGGCACAATGTAATATCTGGACCTGACATTTGAAGCTTCAATTTTTAAATTCAATTACATTGTAACTGGAAAGAATAACAGCAATTAGCAATGTAAATGTAAAAGTAATTAATAACCATAAGCATGTGTCAGTTCCATGAAAGGCCAGCCCCCACCCCTAATCACTTTGACCACCCGCCAGACCCTCAATCTTGGTTATTTCATTCCTCTAAATTCTAAAACTGCAAACACGGCACTTACTTACAGTATGATTTATTACTCCAAACCCAAGCTCCACTGAGCCCCTCTGGTTCATTATTAATAAGGTACCTGTGAGGTCACCATCAAATCTCAATAAGATACAAGGCTCCAGAGTGCTAGCAAGAAAAAAACAAATCTTGGCCATAGACAAAAAAAAAAAAAAAAAAGAGAGAGAGAGAGAGAGAAATTCTCTTTCAATTTTTAAGCCCAGCATATTTAGTAAAAATGTATTTTAAAAAGCACATTAGGTTTACGTATTGTCAGCTTTTAAAGTATTTTTTAAAATCCCAATGAAAAATTATGTTGTAAAGCATAAAAATTTCTTTCAACAAGAAGCTGCCTGTTTTCTTGTAGAATTCCAGAGTTTATGCTTAATGGAATCCTTCTCTTTAGTACTGGGAGATGTCAAACAAGGTTGGAGATTGGAAAGGTAAAAACCCACACAACTGGGAAGATCCCAGTTACATCCATGTCTTAAACAAAGGGCTAGTCTTAAGAGGGACAACTTAAGTCTTAAAGAAATATAACTGACTTTCAAGAAATATATCTCATTGAAAATTATTCTGAATTTACTTAATAGAAAATATGGGCCCTGTATTGTGATATATTAATGAGGAAAAAATGTTTTATCCATAGATCTTATTGTCCGTAAACTTACAGTCCATATGGAAAAATTAAACAGGAAAATTTAGATAACAGTGAATCACTGGGCTGCATCTCATGTTAAATGTCTGAGGAGGTCAGAGGTACCCAGCTCAGGTTTATTGGAAGAGATGAGGCTTCAGCTCCACCTGGAGATTAGACATTAGGGGTTAAAGGAGGTAAGTGGTCTAGTCAAATGGGCAGAGAGCAGGAAGGGCAATAAAAACCTTGAGGAAGGCGAAGCAGACATAAAAGTAGATGCCACCAGTTCAAAGGTCACGTTTGTGAGTTATTTCAAATAAGAAACCATGATTGACTCATGTGTCTGTGACAGTCTGCTCAATAACTGGGGTAAAGTAGAAGCTAAAGTATACATGGTAAGTGGACAAATTGATGAATGAACAAAAAGAGAGCTGAATTTATTTCATTCTGATTTATGCGCCACTTCATCCTTTCCTTAAATGGACACTGATACATGAATATAAGATCAGGATCCAAGGATTGATATCAAGAATCATTTCCTGGGGTCCAACAGATCTGAGACCGAACTGCAGTTTGTTTGCTTGCTAGCTGGCTAACCCTGGGTAGTTCTTTATAACGCTCTAAGCCTTATTCTTTCTCATCTGCAAAATAGAAATACTATTATTTTGACCATCTTATCATGAAGAGTGAATAAGAAAGCATTGGCACTTATTCTAGTGCTTGAGACATTATAATTTGATATTTAAGTTACACATAGTAGGAAAGATAATTCTGCTAGGAAAAAATTTGTTTACAAGTGCGTTTTGTTGATAAATGTAACTTATTTTGAATTATGTAGATCTTCGTTTCAGGAATAATTAGTGGAGGATTCTAATGAGCATACAGAAAGGCAGTGTCTGAATTCTCTCTAAGCTCCTGAGACACTATTGCTTGTGTTAGGGTTTTAGTCATCATGTTTGAACACACAGAGCAAACGGTCATCTAAGTACCCTTTCTTGAATATTCTCCTTTCTTCCTACATTTCTTTTTAGCAAACTTGGAACATGATGCCTGGTCCTGAAATCGTCAGCTTTATCACGAGCTGGTGTGCAGTGTAAAAGCTATTTGAGTCACAGTCAGACATCTACCTGTATTAGAGAAGCAAGGTTTTGCTTAACAGTTTGGAATGTTTAGCTTAATGTAATCTAGGAATGCTGTGGATTCACTGGTAAGCATATGGACTATCAGAGTTCCTCAAAAAAATTACCTTACACTGCAGTCAAGGGTGCACGAATCCCCATTCTTCACTGGTTTGTTACCTTTTGAAGGTAAGATCTTATCACCAACTTATCTAAGTGACATTATATCACAGAAGTAATGGCTTAGATTAAGCAAGCACACTCTTCCTTCTTTCCTCCTTCCTTCCCTCTCTTCCTTCCTTTCTTCTTTCTTCCCTTTCTCAATGTTTACTGATTTCATACACTACCATATCACTGTTTGGTTGAACTGATTGGATGTGCTTAATTATCCTTCTGTTATGACATCATTTGTGGATACACTTGTTACTGACAATTCTGGGGATATTTTAATTGTTTGAAGCAACAGCAGGAATCCAGTTTTAGGGTCTTGATGACAACTTCATGATGAGGATGTTGGAGAGAAGAGGTGGATGAAAACACAGATATTCCTGAAGGTTATTATATAGATTAGCACAAGTCCTCTGTCAAGAGAGGAGCACCAAGGAAGAAGCAGAGGAAGAGGGGAGCTTTCTAAAAGATAGAGATGTTCCTTTGTCTCTTCATGTCTATTGTTTCCCTTCAGATCCGTTCTAGGGCAGAGTTTCTTGGATATTGCATTAATCAGGGTCTCCAGAGAAACATAACCAATAGGATTTATGTATAGGCACATAGAAAGGATAGAACCAATGGGTTGTGTGTGTGTGCATCTATGTGTGTATACATACATACTACATACAAGTACACACATATACACACATAAGGGGACTTCAAAAAGTTCATGTAATATGGAATTACAATATAAAAATTAAAAAGATAAACTTTATTTCTCAACATAAGCTCCATCAAGTTCAAGACACTTTTGTAAGCAAGGATATCAGATATTTAATCCATCCCTAAAGAACTGAGGGTCCTGGGAATTTAACCTTGTCAACACATTAACACATTCTTTTCTATACTATTAACTGACAAAACATGGGTGCCCTTTAATAATTTTTAACATTAAGATACAAAAAGAAGTGAGAAGGAGCCACATCGGGAATGTAGGGTGGATGTCTAGTGATTTCCCATCACAACTCTCACAAACTTGTCTTTGATTGATGAGAGGATTGAGCAGGCTCACTATTGTGGTGGAGAAGGACTCTCTGGTGATGCTTTCCTGGGCATTTTTCTGCTATAGCCTCGGTTAACTTTCTAAAGACAATCTCATAATGAGCAAATGTTATTGTTCTTTGGCCTTCCAGGAAATCAATAAACAAAAGGCCTTGAGGATCCCAAAAAACTGTTGCCATGACCTTTGTTCATGACTGGTCCTCTTTTGCTTTGACTGGACCACTTGCACCTCTTGGTACCCATTGTACTTTGTCTCCAAGAGCATACTGGGAAAGCCGTGTTTTGCTTCCTGTTACAGTTCTTTGAAGAAATACTTCAGGATCTTGATCCCACTTACTTAACATATTCATTTAAAGCTCTGCTGTTGTCTGTAGCTCATCTGGGTGTAATGGTTTTGGCACCCATTGAGTAGAAAGTTTGCTTAACTTGAATTTCTCAGTCAGAATTTTGTGAATTTAACCAGTTGAGATGTTGTGGTGCTGGCTATTGTTTCTGCTGCTATTCATCAGTCTTCTTCAATTAGGGCACACACAAGATGAATGTTTTCCTCACAAATTGATGTAGATGGTCTGTCATCACAGGCTTCATCTTTAACATCACTGCATCCATTCTTAAAATGAATCGCCCATTTGTAAACTGCTGATTTATTTGTGACATTGCCCCATAAACTGTTTGTAAAGCATCAAAGATTTCAACATTCTTCTGCTGCCTGGATAAGCCCCACCCACATCAGGGAGGGCAATCTACTTTCCTTAGTCTACCAATTAATATGTTAATCTCACCCAGGAGCATCCTCATAGACATGTGCAGAGTAAAGACTGACTAATGTCTGGGCACTCCCACTCAGTCAAGTTGATTTGACGCATACAATTAACCATCACAGGTATAATGAGGCATGGACATCAGATGATCAGTAGTGGGTGACACAGTGTCCTATAAGCAAATAAATAATAAATTATACTTCTTCATAGTGTGTTTTGTGCCAATACCTTCAGAAGTGTTTTCCTTGGCTCAACATGTTATAAAATACTTCTTCCTTACCATTCACTGTTTATTTCCACCTATGCCTTCATCAACAAGGCCTGGATATAGAGCACTAGCATGAAACATTCAATTTTCTCATCTTGTGTCTTATTAATCTTTTGCTGACCACACTCAGTACCTATTGTGAGCCTCAGGTGGAGATGACAAAACCTGACTTAGCAGCAGCTCATTAAAGGCCAAAGAGAAATGGCTATAAAGCGTTATTTAAATTTTATTTAGTTTTGGGGTTGTCATCTGTCAGCCTCCACTTATTACCTCTGCTTAGAGGTTTTCCTTCCTCTGCTACATGGATCTGGAACCAGTGAGATGATGAGAGAAGGCTATCAATATGTGTCTGAGCATATTGTTATCATCCTGACTTCTTTGCCAAAGCTCTTTCATTCACTATTAGCAAAGTAAGAGAGGAAAGAATAGCTTCCTGAAGCCACTTGATTTTTTTTTCCTCCAGAAACACAGGAGGCTAACACAGATGGTAGGAAGACAAAATGTGGTTGAACAAGCTAGAGATTTGGTCTTCATGTTGCTGCATAATTGATTTGACTAATTTCTGAATCTGCCAAATTAGCCAGGAGAGCGCTGCAGATGCTGCATTCTTCAGTGAAAAGTCCCTTTTTTCTTTAAAATATGATCGTTTTTAAAAGATACTCCTTTGCTTCATCTATCAGTAACCATTGCTCAACACTGTGATGCTATGTTAGGACAGCACAGGTACTGTCCTACCACTAATCATAGAACACAAATGAGAACTCAAATGTCCATGCCACAAACTGGGTGGAATGGTTCCCATATGTGAAAGGGCTTTCATCTCAATTTAGCTTAGTGGAATATGATCGGGTTTCAATATTGTAAAACCTACATCGACAAATTGATGAGAAAACAAAACAAAATCCTTTGAAGTGCACAGAATCTGGATGATCTTACAGAACAGTTTTTTCAATGTTTCAAAGTCACAGGATGATCATTTTTCTGCAAAAACCTTGGCTGAGCAAGTGAGCTGTGCTGAAGTCTGCAGAACGTACCTACTAAGATGAAAAGACTAGAAGTACAGAGGTATGAAACGTCTGCTCAGGTAGAATGCAATGAAAAAAAAATTTTAACTACTCCCTCCTCGTTGTAGCTCCTTTTGAAAAATCAATTTCTTTTAAAAATTTGTGCATTGTCTATTTTCATGCAAATCACTGTCACCATACTCTCCCAAAATACAAGACCCACAAGTTCAAGAATGTTGCCTCTTATTCATATTTATAGTTTCCAAATCAAGAATGGTTTATGAGGCAAAGTAGATTCTCAGGAAACATATTGAACTATTTGAAGGAAATCATACAAAAATTGGAAAAATATTAGTGCTTGAAAGTATGGAAAACAAAGTGCAAGCCAGTCCAGCTTGAGAAAGAAAAGAATCAGTTGGCTCAAGACTACCCACAAGTGGCAGGGTGCAGTGACTCAGGCCTGTAATCCCAGCACTTTGGGAGGCCAAGGTGGGTGGATCACTGGAGGCCGGGAATTTGAGACCAGTCTGGCCAACATGGTGAAACCACATCTCTACTAAAAGTACAAAAATCAGCCAGGTTTGGTGGCGCACACCTGTAGTCCCAGCCACTTGGGAGGCTGAGGCAGGAGAATCACCTGAACCAGAGAGGTGGAGGATGCACTAAGCCAAGATCACACTACTGCACTCCAGTAAGGGTGACAGAGCGAGGCTCTGTCTTAAAAAAAAAAAAAAAAAAAAAGTATCCACAAGCAAAGAAAGAGTTGTCCCCAGGGTCATATGAATAGGAGGATTACTTAATATTATCCCATTTGCACTCTCAAGGTTGGAAGTCAAGATGTAGCCATGACACATTGATGGGGAAATGTTTAACTGATGACTTATGGAAATTATTCAGATGCATATAAATAAAACAGCAGGCAACGGTGTTCATTTACAGGTGTGTTTTAGCACGCATGATGTGAATAGAAGTGTAATCCATTTCTATGGCAGTATTCAACAATATCAGGAGCACAAAAAAAGGGAAGAAAATCTCTTTAGTTTAGTAATGCACAGCTTCCTCCCTACATAAAGCTTGAATGTATAAAGCTAAACTCTAGCAGAGCAACATAATCCTGGTGATCCTAGTGTTAATTTTAGGAAGTGGACTCAAATAATATAATCTAAAGTGAATCAAATGGAGAGGATAAATTGAAGCTATTGGAGATAGCAAGAGTGAGTAAAGGAAATAAATTTATGAGAAAGGATCGGAGTACAAATTCAAGGGCATAAGTAGCTAGGATTTTCTCATAACGGACATAAAATCATGAAAGACATAAGGACTGATAAATGCATCTTGTCTCTAAATCCCGGGAAAAAGAGGTAAAGGTAGTTATAAATATACAATTTTATCTTGGTGGAAGAGAGGAACTAATAAAGCTTCAATATTTGTCCCCTCCAAATCTCATGTTGAAACTTGATCCCCAATGTAGGAGGTGGGGCCTGTGGGAGGCCTTCGGGTCATGGCATCAGATCCCCCATGAATAGCTTGGTGCTCTCCGCACAGTAATGAGTGAGTTCTCTCCATATTAGTGCATGTGAGAGCTGGTTGTTTACAAGAACTTGGCACCCCTTCTCTCTCTCTCTCACTCCCTCTCTTGCCATGTGATATACCAGCTCCCCATGCCCTCTGCCATCAGTGGAAGCTTCCTAAAACCCTCACCAGAAGCAGACGCTGGTGCCATGCTTCTTGTACAGCCTCTAGAACCCCAAACCAAATCAACCTCTTTCTTTACAATATGCTAGCCTCAAGCAAGAGCAAACACATTCAAAAGCTAGCAGAAAACAAGAAATAACTAAGATCAGAGCAGAACTGAAGGAGATAGAGACACAAAAAATCTCTCCAAAAAATCAATGAATCCAGGAGTTGGTTTTTTGAAAATATCAACAAAATTGATAGACTGCTAGCAAGACTAATAAAGAAGAAAAGAGAGAAGAATCAAATAGATGCAATAAAAAATGATAAAGGGGATATCACCACTGACCCCACAGAAATACAAACTACCCACGCCTGTAATCCCAGCACTCTGGGAGGCCGAGGCGGGCGGATCACGAGGTCAGGAGGTCGAGACCATCCTGGCCAACACGGTGAAACCGTGTCTCTACTAAAAATACAAAAATTAGCCGGGTGTGGTGGTGGGCGCCTGTAGTCCCAGCTACTTGGGAGGCTGAGGCAGGAGAATGGCGTGAACCCGGGAGGAGGAACTTGCAGTGAGCCGAGATCGCGCCACTGCACTCCAGCCTGGGGGACAGAGCGAGACTCCATCTCAAAACAAAACAAAACAAAACAAAACAAAACAAAAAAAGAAAGAACTACAAACTACCATCAGAGAATACCAAAAACACCTCTACGCAAATAAACTAGAAAATCTAGAAGAAATGGATAATTTCCTGGACAATTACACTCTCCCAAGACTAAACCAGGAAGAAGTTGAATCCCTGAATACACCAATAGCAGGCTCTGAAATTGAGGCAATAATTAATAGCCTACCAACCAAAAAAAGTCCAGGACCAGATGGATTCACAGCTGAATTCTACCAGAGGTACAAGGAGAGGCTGGTACCATTCCTTCTGAAACTATTCCAATCAATAGAAAAAGAGGGAATCCTCCCTAACTCATTTTATGAGGCCAACATCATCCTGATACCAAAGCCTGGCAGAGACACAACAGAAAAAGAGAATTTTAGACCAATATCCCTGATGAACATCGATGCAAAAATCCTCAATAAAATACTGGCAAACCAGATCCAGCAGCACATCAAAAAGCTTATCCATCATGATCAAGTGGGCTTCATCCCTGGGATGCCAGCCTCAAGTGTTCTTTTATAGTAATGCAGACAGACTAAGACAGAAAGTGGTTAGAGAGAATATTGATGAAACCTCCAATCTTCAAGAAATAACAGGCAAATTTCTCCACTGAGAATAAAAGAATGTATTTAAGTAAGAAATTTAAAAGAATATCTAAATTCTAAAATAATAATTCACAAGAATCAGAGTCATTCTACCAGGAAGTAAAACAAAAATTGCTGGGTGATGCCGAGGCTCTTCTAAGGGCAGGTGGACATGGATTTACACTGTCATCCACACATGTGATGGTGTTTTCTTCAAAAGTTCTCAGTCAGCCAGGCATGCAAATTAGAGTCCAGATTGTGGCATCCACCTGGGACGGGTCTGTTGCGAGAAAGAGGTGGCAGATAGCAAGTTAACTGACAGTTCTGGTGAGAGAGGGGTTCAGATGAATTCCTTCACTCAGTTGACGGCACAACTATTCCCCTGGCCCTCATCACTTCAAAACTGTCACAAGTAGTGCAGAATGACCTACCCAAAATGGAATCACCCCTTGAATTCTCTTGGAACCTCACTAACAACAAGTTAAAATTCAAGCACTCTTCTACAGACACTATGAGATACATCCCTTCATGATATGGTCCCTGCCTGCCTCCTCAGCCTTACATCCAAATATATGCCCCTTTGCAAAATCTTGCTCAAATGCTCCCTGGGTCCCTTTTCAAATGGGAACAATTTCTACATTACAAATGATGATAGAGTGGCACCTACATGTGACTGCTAGTGTTTCAATCCTCTGTGGTTTTACACAACCTGTTCCCTTTCCCCGAAATCATCATCTGTCACTCCCACTGTCACGCTTTCACTTCACAATGTCAATGAGTTTTGACATATGCAATGCAAATCACTCTTCCCTTTATACAAATTGTATACCCAGTCCATATTTTCCAAACTTACTTTATTGTAATTATGTGTTTACATATTGTTTCTACTAGATTGTGATCCCATTAATAGCAATGACCTTGGCTCATTTACTTTTTATGCTCAGGACCCAAGTATTATGTGAAACACAGGAGTTACCCAATAAAGATGCATTGGATGCAAGGCAGGGTGACTGTGGAAATGAGCATTGGGGGTGACATGGCCTTGAGCTGGGAAGGGGCACCAAGAGGGCAATTTTGAGAGAAGGAGAAAGATGCAAAGAAGAGACTGTTGAGTTTGGATGATAATGGCAGACTTGCCTTTATTGACCCCTTCAAAGAACAAGACATAATATGGACGAGTATATCAGAACTAGACTGTTGAAAACTTTAAAATTAGATAATGGAGATTAGCTGCAATGTCGTTGAAAATTAAAATCCCAATGACCAAAAGGACTTTATTCTCTTCTCTGGAAAACATTGCCTTAGGAGGTGAAATTACTCAACATCACATTATTATAAGATATTTACTAGTCCACCCTTTACTACAGCCATAGGTTAACTTATTTTTTTATTCACTTAACTGAGCTCTTAAGACATTTTTAAAAACTATTCTAAAATGAAAACTATTCTAAAAAAAACTGTTCTAAAATGAAAGATGCCATACTTAACAAAATGAAATTACAAATAACAGAAGCCAGACACAAATTAGTATAGTTTCATATGATTCCATTTATTCAAAGTACAGAAACATGAGAATACACTAATCTCTGCTGTTAGAAGTCAGGATAGCATTATGCTTGGGTCAGGTGGGGAACCGAATGAACCAAGAGAAGAGCTTCTGGGGTGCTGAAATATTTCCTTTTATCTGTGATTTGAGTGCTAGCTACACAGAGGTGTTCAGATAGTAAAAGTTCATCAAGCTGTACATTTTTCTGAATATATGTTTACTTTAATAAAAACATTTTAAAATTATAAACGTGCAACTGAAGGAAAACATTTGAAAATAATATGTAGTACACAAGGTTACCGTATTTAATGTAAGAAGATCTCCAATAAATTTATTCAAAAAAGACAACTTAGGAGAAAAATGAACAAAGAACATTAACAGACAACACATAGAGGCATACAAATGGCTATGTTTTAAAAATATTTTTAAGCCATGTTGTTCTGGAAACTGCAAATTCAAATAAAAATTAGCCACCATTTTTCATCTAACAGACTTGCAAACATTAAGACAGGTAATACCATAATGAGCAGCCTTTACTGAGTACACACTATGTGACAACACTCTTCTACACAGTTATTTTTTTTCTCATTTAACTTTTATCTCCATTTTATAGAAAATATCAGTAATTTTTCTCATATAGTAGGTGGCAAATCTAAGAGGCAAATCTAGGCTTCAAATCAGGCAGTCTGACCCCAAAAGTCATTATTTTAACTACCATTTTATATTGCTTGTCTGTTAGAATTCTGCCTGTTAGTAATGGCCATTCCTCCTGCTTCCCTACAGGCACTGACTGATTCACAAACTAGTTACAGGAGTAAGGGAGAAATTTAGAAATCTATTCTTCTATTATGGTGGTCACTGAAATGGCTACATTAGTACTTTTCTTTGTCAGGGGACTGAACACAATTATCCTAAAGCTAACCTAAAGACAATCCTCCCATGCTCTTTTTTTTAAAAAAAGAAACTATTAACCACTTGAAAATTAAAACTCACTCTATAGTGAAATGGTGTCTAATTTATTTGATTACACAACCGACATTGGAATTGTGCTTTAAAAAGGAACATTTATTCACAAATACTGAAAGTGTAAGAATCCTATAACTAAACAAATGGTGGAAAACAGGGATCCTAATTTCTTCATTTTTTATAACCAAAAGTCCACTAAAATTAGGTAATTAAGAGAACAAGAAAAAGAGAAAGTAAAAATTATTTAAATGTTATTATTCTCAAATGGATGATTTTTCAAAAGTGATTTATATAAGTTATAGTTACCTACAGGAAGCCACTAGGAGAAAATGTATAAACATCCAAAATTATCAGAATACATATACAAAACAAAGCAGTCACCACATTGAGAAAAATTTTAAAAAAACTAAATATGATTTAAAATTTTAAAGCAAATATATCTGTCATATATGTGCATGTATAGATTGCCTAAAAACTCCAGCTGAAAGAAACTTTATCAGGTGGACCACAAATCAGAACCTCATATGCCCTGTACGAGAGAAGCACTTAAATGACTAAAAAAGGTTATCAAAAGTTTTAATTACAGTGAGTTGGTAAAATGTCCTTCACTCACACAGGCAGAAACAATAGATAATGATGTGGCTTCAGAAAGTAGAGATTAATCATAAGTCTCTTTCTCTTGTTTCTGAACCACACTGAGAACTTATGCAGGAATACAAATGAGGCACAACACAGTGCCTATTTTGGTAAAACTATATTGGGAACATGACTTGGACTCAAGGCTCACTCTTTAATCCCTAAATTGAGTTTACCCATGGGGTGGCATATGGAGGACCTCAGACCTTGTAGGAGCCACAACCCTGTGATCCTACCACACAAGAAATAGAAGTTAAAGTACATTTTACGGCAGGACCACATATAAGCAGGAGGAGTGAAAAAGGGGTAAAGTGAGAGACAGAAATACACAAACAGACAGAAACACCAGGAACACTTGTTTCCTTCCAGAAGGTGACCACTGAAGTCTTGTAAACAAGTTTGTGAGTGAATGGCATGAATACTCCTTGACAGGGAACAATGGAAAGAGACCAAATTTGGGAGAAAGGATGTAAATCTAGTTTTACATATGATGAATTTAGGATACCCAAGATGACCATCAAGAAGACCATTGGATGTATATGCCTGGAATGAAAAGTAAAGCATATGATTTCTCCAACGTTTCCTTTTCCCACTGTGGGATTTTTATTAGTCATTTACTATGCCTGAGATTAAATATGCCATTTCTTCCAATGTCATTTACTTGTAGTATAATACTTAAAAGACATCAAAATTCATCCACAATCCTCTTTATCATGGTCTTCCTATTCCTGGTTTTGGCTATATTTCATAGTTAAGGTGATTTTTGACTTTGGTTTTATTTTGCTTTTTTTAATTTTTATTTTTGTTACTTTTTTCCAGGATTGGCTCTCAGGTAGAATAGTTTCCTGAGCTTAAAGCTGTTTGACAATGTCTTCTTCTAATATTTTAATATGAAAGAAAACTTATCTTGCTATGATTTTTCAGTCATGTACTATTTTCCACTGAACTTGTAGACCTAAGCCCTTTTTAAAAAATTCAATATTGCTCCAGAGAATTAGAAAGTGAACATGACTTTTTTTTAAACTTCAAGAGAGAGTTGCTCCTTTCTGCTTGAGGGACTGAAAATTTCTTCATTCATGAAGTTCAATAATTTCATGAGGATATGTGTGGTTGGTGGTGGCTGTTTTTATGTATTCTTCCTGCAAAAGCCATAAACTATGTTTGTTAAAATCAGGTTCAGCTGCAATTGCCAGCAAAACCCAAAATAACAATGAGTTAATAAGATAATAATTTATTTTCCCTTCATGGTGAAGAAATCTGAAGGAAGCCATCACGTCAACATCCCAGGCACCATAGGAAGAAATGTCAGCAAATGAGAAAACTGTGTTCCTTTGACTTGATTCCTGGAATTCGTACATACTCTTCCTGCTTACATCCCATCGGCCAAAACTTCATTGCATGATTACACCTGCGTGGCAAAAGCAGCTAGGAAATGCTGCCTTTATTCTAAACAGATGTTTCCCAAATCCTTTGTTTTGATATGGTTTAGATGGATTTCCTTGATCTCTTTTCCGCCTCATATGAGTCATTTGCTTATGCACTGAGCTGCCATTTAAGGACATACTAATAGTACACTTCTTATTTGTTTGTTTGTATACTAAGAGGCATAGGTGATATTATGGAAAAGAAAATGGGAACAATAACATAACTAGGGAGACACATACATATCTTGGAAGC
Source organism: Chlorocebus sabaeus (assembly GCF_047675955.1). NCBI lineage: Eukaryota > Metazoa > Chordata > Mammalia > Primates > Cercopithecidae > Chlorocebus > Chlorocebus sabaeus. The sequence continues at coordinate 21,700,086 of NC_132917.1, forward strand.
TGTGTACTCTGAATTCTCCTCTGAGGTCATTTAGCCAACTCGGGAATTAATCCCATTCTCACTGAGTAACGCCCTTGAGTCTCAGTACAAATAAGACCCTTAATATCCACCCAAGGCAACCAGTTTCATTATTCCTTATTCTTTTTGCTCACTAAAAATACCCTACAATTGTTTCCACCATGCCACAGAAAAGTCAGAAGAGGAGAAATATACTGAAGCCTGCGGAGAAGGACCATTTTTCCATTTTTAATAATTCAAGCTAAGAACTAGGGGAACTTCCCTGAGGCTCTCAGGAAATGCACAGAACTTATACAAAGAAACCTTACTGAGTTCCATGAAAAAGACTTGAATAAAGAATAAAGACATAACATTAACTTAAATGTTCAGAATTGATATTACAAATCTTGTTAAAAAATCAGAGATAAAAAAGCAAGGAAAACCCGTAAATATAATACAAACCAATTGTATCCTGACATAATTTTCTTAATAAATGAAAACAAATATCTAATTATGTGAATGATTTATATGGAAGAATAATTGTCTAAGGGTTGCAAATTAGTTTTTATTTTAAATAAAGAGTGATAAGGGTGGATTTTCTCTAATAAAAGATTATATTTTAAAGCTACAGTAACTAAAGTGTGTAGTGTTAGGCAAAGAACGGGCAGAATACTTAATGTCATATGCTGGAAAATTCAGAGTAAAAAAATATACATAATCATAGCATATGGGCAGATAAGCCTTTAAATTCAGGAAGAAAAAAATTTAAAGACAACAAAAGCTAAGTACCTGGGAGAAGAAAACTATATAAGATTCTCAAGCTATATCTGATACCAAAAATGTTAAAAGAATGCACTGAAGTTTCAAACTTAGAAAATGTGATCAAATATGCATTAGTAAAAAATAAGATGATATGATTAAGCATATTCTTCCAACTTTTTTTTTTTTTTTTTTTTGATGAGCAGAACATTTTTAAGCAACACATCAATGGCAGAAATCTTAAAGCCATGATTGATTGATAGACCTTGAAAAACTGAGTTTACAAAATTAAAATGCAGACAAATACTGGGTAATAATTTCAACATAAATGAATGATAAAAACAAAATTAATGGAAAACAAAGAACACTGATAGAGAAGAAGGAGGAAAGACCATCCTCCTACTTAGTCAACTAAATGCTGCTGATTCAGCCTGTTTTAGTTTGTTTTAAAGTTGTTTTGTTGTTGTTGTTGTTGTTGTTGTTTAGACGGAGTTTTGCTCTGTTGCCCAGGCTAGAGTGCAGTGGTGTAATCTTGGTTCACTGCAACCTCCGCCTCCCAGGTTTAAGCAATTCTCTGCCTCAGCCTCCCGAGTAGCTGGGATTACAGGCACCCACCACCACACCCAGCTAATTTTTTGTATTTTTAGTAGAGACAGGGTTTCACCATCTGTCCAGGCTGATCTTGAACTCCTGACCTTGTGATCCACCTGCCTCTGCCTCCCAAAGTGCTGGGATTATAGGCATGAGCCACCATGCCTGGCCTTGTTTTAAGTTTTATTATTCCTTCTTTCCATTCTTCTTACTTATTAGCATGGTCTCTGTTTACTTCAAAGGAAATACACTCATACCTTTTTTGGGTGAGTATAGTGCACGAACTACACCTTTCAGCCTGATGTTGACACATGCTCAATTAGAAAAGCTTCCCCACCTCATTTAACAGATCAATGTGAATATAACCAAAGGAAATGTTTGAATAGATATTTATATTTTTATCAAAAAAGGTGTACTAAATAAACTGAATCTGGTGTCCTACTTATGCAGTGTCAGTTGTTGTGCCCAGGTTTACATAGAAAAAGTGTACCTCTCTAGCACAGGACTTGAACTCATCCTTGCCACATGGCCTCAGCTCTGCTTCTAACTCAGACAGATTTGTGGGCTAGGAATCCTCCTCTCACCTGACTCAGAAGTTTGATATTTCCCAAGGCTCAGCTTCCCGACTCATACTCCTGCTCCCTAACCAGTCTATATAATTCTGCTTGGTTTTCCCAGTCTCACAGGCCTGAGGGTCTCTAGTTGTAGTCTCCTATTTCCATTTCCATTTCAGTGTAGAGCAAAAGACACCTTCAGGTATTCTTTACTACAAGACCAATTGAAAGGTCTGAAAAAGACCAAAATACGTCACTACTTTGATCCACTTAGGCATTCAGCTGCTTTGCTAACCTATTAGAAACACACTGATTTTTTTTGTGTCATCAAAACCATTCTTAGCATCACAAAGGAATAGAGAAAAGTGTCAATGTGATCACTAAGAATGGCCAGTTGAAGAGGCCACTCAATATTTTAATATATTAATAATGCAAAGATCAGCAATCAAATGGTTAACATAAATTTAATGTTATGAATCCTAACTGGCAATTGACTTGGGACCAATTAGAAATACTGAAGAATTAAAACAAATCAATTCCATTGAATTGACTTCAGATCATATGGCTGACAGCTAAGTGCTTTGTGAATTTTTTTTTCCTTTTAATATAACTAGTAGATCCGTTTTCAACAACTTCCGTGCCTAGTGCAGTGGTTGACAGGTCCTATGGGTGGGAATGCCAGGAAACACATTTCAGGGAGAATGAACAGCAGAAAGTAATCACTATACTCAGTGGAAATGTTGGTAGATGCAATTCCTGCTCCAATTGATAATTAATATCATTTACATATACTCTTTCATCTAGCTTCACCATGCAATCCTTAGATACTGAGATACAAGATTTTTTAAAATCCAAAATTCAGTACTGTTGATAAAACTATTCACAAATACCATTACTGATTTTGAGTTGAGAACAGAATCATACAGCGATAGCTCTTGTTTCTAAGACAGAATGTTTTTAGCTATTCTCTTTGGGCTGCTTAAATCTTCAACTATGATTTTATGATATTTTTGTCATTGGTGACATTAAGAGCAAAACCACTTATGAGGTACATTTATGACTCAATGACCCTTCTGATTAATATCACATATGCAAGCAGAGTTTATAGAAATATCATGTAATTATGATGATAGTAAAAATAATGCAGCTGCTTTTTATGTAGTATTTACTCTATGCTAGTTGCATCTAGACATTATTTTAAATGTAATCACCAAAGAAAGAAAAGAAAGGGACCTTGGAGATCTACAGCAGTGCATTCAGATACGAGATTCATTTATCATCCCTAACGTAAGCTGATGTTAAAGCTCATCATCACAGGAGTAACTAATTGTGAATGCAAGTTGTAGAGACAGGCAGAACCAAGTTGAAGAGGTAATTCCATCATTTACCAGCTTTTTTAGCCTGGTGCAAGGCCTTTTCTACAATTCAGTTTCTTCATCTGCAGAATAAGGATGGCAATAACAGGGACCTGATAGGATTGTTGCATGGATGATGCAAGAAATATGATGCTCAAAGTGCCTGACTCAAACATGTTTTCTGATACTACAAATTGTGTTACTTATTATTACTGTGCATTCATTCATGCATTCATTTTCTAAATATCTTGTTGTTGCCTATGATTTACTCATTCCTGGGGTGTACACTAGAAATGGTCAGTGCTACCCTTTCAGTTGTCAAAGGTATGATTTCAGTAATGCCTGGCTAATTAAGCCCTCCTAAATATACATACTTCATTTGGAATTTCTGAAAGCTTTAAATCTCATCATGAATGGTTCACTTCTGCACTTCTTATGGTAGGCACCAGCCATATGTGACTATTTTAATTTGAAGTTAGTTGAAATGAAATAAAACTGAAAAATCAATCTCTCCATTTTATCAGCTACATTTCAAGTGCTTGATAGAGATGTGTGACCAGTAGCTGTAGACGTGGACAGTTACATAACATTCCCATCATGGCAGAAAATTCCATTGAACAGCAATAGATACTTACAAATGTTTCATATTAAAGTGCAAGTAACCAATAAATTATTTAGTATTTATGCCTTTGGGACAAAGTCAGTTTAGATACTTTTCTAAGACCCTATTTTAATACAGAGAAAGGAGAAGGAAATATGAAGGCACTGGGGAAAGTCTTCCAGAACTTTTCATTTCAGACATATTCAGCTTCAGTGCTATGCAAGCACACTCACAGCGTATGAAATTAAGTCTGTAGATCTGACACCTTTGAAGGAAAAACCTCTATGTTTCCCGATCCTACTATTTTAATTAGCACACCACTGTTTGGCATTACTCAAGGATACTGGTGTGAGGTAACCTCACTCATGAGGAAAAGACATCAGTCTGAGAACAAATGCTCCTGAGTCAAGAGGAGAAATCAATCTCAGAGGGCTTGGGAGAAGTGATATTGTCTGAAATGCTCCTCTTGCCCTTATGTTTATCCCACCCTCCCATATATCAGGAACAGCACAAACCTTTGAAAGCTCCAGATATTATGGTTTGGTAAGATCAAAATTTGCCATCAAAAATGGACCAGAGTCCCATTGCATGTTCATACACACAAACCCACAATTAAAAAAAATTAAAAAATAACACCCAAAGAAGCCAGCAACTCTATTTGAACAGATCTTATCTTACTTTCCAAATGAAGGCAAAACTCATCACTTCCCAGGTTAGAACAGCTGAGACCCATCAACCAACGGAAAACAATTTGTTCAGAGGAGAAGCTGTCACCAACTATTACCACGTGGAATGTGAAGAGCTGCTATAGACCTCAGCTCCCTGATTCTGGAAGGCCTGCTCCCATTTCACTTGACAGCTGTGGACATTGGAATAATACAAAACATAACCTAATCAACAGACTGTGAAAAATCTGAAAGCTAAAGACAGATGTTCAACCACCATCACCACCTTTCATATTTAATTATATTTATGTGGGGGAAAAACAAGCAGTGAGTCAATTCTTTTAAGAAGTTCTACTTGACTGTAAACTTACTGACGAGATGGGTATGGCTTTCTCAGTCAAACAATGGGCTGCAAATGGCCTAAATCTAAGCTCTGGTGGCAGATGAGCCTATGCTGAATCAGCCTGTGTTCCATACTACAGTCTGCATGCTTTCTCCTACTTTCAGAGATACCGCATTCACCTTCACTTTTCCTTAGCAGACTAGCCTGCCAATGTCAAATCTATATCCAGCAGTGGCTGAATGAAGTTAGCATACGCTAGTCACTGCCAAGCAGACTGAGGGTAAATACATTTTTTTCTGACTTGAAAAACAAACACACACACAAATTTCCCTTTCTCTATTTTAATCCACAAAGATCTCAAAGAAATATCAGAAATGAAAAAGAAAAATACTATATTATCTACTATAGTGTTCCATATCAGGAAGTGACTTGTTATAAGTTAAGCAGGGGTCACAAAGTTGCCTGCTGATAAATTAAATGAATGAAATGACCTTAGTTTCCTCATTAGGGGCCTCAAAGAGAGTCAAGGGACCTGTGGAAAACTGAGGAATTCATGCCTGTTCTGTAGTTCAGCCCTTTAATGCCACTTAGGAATGTGGTTCACATATAGATCAATTGGAGAGATGCTAGAAATCCAAGATTGTATATAAAATATAATTTCTAAATGTTGTCAATTACACATATTTTTCCAACATAATCCATGGTGTGGAGGCCAAATAAAATGTGTATATTCTAAATATAAACTGACTTTTGCAAGCTTTGACTTAAGAGAGTTCAGAACTACTAACTTTTACAAAATATTGTTTTTCATGAGAGGTAATGACAAAAATAAGTCTATGTTTCTACAGGGCAACAAGGATTAGTGAAACAGCCACTGAGCTAAAATTGAGAAGACTAGTGTCCTGCTGAGCTCTTGCATTTATAATCTGAGTGACTTTAGACAGATCACACATACAATCAGTGTCTCAGTTTCCTCCTATTTAAATTAGAGTCTCACCTGCCATGGCTCCTTTATGTTTTTCGGATATCAAATAGCGAACACACTTTTACAATTGCCACACATTCTATTTCAAGGAAATATTATCTATTAATTTTTCTACAAGTTATTAATAAAAATTTCCATTGTTTATCACGCACAGTACTCCCTCTATCCATCTGGAAGAGGTAGCTCTTGAGTACCAATAGATGTAGTTCAAATCATACTGTTAAATTCAAAGTAAAATAATATATGTTTCTGCCATTAATTTAAGCAATTCCCTTAACATCTATGGGGATAGGTTTTCCTGTTGTCAAATATAATATTGATACTCTCTATCTTTATTCCAGGCATATTATGAAGCTAAAATGAAATAAAAAATATTGGGAAAGAAACCCAGTACTACTGTAAGGTAGCATTTTCAATTTTGATGATTATTATTAACAACAATTTTTCTTTCAAAGGTAATTGTTTTCCATGGAAAAGGAAAACAATGCTATCATTATATTAATTACCTTAATATTAGTATCATGCATAATGATTTATCATATACCAATTATACAACAATGTATATATTATAAAATAGCTCTACACGCTCTGTGAGATAGACACTCTTGCTGACCCCCTCAAATCCACAACTCTTCTGCCTCCCTTTTTTTTCTTTTGCTAAGAATTGAGTAGTTTTATTTGAGGCAGCAATATTCCCAGCCCCATTCTCTACACTTTCTTTCTTAGAGTCCCTTGCAGGAAGGGGTAGACACATAGCAAACAGTTCACATTACGCCAGAGAAGTGAAGTACGTGGGGGTTATAGGAAGGTTTTGCTTTATCTATGTAAGGCAACAGGGGGCTGATACTTTCATTCTTCTTGTTTCTGCTCCAGACTTTTTCTACAGTTCCAGAGGCAGTGAAAAGGATAGGGAAAAGCTAGGCAAACTGTAGATTTGTTGTGGGTGAAATTTTCAAATAAGGAAACCAATGCTGGCAGTTGACAAAGCCCACATTTCTTTTTGTGTGAGATCTATATTCCCTAACTTGTTCAAATCTCTGTAAAGTATTCCTTTTATTTTTGACACTCAGCAATCTTAGATGAAAACTCATCCATTTGATTCTAATTCCATGATGGTAAGCCCTATTCTGCAAGACATGGAAGCCCACATTTGAACAATGAAATGAGAGAAGTTATTAATCTTTCTGGAAACTAATTCTTCCATCAATAAAATGGGGGCTGTAACAAAAACTTCAGTCATTTTTGTAAGAATCAACAGAAGAGTTTGTATAAAACTATTCCATGAAAACTAAAAAGGGCAATAGAAATCAGGTCTTTAGTATTGTTCATGCAGATTAAAACTTCACAGATTCTGATTACAAAATACGATTTTAGAATATTGTGGCACATTTTCTAAATATTCCACCCATGGAAAATCAGTGATGTCTGAGTATATTTAATGGTTCTTCAAGTTCCTTCAAAAAAGCTACAGATTATCTAATGTCGTTCTATTACACTGGACTCTCTTTGGAAGATGCTTTCTTGGTTCTTGTTCAAATCCACATACCAGTCAAAATATCACAATATTGCTTCTTTAGCTTTCCTATGCAGAAAATTCAGGAAGATTTGTGAGGCCTTGAGTTTCCCTCACCTATTGTAGAAGGTATAAAGGTATTTCACAGCAGAAGATGTATGGGACAGAAGGCTGAATAGCCAGACAGTTAAATAAGAAGTGCTAAGATGGATTCTAATGTTTGAATGTGCAAGGGCCAGTGAGAACAGTGATGTCAAATACTTGTAGTGGAGAACGAGAGTAGAGAGAGAACAGTGCACTGAGCATCCTCTATTATTAGCAGCCAAATTAAACATGTAGCATAACTCATTTAATCCACACAGAAATTGAGAGATAGCTATCTACACTTGAGTTTTACAAATATTAGAGTGGTTTGCTTCTTTGCCTAAATTTACAACAATTTGAAAAAGCATACTTAGAATCCCAATCTAGGTGATTTGAACTCAGACCACTAAGATATATTTCATTCCAGTTCCCATAACTGAACAGAGATGGGTCAACTGCTACTGGTTGTCCACAAAGACATGAGGATATGTAGAGAGCCATTCTTCTAGGAGTTAGCAGATTATATTACTAAGGACAGATTTTGATCTATGAGTGACTGGCATGCCTGAGATTGCAATGGTATTTTCTGGTTGGGATGCTCCACACATATTGGGTTAAATGAGTAACAAGAACATGTGCTAGTCTTCAGTTGGTGCAGTGTAAAAATGTAAAGTTCAGGCCCTGGATTCAGACTGGGTTTGGATCTGGAGTCTGCCACTTACTTACTAATTGTGTGAACCATGACATTAATTTAAAATCTTTTGCTTCAGTGTTCTCATTGTTAAAATGGGAATAGTATCAATTCTGCCTCATAGATTGATTGTTGGAATTAAATAAAGTAATTAATTTTAGCAGTTATATTTAAGGGAAACTTAAGGCTGCTAGAGCTTCGCTGTGTTTACTTGGTGTCTAAATTTACTTTAATCTGGAGGGCAATGAAGGCAAAAAGGCAAAATGAACTCTAGAAATGCATACATCACAATTCATCTTGTCAAAAATTTTTCTGCAGGGAATTTAAATTAGATCAATTTGAAATGAATAATTTAAGATATATAGAGAAGTACAGGGGATCATGTGAATGAGCATTTCAGATGTGGATATTTATATCATTTTGTTGGTTGTTTTCTGGAGACAAGGTCCTGCTCTATTGCCCAAGCTGGAGTGCAGTGGCATGATCATGACTCACTGCAGCCTCAACCTCCTGGGCCCAAGTACTCCTCCTGCCTGAGTCCCCCGAGTAGCTGAGTCTACAGGTATGCACCACGATGCCTGGCTAATTTATTTTTATTTCTAGTGGAGACAGGGTTTTACTATGTTGCCCCCACTGGTCTTGAACTCCTGGCCTCAAGTAATCCTCCCACCTCAGCCTCTCAAAGTGTTAGGATTACCAGTGTGAGCCCCCAATGCCCTATGATATTTATATTCTAAGTTACAAATTATAACAGACAGCATTGGTGGGTAACTGCTTAGGCTATACGTCCCTTAGGAGAATTGCTCCTGATCACGCTTGGTGAAATGGAGCAGCCAGGTCGGAACTGGATGACCCATCTCTCTCGCCATCACAGATTGAACTATTTACACAGTTTTTCCTAACAGACTGTGTCTCCTAGGAAGTTAAAATTGGAACTCAGAGAATGTAGTCAATTTCTGTCAGACACTTGAACTTGGAATATGTGCAATATTGGGGCTGGGACAGTCTAGTAAAGGCTGAAGCAGCAAAGTAGAAAAGGCAGGTTGGCTGAGAATAAAGAAAAACTGAAGTTGTGTCCGGAGCCAGGCAGCTGGGGCCAAGTCAGGACTCTATTTTTGTTATTTGCCAGTTTGTATGACCTTAAGCAAGTGACATAACTTCTCCCTACTCAGTTTATTCTCTCATTGTGATGATTGAATGAGTCAGGATAGGTGAAGCACCTGCAAGGGGTTTAGGGAACCTGGCACAGGCTCTAGAGCATTATCTCATTTCTAATTATGGGTTTCCCTTTTTTCTACTATCATATGTCTGTATTAATCTGTGTGGGTGATCTGTTATCACGAGAGTGCAAGTTGGGGTAAGAAGGAGCACCTTATTCCCTGATAACGTTCTAGCTTCTTGACCCGGTCATGCACAATGGGACTTCATGTTTTTGGATTCCTTGAAATCACCCTGTATGCTTCCAATAAATTATCTTTTTCACCTCTATTAATAATAGTTTCAGGCCCTGTAAATACTTAATCTCTGAAGAAGAAACATCAATTTGCACCACCCTTTGGGAGAATTTGAACTACCTGTTCCTGATATTTTGGTGAAAAATTCAGTATTAAGCATACCCTTGCTACCCCTGATGTAGAGGTTGTTATTGGATACGTATAGAAATTTTGCAGTGCTCTATTAGAACAGTAATAATCAAAGAGAGCGCTAGGCATGAGAGTGATATGAAACTCACAGATCATAAAGATGCCTCCAAATTATTATTATAATCTACATCTAAAATCATTTCTGTTTCATAGCTCCCTTTGGTAAAAAAAAAAATAAAACTCATAATTCAGTCAGGTAGTTTCTAGATGTGGATGCTATTCAAAGAATCTCAAAACATATTCCCTAAGACCCTCTTATGGGTAAGACTGACATAATCATAAAAAATAAAAATGCTATTAAATAGACTATAAATTTCAAAATGATACAGAAATGCAATAACCAGCCAGAGATTTGAAGGAAATAATAAAAGCAAACAAAAACGAAATAGACCCTTCCTCCAGTAGAGATTATACCAAAGCCACAAGACAAGGATCAAGGAACTTCTACCGTATCACCTAGTTCAGGTAAGAGATAGGGCTTTAAAGAGGGTCAGATAAATTGCTACATGGGCAGCCAAACCACAGTGCTTATAAATGTGCTTCTAATGATTTCATTAGGAATTTAACTAAAAGCATAGCAAAATAGATATTTCATTTTTTTTGTATACAATATAAATGCACTTTGCTAGAACCTAAAAGAAAATCTATGTTTGTAAAATGTATGCAAACTCTTCCCATAAATCTAAATCAGGGATGATTTCTGGCTTTGAAGCTCTGTGGTAATGTGCAATGCATTGCAATATGAGATTTCGGTGAAACAAGGAATAAAATCAATTAAGAAAATTTAGTCTGCACTGTAAAACCTAACTAAGCAAATAAAAAACAAAGTTATTTGTAAAATCTTTAGAGACAAGCTGATCATTACATTTGCAGCACTATTATTGAAAGCATTTATTTCATTGTAGGTACTTCTCACATGCCACCCAGACAGGCGACTTAGCCACAATTTATGACCAGTTATACAAGCTGAGCTCCCTGTCATGAGCCAATTGCAATACCTCTTTCACAAATGTATAATATGCCACAGTGTTATTCACATGGCATTTACCAGCCATGCTCACCATTGAGTACCAAGTCCCCAGGGTCAATGGCACCTGAAATACCTGTCATAGAGGCACTGAGATTCCCCCTATGTAGCCAGAAGTATCACCTCTCATAGAAGGGTGGGAGTAGTTGATGATGGTTGAAATGTGGTATAATTCTCTGATCCATGAAATTTTACAATCAAACTTTCTATCATTTATAAGTCCATGTTCGACTTTTTTGATCCGTTTGTGGCATGTCCATGGGGTTAGGACTCATGAAAAGATTCTCATTTCAATTTTCATTGTATTGATGAAGAAACTGAGGGTTGGAAAGCTGTAGCAAATTCTTGTGGCTACCCAGATGTATGAGATCCAGATGGAATCCAAGTTTCCTTTAGTCATCCTGAATCTTCTTCAGCTTATTCCCAGGAATCCTTATATGTCTCTATTCTACCTGAAAATTATTTTATAATTTTTCAAGCTTGATCTCAAATCTATCTGGCCACTGCCGATCAGTAAGAAACTCCTTCATCTGAGAAAGAAGCACCAGAGAAGAAGTTAGTAGGCATGAAAACAACCATGTTCTATGCCACTCCCTTCTCCAACCTTTTAATAACTCTACATTTTTGGACTTCTGGGGAGAAATTAGACATTGCAAATCATTCTGCTTCTGCAGCTACAGAATTACCTGAGAGAAAAGGTACTGTTAAAGTCTACAATTTCACAGCATCAGATTATTCTCTTAGAAAGAGCAAAGGAAGCTTTTAGGGCTACAAATCATATAACTACAATAGGTCCTAAAGTCATATGTTTTAAAACATGTCAGAAGCACCAGAAACTGCAGCAGGAACATCGTTTTTACCTGAATTTCTAAAACATGCAATAATATGTATAGGAAGAAGGGAAAACGTACCGTACTATCTGGGAGGCTGTAGTGGTAGGAAACACATTATAGCAAAGAATTACCTGTTGTTACCTCTCCGATTAAGATAGAGATGTATTAAATATTTCTACTGTACTTTCTACCAAAAAGTTGGTAATCAGAGGTGTGTGTCATAAGTAACACCACTTCATAAGTCCCCTCAGATCTGTACACAGGTTTTGAAGTTCTGCTGCACAGGTCTGCAATCCCACCCAGGATAAATCACTGCTGAGTGCCATGTCCCCAACAGGGGCTGTTAATTAGTTTTAAAGGCTCCTGCAGTTCCTCTACTGTTTCCAAGAAGTATGCACACCCAGCAATATATTAAAATCCATTGTTTTTTTGTTTGTTTGTTTGTTTTAATGGTCAGCCCAGGCTGAGATTTTATGAGCTTCCCATGGCTGTATAAAAGTTAAGCTATATGCAAATGTGCAAAGAAAAGGCTGTTACAATTGACTGGGATAAATGCTTTGTTTATCCTGCAGCTGGAATGCAGTAGAACTCCACTGAAATGGAAGGGGAAAGGAGGCCAAATATGTGTATCCACCCATGAGGCTGGGGCAGGGGAGAGCTGCTCTGTGTCTCTGGATTCATTCTAGTTTGCACCTAGCCTAGTTTTGGAGCTGTGTTTTGTACTCCCAGAGAGCAAAATTTTTTCATCCTCACACATAGTAGACTAGGAATAGAAAGCCTGTGAATTCTAGCATCTTAGAACTGGTGTGGAGCTTAGAGAAGGGCATCCCTCCCCTCCCATATCACAAGCACAGAAAATGAGATCCACAAGAACTAACCTCAAAAAGTCATACATATATAAAAACAACACACTGTACCCTAAATATATATGCATATATAATTATTTGTTAATGAAAAACAAATAACAATGAATTTCAGGAATAAATGAAATACAAAAAAAGTACTCATGACAGCATTCATGCTTATTAGATCCAGCAGATACTTACTAATACTAGAGATAATTACTAATCAAAGTCAATAACACATTGGATTTGATTCCCAGTTTAACAAATATTTATTAATCATCTACTAGGTACCAGGGACTGTGCTCTGAACATTGAAGGCTCTAAACAATCTCAGGTCTCAAAGAACTTGTTTGAGTTTTTAAATTTTTAAATTACATCTTTGCTGATGTATAATTTAGACACAATAAGATGCATAGGTCTTAAATGTACAGTTTGATGAGTTTTGACAAGTGTAAATACCTGTGAGATTATGTCAAAGAACACACACACACATCCCCCACAGACACATGCACAATTTTGACATTATATCTTTGTTTATAATTTATTTAAAATATATTCCTGAGTTGGAAACTTTAATTCTCACTTTTTTAAATCCAAAAAGCTCACAATCCTCAAGTTATCCAAGAGGTCAGTAGAACATTTTGTTCTGCACGTGCGCGCACACACACACATAAACTTTTCGTCTTGCTGTGATAAAATACTATCCTTGTGAAGTCATATAATCTCTCTTTTATTCTGCATATCAGTAAGATAACATTGAACACTTCCAAGAAAGTGGGACATTAATGTTATAACAGCTAATGTATAGTGTTAGCTCCATAAGGAATATAACTGACTTTTTCCCACTGAACCTCACTGAAAACCTCACGAAAAACTTGGACAAGGCACAATGATTGCCAACTCCATTTCACAGAGTGCCTCTGAGGCATAGAAAGTTCAACTGCCTAGTCAAGTAGGTGGCAGGAGGATACAATGAACCCTTATTTTCTGACTCTGGAGTTTAAGTTTCTTAACTTCACACAAGATGGTCTCCCATAATAAGATAAGCACCTGTGTAAAGACTAAACTTTTGTTGTTGGTGGTGGTGGTGGTGGTGTGTGAGTCCCTAAATCTATAACCAGAGCCACAACTTGGTCACACAGGGCAGTCCTAATACCTAAAATAATATAGAATTCAAGATTCTTTTGAATTTAAAATGATAGATAGATAAGTATCTATCTAACCTAAAGTAGGTTTTTTCAAACAGCTAAAATATAGATAACTAAATGCCAGAACAACACTAAGATTCACTATTTAGCCAATAAATGAAATAAAAGACAATATCTGGTATACACCCACATGTACTCTTAATTGATTTACAGTCACCCTTGACTCCAGCCCTTTCCCTTTGGTTAATTTCATAAAGATTCCTCTCCCTTTTGCACTCATCCAAGCTTCAAAACCTACATTATTTTTTTCTATATTTACGGTTATATAATTTACATGCTTAGGCAATATTGGACAACTTAGAGAACTCAATGATTTCATGTAACATAAATAATACCCCAAATCTCCCAACTACATAAGACAATTTTTTTGGTGATCTCCTTCTGATAAGAGAAGTAGATAGGCATATCCTAATTTGCCTTGGTATTACTACTGCTTTCATCAACTTATCTGGCATTTTTCTATTACTTTTTAAAGATAATTAAGCCAAGGTGTTCAGAGTTATCAACTGGAATTTTTTAAAAATTACAAAATCAAAAGCAAGAAGGCTTTAATATTTTTAACTCAGATGCACAGTATATTTAAAAACCTCTCTTAAGAAATATTAGATGATTATCAGGGATGGTCAAGTCCAGTTGAAGGTATGATAGGTGGGGCCTCTTAGGGCCCAGTCAGGGTGGTAATGGGCAGAGTCCAGTGAGGCAGATGGTCATTTGGAGAGCCAGTTCCCCAGCAATTGAGGAATAATCACCAGTCAATGAGGAAGGGTTGAATATTTAGTACAGGTAGTTGGAAAATTATCTAATTGGATAATACTTACAACATGCCACCTAGATATACAGAGATACATATTTTCCAGGTAATTTAAGAGATCACTTCTAAAAACTAAAATTATAAAATTCTACAATCATCCATAAATAAATATTCCAGTCACGTCAAGGATAACTTGAGGGTTGTGGGCTCTCAAAGATAAAAGAAAGAGAAGTAAAAACATCAGCTCAAGAATATATATTAAATAGATTATAAACAAAGAAATAATATCATGAATAAATAATGTGCCCCTGAAAACAAATAAGAAAAGCACTAACACAATAATAGACAAATGGGCTATGAACATGAAAAAAATGTTTTAAAAAGAAGAAATATAAACATAATACGTCTGATAAACATGTGAAAGAATAACTTCTCTAGAAGAAAAAATGCATATTAAAACATATGGATATTCTTTGTTATCAAATTATTTCAAGGTTGGTGATAGTGGAGTGTGGCAGGCTTTCAAAATGCTTCTATTAGGGGAATAAAACACCACAGTGTTCCTTATAAATCAGTTTGGCTCCATGTTTCAAGATCATTAAACATACTCCTGTTTTACCAAATGATTCTATTTCTCAGAATTTATCTTTTGAAAAAATTATTTAAATATGCAAAAAGATGCTCATATTTATAATAGCAAAAGAGAAAATGGAAGCACTCTACTTGTCCAATACCAGAAGATGTTCACTCTATTTCAAAATATTTATATAAAGGAATATAGCAGTTCACATTTCCAAAGAATAACAGAGATGAGAAAAAAAAATGGTCATGCTAAACCAGTTAATTAGCCAAAAAATAGAAAAGACAAATTTTAAAAAAATTATTAGTGGTTGAGGAATGAAAGATTTGTTTTTCTTATGTTAGAGAGTTAATATGATAGTTTAGAGAATTTGGTTATTATGTTACATTTTGTTAATGCAGAGGAAATACAGCAAACTTACAGACTTGTCAAATGCAATGCAATTTGTTCCGTTGAGAACAACTTGCTTGTTTAGACTTGATGAAAACACTGAATCTAGTTATCTGTAGAAAGGAATATATGCATATAACTTCTAATAATTATATTGTGACTCTTTCGTCTGGAACAAAGGACTATGCATCATTCAGATAATTGGGAAGAGAAGTTGGATATGCAGGAGGGTAGGCCTGATCACTTCTGCCTGAGAGGAGCAGAGTCACTAACAGCCCTCCAGCTCAAATGGCACATTTGTATAGGTGAAAAACAAGGGCACCTATTCCTCCTGACACTTAACTACCATGTGTCCAGAAATACTCATGACTGTAACTACAGAAGTAAATGGTGCCCTCTGGAATTGCATGTCACAATGGTCCAAAGTAACTCAGGCTACTGTCTAAGAAGATCAGAAGTCACTTAGAGACTGGGTCTAGCCAGAGGCTAATAGGGGGAAATAAATAAGGAATGAGAAGGGGAGAAGCTACACCCCCAACCCCTGTCCCACACTTCACTGCTTTCCATAGTGACATGGGGGAAGTGCAGGACTAGAAGAGCAGGAAAGTGATCAAATCTGATTATCCCAAGGAGTAGTTCAGAGATCCTTTCATGACAGAGGGTATGATGGGGCTGGAGGCAGACAGGACTCAGTATACGGTTCGAAATGGGTAATTAGAATAGACAATCCGATCTACAAAATTAGGAAGAAAATACCTCTCTTGTGGGATTGTTAGCATGGAATTCCATACATACATATGCATATAGACATATATTACTTGGTAAGTTGTAAATGCTTACAAATGATAACAATGTAAAAACCTGCTTCATCTCACTGACATTTCAGCAAATTCTAGAGAAATTTTTATTAGCACTGCTAAGTGTTCCTCATGCTGTGTTAGAAGGAGCCAGGCAGCCAAGAGAATCAGCATCAATAACATCTCCAGTTCCACCATTTCTAGCTAAAGGGTAAATCTTTTAAACTTTTAAGATCTATGTTTCTTTATACATAAAGTAGAGCTAAAAGTACTTTTGCCCCTTCCCAATGAGATCCTGTCTATAGAATGATTATACACACTGAAAGACATGCATAAATGCAAGAGATATTGTGGAAGTGTTTGCATGCATGTGTGTTTTATGGTTATTCTTCACTCCTCAGTTCCTCTGTTTTTACCAACAGTAAACACATGAAACCTGAAAGAAGCCTCCATGCTTTGTATTGAAACAAAAAGAGGCACCGGGGAAACTGTTCTGCTTTGTTACTTTACTTTAAAGAAGAGGGATCTTGACAGGACAGCAGCCAAGGCCTTGAGGTCTTGGGGTCTAGAACAAGCAAAATAATAGGAGCTGAAAGAAATGATTCAAGGGTAATTTTTTTTTTTTTCTTTCTAAGACAGAGTCTCACTCTGTCGCCCAGGCTGGAGTGCAGTGACTAGATCTCGGCTCGCTGCAAGCTCCGCCTCGCGGGTTCACGCCATTCTCCGGCATCAGCCTCCGGAGTCGAGACGGGGTTTCACCGTGTTAGCCAGGATGGTCTCGATCTCCTGACCTCATGATCCACCTGCCTCGGCCTCCCAAAGTGCTGGGATTACAGGCGTGAGCTACCGTGCCCAGCCATGGGTAAACTTTTAAAGAAAAGCAATCCCGATCTTCTAAAATCTTCCCAGATGCTCCATGGCAGACATTTCCTGGTAACTCTTGGGAAGCTTTCCTTGAACTTGGAAAAGGCAGCCTTGGAATTTACTGTAAACATGCACTGACTAAGTATTTCAGTCTTAACCAAAGGAGAGAGGAGAACCCATTTTGGTGCACATAATCTAACCAGCTAAAGACTGAAACTCTTGATTATGTCATGATTTCTGTATGAACCCATGAGTTCCTGCACATTAGTTAAGATTATATGATAGGTTTTTCTGCCAACTTCCCATATCTAATGCCAAGGGAATTGAATAGAGAAATCCATCACTTATCTGCTTCCTACATAACAAAAATGCCAAAGTTTTGGAATTAGAGTTAAAATATATATAGGTGCTAGTTTTGTAAATAAAAAGTTATGAGAAAGTCCGTCAATGTTAGCAACTCTTCTTCTGGGGGCATTGCTACATTGTTTGTACTTCTGTCCCTTACTCTATTTCACGGATTAATAAATAAAAGGGTGCCAGATGAAGAAGTTTCTTTGGTCTGGATATTCACCTGTTAGCAGAAATCTCATCTAAAAAAACGTATTTGCACAGATCCCTCTTTATTTTTTCCTATGCTTATTTTTGATGTAAATGACTTGCTAAGGTTGAACTTCATTAACTCTAAAATGTGTGAGACTCATCTTCTTTTTTCTGGTTTAGCATTCAGAAAGTGGCACACATTTACCTATGTAACAAACCTGCACACCCCGCACTTTTACCTTGGAACTTAAAATTTAAAAAATTAGAGAAATGTTTATCAAATTATGAAAATTTATTTCTAGTGAGACTAAGCCACAGCATGCGGGTGATTTGGGGCACAGTTTTCTATACTTCACCATTCCATAAGCTAGCAATAAATACAGGGGCAAATGTTATTGTACATTTTCCACATATAGGAAGAAAGTACTTTCTAGTTTCAGAGCTTAGTGTAATAATATTCAGATATTACTTTTCTTTCCTTTCCAAAGTTTTCTTATCTCTGTTTTTCCTGGATATCCTTAGGAAACTTACAGGGGCACTTATTTCTTATAGACAGGTCACAGGTGGCATTATTTTTCTGTAGCATGGAAGGAAAACTGGGTCAACATGGACCCCGGTGGTTCATGTGAGTTAGAGGTGGTAGGGATGTCAGGAAAATTGAGGGAAGCAGAAAATGCAGAATCTGGAAGACAATAAGGCAGTTGTCCTGTCCAAACTTGTTAATACACATTTTTTTGTTTTTCTTTTCATATAGGCTCCACACCTACCACCTCCTCCTCTCTTTACACACATAGATCCATATACCTTTCAAAAGTCAAACGCTAATGATGTAGTATTTTCCTAAGCCTTTAGGGAACAGCATTGGCACCCTATTGTCTGCTCATCAGCCAGCATTCTTTGGACTAATGTTCAATGCCCTTCATGACTCTCTTCCAATTTGCATCATTTCTGATGCCTCTTTATCATGAATCCTTGCCCCCCAGCTGATGAGGGTTTCTGCCGATTTTGAGTGAAAGGACATTGTTTTAGTCTTATAAAGCTATGTATGGAGAGTAACAATTTATCAGAAGTGAAAGATGTCAAGGCACAGGGTACCCACTTGGATTATACATGAACCAAAGAGAACTTATAACATTTAGAGGCTTTAACACTAACCTAAAATACAGTTTCATCCTTGATGCTTTACAATTGTGACTGCCATGGTGTGCACCTGTTAGGGTTCAGGTGAATTTTAGGAGTATGTTCACCTTCTGCTTTCAATTGCGGAACGATTGAAACAGTAAATGTGCTGAGCACCTGTAGTGTTCCAGACTTGCAGCTAAGCATTTGTGTACGTATCAATGAGATAGGCAACAATATTCTCATTTTACAGAGGAAAACTGAGCACAAGTAGAGACTAAATGACCAAGGACATGCAGCCAGTCAGGGAACTAGGACTCACACACTTAGGTGGTTTGCTGCTGTTTAACTTCTTTCTCAAGCTCACTTCCTGGAGAAATGGTTTTATTTTCCGTTTGAATGAAGGTCTACTGATCACGCAGACTTCTAGATATCAGATTAATTTACTACTATACTACCTTTGTCTTATACAAATTATACAAAATTC